>NC_062967.1:30062370-30158367 GCF_023119035.1 Salvia hispanica | reverse complement strand
TGGATGCAGCTTAGCTGTTGATATATGGAGTCTCGGATGCACTGTTATAGAAATGGCGACATCAAAGCCACCTTGGTCCCAGTATGAAGGGGTCAGTACTTTGAGCTCTGTGGTTGTAGATTTGATGTTCAGTGTATTGATGGGTTTATATTGATGGTTTATCTGACTTTTCACTTTGGTCTTTAAGGTCGCAGCTATGTTCAAGATTGGAAATAGCAAGGAACTTCCAACAATTCCAGATCACCTCTCAGATGAAGGGAAAGACTTTGTGAGGCTATGCTTGCAGCGGGTTCCACAGAATCGTCCTTCAGCTGCTCAGCTTTTGGAGCATGCTTTTGTGAAAAATGTTGTGCCTCTGGAGAAACAAATACCTAGTCCAACCTCCTCAGATCATCCTTCAGTGACAAATGCTTCAAAATCTATGGTATTGCTCCTTAATATTTTGGCTTCCTGACCCAACTAAGATTTTTAAATGCAATTTTTTATCATCTTTTGTAAGGGAAGTTGTGTTTGCATCTTATGTTTTGGTCTTAATTGAAAAAGTCTTCATCTATGCCGCTAAAGGTCCCCAAAATTTATTGTCTGAACTCTGAAGCTGCCGTAGCCTCGTCGATTGATGACAAATGTGGTTTCTGTAATCCATGATATTTTTTGTATTAGTTATACATAAACATCTCATGATTGAAAAAAAGCAGAACTTTATTTGGTTTAAGTTAACTGTGACTAGCATATTGTCCTCATGCTTGAGGCAGAGTTCTTCTACTTTCATCTTTGGAGTCTTGATTGCTAATCTATGGAAGCGAATGGCTTCGTGATCTTCAAAAACCCTATGGGACATTGATCTAAAAGTAACTTACCAAGTTTTTTGGTTTGAGAATCCCAATCTGAACCATCCTTTATAACCCAAGGAAACTCTTCAGTCCTCACTGATAAGAAGATATCGTAGAAAGTTTTGTATTGGAGCTTTAATTTACACCACTATAGAAGTGCTTGCATTCTTACATATTCTTGTGTATTTTTTAATTATATATTCTCTGCATTTCTTTATAGGGCATCGGTAACGCAAGAGTTCATCAGCAACTGGATACAGAGAGACTTGCTATCCATTCATCTAGAATATCAAAATCTAATTTTCAATCTAGGTCTGCTCTCTCTCTCTCTCTCTCTGTGTGTGTGTGTATGTGTGTGTGTGTACGCATGTATGCATGTATGCACCTTCTCCTGATTTCTCCCTTAGTATAGTTTGGCTACTCATTATACTACTTGTTTCGTCCGTGTAAAAGTAGGACGTGAACAATCTTCTCACCTGATAGTTCATATGTTGATTAATATGAAAAATGGTTTAGTATTATGGTGTTGGACTTAATTTTATTTTCCTTCGCTTTCCAGTGAGATGTACATATCAAGGAACATATCATGTCCGGTCTCTCCAATCGGAAGTCCTCTTCTGTATCCAAGGTCGCCCCAGCACTTAAGTGGAAGAATGTCTCCTTCACCTATATCAAGCCCCCGCACGACATCTGGTTCATCCACGCCTCTTACTGGTGGCATCGGTGCCATCCCGTTCCACAATCAGCCTATGTTATCATCGCAAGAGGGTTATGGGACCGGGAACTTGCACTTGCGCCCACCCAGCCACTCTTACTGGGATCCCGACATTCTTCGAGGGGCACAGCCAGGAAATCATGCCTTCCGGGAACTGACATCCTACGATAATGACGCTCTCGGAAAGCAATTCGTAAGGACTGCAAACGGAGATCTTTACGATAAACAGTCGGTGCTGGCTGATCGCGTGTCTCAGCAACTGCTCAGAGATCCCGCCAAGCTGAACCAGTCATTTGATCTCTCCCCTTCACCTCCATTCCCGTGCCAGCGTACAACCTGAGTATAGCCTTGTTCGTTGTCGACATAATTAGGAATTTTGGTGGTTGAGCAGTCACTATTTTTTGGCACACTCCACAACCAACCATCACCATTGTTTTATTTGTTGAGATGCTATTTGAACAGCAGGGATGAAGAAGATCTTGCTTTTTGCAGCACTACCCTGCCTTCGCACCATGTCTGGTGCACGATGAACGCAGCTTCTAGAACGTTCTTTTCCTAATATGAAAAATCTGACTGGTCCTAGCTCTAGCTAGTGAGAGGTTGATTGACCTTGGTGATTACAGCTTCCATTGTATAGTCATTGTTGAATCTTTGATATATGAGGAAATCAAAATGTATATTTACATTATTGAATAGAAAGAGGGTAGAAATCATCACCCCTGAGGTTAATTGATAGCTGTAGAACTATTACTATTACTGTATGCGAACTGTTACTGCACTAAGTGAAAAATGGAGATAACAAATCCACATTTGCATCAACTCTCTGTTTGTGTGTGTGTCTATTTATTGATGAGATTAGTGGTGAAATCCCAAAGTTTAGCAGCCAAATCTTTGTCAGTAGCTTTGTGATCTGGTTTGCTCAAATTGTTGTTAGAAAAGTATTGACCACTAATTCCTTTGAGGTGTGGATGCAGAGCCAGATAACATGTAGTTGAAGCCCCCTTCATAGTTAAACAACATAAATCAGTAACAATTCATCACAACTTCTGTTAACTTTTTTTGATTACTGTAAATGTAGATGGAGCTTACCTGTTCAACATTCTTGAGCACGAATCGGCCAACACTGCTCATGAAACCTGAATAATCAGAGACGAGGAAACCATTATTTACAATGACGATATGAAATTTCAAGACGGAGACACTGGAAATTCCGAGCTGTCACCTTCGAAAATGCCAAAATGCCGGAAAAGATTGGTGGTGATAATTCCCGGATGGAGCGAATTCGCAGTTATGTCAGCACCCTCTTCCTGTTTCAAGACTCTGTTAGTGTTAGTGATGGGAGAAAAACATGCTTGCAAGCTACCTTTAACCGTCTAGCCAGCTCATTCGCGTGCAGTATGTTAGCGAGTTTTGACTGGCCATACGCGAAAACCTTGGAATAACTGCATACATCAGAAGATGAAGAATCAATGCAATCTACACATTTGAATAACTATCTTTGGCAGACCTTTTTTCGTCACTGAGTTTATGAAACCGGATTCCTTCTCTGTAGGTAACGCGATGAGCTATTGAGGAGACGTTCACGATCCTCCCCTCCCTCTTCGTGTCGCGAGCTGTCTTCTTCATAGTCTCCAGTAACAAGTGAGTTAGCAGGAAATGGCCTGCAAACAACCATTTATATATGCAAATGCATGAAATAATTAAGAGGCAGAAATCATTCACACCAAATACCTAAGTAGTTTGTAGCAAACTGCAGCTCTATCTTGTCTGCAGACAGCGCGAAAGGCGGCGTCATTACACCAGCATTGTTACTGACAGTAGAGAAGAAAAACACCAAACCAACATCATTCTTGAAATTTTATACTACATTGTTTATATGAATCTATGATAGATGTTGCTTACATCAAAATGTTCAAAGGTAGCCCAGAAGATGTGAACTCGGATGCAAAACTTCGAACGGATTCCATGGAACTGAGATCTAACCGAATGGCATCAACCTTGGCAGATGGATTATCTTTCATGATCACTTGTCTTGCTCTCTCTCCAGCAGGCATGTCTCTGATTCCCATCACGACATGAACACCGCGCTTTGCTAGAACGCGCGTTGTCTCTAATCCTATTCCACTTGAAGCCCCTGCACTTGTCACAATAGCAACATTCTTGATATGATTATTACTATTACAAATCAAAATCTGTAATTTGATTACGAATGAATATGAAAAAGGGACTAGTCTACGCATGTATATATCTAGCTTCACAAAGTCTTCACTTCTAAAGGCAAAATGTGTGATTTTATCATATAGTTTTAACATAAAATTGGATATATCCAAATGAAAAGGCTAGAATTACAGAAACTATTTTGATAAAAGAACTCAAAAAAAGCTCGAGATTTATGACAAAGGGCGATAAACAATGCGAGAAAACAGACCTGTGACAATAGCAGTGAGGCCAGAGGCATCAATCCCTTTGGTTACTTCTTCAGCTGTGGAAGCTGAAGAAAATCCAGAAGGTCCATTTCTCATGAACAACCACATCTCTTTACAATTAATCTCACTATATTTTTTTTCTTCTCTAATATTAATTAGATGAAGTCTACTTCATCTAATTAATGAAAAAAATTGCTAAGTTGGGTTGCATGGAATAGGGATACATGCCCACAGCCTACACCTTAGCCTTCTTTTTCTAAATACACGGCATTATGTAATTATTACTCATGTATTTTTATAATGGTATAGAGGATTAACCCGTTATTATAATTAAATCATTAGTTTTATTTCAATTTTATTGGTGATATAATCTTATTATTAACAAACCTTGTGACATATATATGCCATGTTATAGTTATACGACTACAAAAGCTATTTATATACTGTATATAAAAAAAACCTATTGTTACTTTCAATTACCATTTATACGTATAAATAAAGATGATATTATTTTATACTTCTAAAATTAATAGTTTTGCGTAGTGAGAATAGTCTCGACTCAAGTCGTCTCCTCATTTATTATAATTAAATGACCTATTACCACAGGGATAATAAGCTGAAATTGTACAGCTAGTAATTTAAAAGATTAATAATTAGTTTACGTAATTGAAAATTAGATATAGCTTCTAAAATGTTTTTAAAATAAGTAATTCGAGATTCTATTAACTTAGTAGTACAATAAAATCAGTTCTTCGATTTTTTGGGTGTGAGTTCGGTGTAGAGATTTAGACATTCATCTTAGTAGTAGTATATTGAAACTCAGAATTATTTGATAACTTGTGATTCATTTTGAATAGTTTCCATATGTAACAATTTTGATGTCGGAAATTCCAAATAATAGACTTCAAAAGTTTTTGATCAATTTGAAATTTAAACTATGGAGGAATTAATCTTATGATGATCTACTATGTTTTTATTCATAACAAACATGTTAGCCAGCAAAAAGTTTGTAAATTACGTAAACAACTATGCAGAAAAGGCAGATTCATGAATACAAATTTTAAAGAAGAGTAGAAGGGATCTGTGTGATAGCTGCGGGTGAACAGAAGACGAAAGGAGATACAAGCAATCGAAACTAGCACGCGTTGCAACTCTTCCTACACGTCCCACAGTAGTCAGGAGAACCAACCATGAAAACAGAATTTTTGAGGCACTCACCCATGGCAGCCCAGCCAGGACAGTTTTCATCCTCATCGCTGCAATCAGCATCGTCCAATTTGGGCAGATTCATCCCAGTGCTTATGCTTTCCAGATAAAAGAATTTGGTGGCGAACCACAAATCACCCTTGGGGATAGGACATCGAGCGTGGTGACTACTCCTATCGGGAGTTGCATCGAGGTGTAGATTGAAGAACACAACAGCATTTCCCCTAGTAGGTCTTGAGATGTGGCTATTCTTTGTGCAGTCAGACCATATGTCATTCTGCATAGAGTTCAAGTTGAGATTTAAAGTTCACCATAACCGTAATTGGAATAAGATGGTTAGTTTGTCTCTTGTACCTTTGACTGAGGGAAAAGTAATTGTCCTCCCTGACTGACATTTGAAAGATAAAAAATAACTGTTGCGAGTAAAGGTTGTCCGACTTGCTCCACGGATTCAGTATCAAAATAATGATGATCTTGTTTAGATGTTTCTGGACCAATGTGCAGAACTGACAAAGATTTGCTGTTCTCTGCAAGACAAAAATTTACATAAAGATACAACAGCTATAAATTGGATAATGAAGCTAAAGTGTAGCAATCAACGACGAGTATACTTTTAGGAAGGAAAGTCCAAGCAGAAATTTTTTCCTCAATCCTTCTAGCAATTTCATCCTGTAGTTCATACACATTAGAAGCACAAATTCAGATTTCCAACCAAATAATTATAATGAATTTCATAATTCAAATAAACTATAGCATATAAAAGAAGGGTAATGGCAGAGTTGTCCTTTGCACCAAGAATTGTCCAATACAAACTTAGGCAAAACAAGTTTTTCCGAGGGTGTTGTGATTCAGACATTGGTTGCATTTACTGACTCAAATGATATGATTCAAACTCATGCAATCACGTGAGGGTATCTAGCAGAGAAGTCAAGATCATAATCAAAGTCAGAAGGTATAATCAAAAGATGTACTTACATCTGCATCAACAGAGATGCCAGGATCCTCTCGTATATCATTCATGTTAGAAACTGGCAAATCGTTGCCTCCCATGGTACGCCGACCCTATATACCCAAAACAGAGTTTGAAAACAACATTGAAAGGAAAGAATGAGGTCCGATACATGTGAAAGAGAAGAAAAAAGTACCCAAGATATCAGGTAATCACACTCCTCCTCTGATAGAAAGCCTCTATACAAGAAGACCCTGTGCCCCGAGGATAATGTTATCCAATCCATTGCAATCTCAATGTTCAATAGCAATCAGAATAATCATGCCTCTAGATTCAGACACAATCTACATTTTCTAAGGATTATATTAGCTATGTAACAAAATGCTCCTAAACACTAGTGTTCATAGTAATTACTTTTCAGTGGCCACATAGGTATAAAACAGTTATTAGGTCTTGGGATTACCTGACCTTGGTTGCCAGGACAGCTGAATGACTTGCGATGGATCAATACTATTAGGCGGCACTTGATGCTCCAGTTGAATAATCCGGTTCTGAGTCATTTCTTTTGTTTGCAGTCCTCTTCGGCTACTGAAATTTCACATGAAATTTACTCTTTATACAAAGCACAATTTATGCTGTGCTTTTAATACACAAACTTGCAGTTTACAGAATTACAGTTGGCGTTCATGGTTAAAACATAATGCTAAAACATAGATGTGAACAGTCCATACACTAGGAGAGGAGATGTGAATATAGAAGTCAATATGCTGAAAAAGTCAGAAGGAGAAGGGTAAACACAAATAAACTCTACAACCATAGGAAATGTAGAAGTGCATATGGTTTTCCAGCCAATGCAATGCATACTAGATGCTTCTGAAATAAGGGAAATCATTTGGAACATTTTTAGTACTATTAGCAAACAAATCACACTGTAACCGCATAGGAGTATAGCACAACCAAGAACCACAACCGCAATGCACCAAACCAAGAGTATAGATGCCTTCAAACTAAGAGATGAGCGAAGAGTCCATAGACAAGGAGGGCAGATGACAATCTAGAAGTAAATACAGAAGGAGAAGGGTAAAAAACACAAAATAAAAAAACTCTACAACCATAGGAAATGTAGAGATGCATATGGTTTATAGCCAATGCAATGCATACTACTACATGGTTGTTGAACAAGAGAAATCATTCGGAACAACTTTAGTATTAGCATACAAATCACCCTATAACCGCATTGCACAAACCAAGAACCACAACCGCAATGTTTATCTAGACCACTGGACTATAACCTAAATTAGTCCAGAGCTCTATCAAATTCAGATCGAATGTATAAATCACAAGTTCATATTCAAGATGGAAACATTATCTAACGCAAGCGTGTAACATCTAGCTAATTATTTCAAGTTCAACGAAATAAAATACTACGTATCTTTTATTACGATAATCCAATGAAGACATAAATCCTCGGTGAAAATTCACCAGTGAGGAACCATGGGGTGCAATCATGAAATTCCGATTAAATTAGTATGAACAGTGTTTCAAAAAAGGGAAATTCAGACTGCGAATCGATCTATAAGTTAGCCGAGTGGCAAAAGTGATAATAATGCCAATTAAATCGAGAAGAAAAAAAATAAAAATTCTCTTACTGCAATGCGGAAGAGCCACCGAAGGTCACTGCTAGCAACAAGAAATGGATAATTGAGAGATCGGTCGCCATTGATGATGGTTTGTACCTGAATATTGAGCTTCGAAGCAGACGAGTGATTGAATTGAATAATTGATTTATCTGTGAAAGCGCGGGACCGAATGATTCCATTTCCATCCTCTTTAACCAAAGTCGTGCCAATAAAAAAAGCGTTTTTAGTGATTATACGAGTGTAACTTTAATTTCAGTTACTATCTCAGAAAATATAGTACGAGTAATTTTTTTAGAAACCATAGACCTTCAAATTCAGATTACCCCCTCAACAATGTTTTAAAAATTATTTAAGCTTTCATACTTGATACTTCACACTTATCAATTTAATTTTTATATTTCTTTTAGAGCATCCGCAATGGTGCTTAGGCCAGCAATAGGCCAGCCATTCTCTTCCCTGCCACATCAGCAACACTAAAAAATCTACCAGCCACATCAAATTTAGGCTAGTACATAGGCTAGCCGCAATAAAAATAATTCAAAATATACTACATTTACGGAATTAAAATTACGATTAAAATACGGAATTAAATTTACGAGACATATACGGGAAAATTCATTAATTTTATTTAAATAAAAAAAAAAAGTACATTAACTAAAAATCATAAAAATAACATAATAAAAAAAATCCGGGCTTCCACACACGAGCCACCTTGAATCTGTTTTAGGTCTTAATTTTGTATTGGGCTAGTTGTTGTTGTCCATCGCTAGATGTTGCTCTTGTACAGAAATTTAGAGATAGAGAAAATCGCGTTTATATAGTTTTTCAAAAATTTAAAAAAAGAATTAAAAAAAAAACAAAATTCGGCGCTGGCCGATCGGGCAGCCACAATGGCGGCCAACGCATCGGCCAGCCCACGCCGATCGGCTCGCCGATTTCGCGCTGGCCGACTCCAATGGTTCGGCTAGCCGATCGGCCAGCGCGACGAATCGGCTAGCTGGTCGCTAGCCGTCCATTGCGGATGCTCTTACATTCTATCTTTTGGCTAACAATTTTATTTAATACTTTGCATTATACTATAAAATTTGAAAAATCTCTTTAGAAGATATAAATTTTAAAAATAATTTGAGAGTCCAGTTGCTTGTTCTGATGATGTGGCAGGAGGAGTCTATGGCTAACCTATATATAGCTAGCCTAAATCCATTGTGGATGCTCTTAGCCAGACCCTAGCAGTAATTGGAATTATTATCTACGTTATAATTTTTCCCTATTAAGTGGATAATGACATGGTCCAAATGACATTGTCTAATTTTGTACTTTTTAGAGCGCATATTTAATTGTAATAAACAGCCTTGTAATAATTTAATTGCTAATATTATGAAATGTAAATAACTTTGTAGTAATAATAAACTTGGTAATATTATTATAGTAATTATTTTTAAAAAAATGACCTAAAAGTGGATTGGCCCAATATAAGTAAAACAAGCCCAGTAGATAGCCCAAATGTGGACCTAACTGCAAATCAAATTGAAATCCAATGCTCCTATATAAAACCACACTTCTAAACCCTAGCTTCGTTCTTCAACACTCCGCCTCAAATCCAAGCGGCGTCGCAGGGCACATCGGGAAAAGGTAAGCTCACCAATCCATACTGAGCTGATTGTGCGTGTTTAATTGATTTTTTTACCTGTATTTCTGTTCGAAATATGCAAAATTCTGAATGTGGAACAGAAATCTGCATTTCGTTGATTGAGTTACCCGTATTGATGTGCAAAATTCTGATTTTAAAATAGCAATCTGCAACCAATTCCTCTCTTTTGTGCATTAAGTGAAATAATTCTTTTTTGAAATTCGTTGCTTTCGAAAATTGGGCTTTGGGACTGTTGGCATGAAGCGGGATTGATTTGGTCAGACTTTTCATTTGATTTTGGAGTGTATTGTTTGATGAATTGAAATTGTTCATTATTTAGGTAATATGGCTCCGAAGCAGCAGAACAGCGGGATATTTGTCGGGTTGAAGAAGGGGCATGTTGTTACCCCAAAGGAACTAGCTCCACGCCCTTCAGCGAGGAAGGGTGTAAGTAAAATGATTTTCATTGATAGTTTAGTCACTGTTTTTGATATGCTTCCATTCTTTTACAATTGAGTTTCGATTGCTTTCAGCTTATAGATTGTTGAAAACAATAGAATCAGTTTACTGACTACCTTGTCTTAATTTCCACCATTCAGGGCTCAGATTCAACCTTTATAAATTATAGGTTATGATATGATACAGGGCACTTTAGTATTCTGTTCTTAATTTCCAACTTTTAGGTCTCTGATTCTATATGTGGATACCCAGCCCCCAAAATTTAACTGATCATCTCTATCAGCTGAATTATACATTTCCCACTTTTAATAGTTCATATTGTTATGGTAGGAAAAGGAATCACTAAGAGCTTTGCTGGGATATTGGACAAAAGTTTCATCTTTGTTATTTGGATGAAGCTTTTCTGTTTGTACAGTATGTTCTACTGCTAATTTTTGTTATATCCATTTTCCACCATTCTTATCTATTTATGTTTTCCAGAAAACAAGCAAGAGGGTGCATTTTGTAAGGAGTCTCATCAGAGAAGTGGCTGGGTTTGCACCTTATGAGAAGAGGATCACTGAGCTTCTCAAGGTCGGCAAGGACAAGAGGGCCCTGAAGGTAGCTAAGCGAAAGTTGGGTACCCACAAGAGGGCCAAGAAGAAGAGAGAGGAGATGTCTGGTGCTCTCCGCAAGATGAGGTATACAACTCGAATGATATATACCCATCTGCTTTCCAATCATCAAGATGACTTTTTATTCCAATGCCCTCCAAGATTAATATACAGAGTTTGAAATGTTTGTGCCTCTCTTCATAATACTTACCGATCTTGGTTTTATGCAGGGCTGCCGGAGGTGGTGAAAAGAAGAAGTGAGATCTGTTTCTGTTATTTTCTTATGGTTTTTAGAGTGAAATGTTTGGAAATTGGAACTCATTGTATTTTGTTCTGTTTTAGAAATTATTATCGGACACCTATATATTTTTGTTCCATTTTTTTGTCTGATGCCCTCTTACATTATATCAATATGAACTTGAGATAATTTTTCATCTTTGAATTTTAATTAGCAACCATGGCATATACATTTGGAATAGATTCCATTTGTTGAGGCTTAAATGCCACCATCTTGATTAATGGACTTCTATACATTTGCACTTTCTGCATTTCTTTAAAGATGTTGTGTTCCTCTTTTTCTCTTTTTCGAATAGTATCCTTATTTTTCCTGAAAATTTGTTACTTATTTTTATTTTCGTTCGTTCCTAAAATTTGTCACCTTTCACTATTACTATCATTTTTTTTAGTTGACTTCACATTCCAATAATTCATTATAAAACTAATACTCACTTTTACTATTATTTTTTGTGGTTGACTTCACATTCTAACAAGTCTTTATAAAACAAATATTCCGTATAAAAAAAGTAAGATCCACGTGGAAGTAGTATCTTAGAACAAGGATTGTGAGTCAAACTAATGTTTGAATTGAGTAAAATAATTCTATGAATGAATGGATTTTTTTGACTTGAAACGTATAAACCGAGGGAGTGGAATATTTATCCAATTGCATATGTGATTTGTATTTACAGTCTAAGATTGGTCGATACGATTTGTATTTACATCTAGTGAAATTTATTCCACAAAACAAAAATAGCACCAACAACAAAAAACAATTTGAAATTTAGGGATCTAGCGAAATTTATTCCACAAAACAAAAATAGCACCAACAACAAAAAATAATTTTTAATTTGGGGACTAAATGTTAATATTCATATCTGAAGGTGCCAAAATTACTATATCGCCTAATAATTTGTGGGGTGAAAGTGAAAATTCCGATCAAGTCTCGTTGCAGCGCTCGCCCTTCTCAGTTTTCACCTTCCGAAAATCTCACACATGGTAAATTGAGTTCTTGAATGCGTATTTGGCCAATATCTATCTTACCCTCAGTTCTTCTATATATCAAATTATTGTTTGATTTTGTTTGGATCAATGCATACTTTTATTTATTCACCGTTGAGTGTTTAGTCAACCCTTCTGGTAATTTTCCGTGATTTTAGGTAGACGACGTTTGTAATTTTTTAAATTTATTCTTTGCATTTCCGCTAATTGGTGAATGCTCAAGTGTTTCAGGCGAATTCGTCTTTGATTTTAGTGAAATTCTCCCAGAAATGGATTATTGGAATGGAGAAAGGTTGTTTGAATGTTTATCGAATACTAATATTTGGGGGAATGATGTGCAAACTGCAATCTTTGTAATTTAGTTTTACTAGTCTGTATCTGTCTTTCACTGTTGCAAATTGCAATTATATGTGAGATTTTAAATTTGTTCTTGCTTGTCCTAGTTTACTCACGCAGTTATTCGTTTCCAGGTACGGGGCCGTTGTTCGGATCAGATGTCGAGCAGATAAACACGGATTATTGGTTATCTGCGCCTAATTTTGGATCCAAAGTTAGGATTTTGACTTTGTTCCAATCCCTGTTAGCAACTAGGTGTTTTCTAGTGGTCTTGAGATTGTTTTAAGTTAGAAGAAAGTGGTGATATACTTATTTTTAGCATGGAGCCTCTCTGGAAGCTTGCATATTTACTCGAACCATCTTCACTCACCCTCTTCATCACAGCCATAGGAGTGTCATATGCATCTGCTTCTAGAGCTCTGAACTACGGAAAGGAAATGGAGCGGAACCGTGATATGTCCGAAGCTTCCATTACTCTAGATAGCTCTCAGGCACTGATGATCCCGATAATGAGCTCTTGCAGCTTGCTCTTTATGTTCTATATGTTTTCTTCTGTCTCTCAGCTACTGACTGCTTTTACAGCAGTTGCATCTGCATCTTCCTTATACTTTTGCCTTTTGCCATATACTGCTCAAGTCAAGTCGCACTTTGGTCTGCCTGACCCGTATGTATCTCGGTGCTGTGCCAAGTCGCTCACGAGAATCCAAACCGTCCTGTTATTGGTTTGTGTTGCTTTAGTTGTGGTGTGGCTGGTCACGGGGCACTGGATTTTGAACAATCTGTTGGGGATATCTCTTTGTATTGCTTTTGTCAGCCATGTTCGACTTCCGAATATCAAGATATGCGCGATGCTCCTTGCCTGTTTGTTTGTGTATGATGTGTTCTGGGTTTTCTATTCAGAGAGATTCTTTGGGGCAAACGTTATGGTATCGGTTGCAACGCAACAGGCGTCTAATCCAGTACACACAGTAGCTAATAGTTTGAATCTTCCTGGCTTACAGCTAATAACAAGAAAGCTTGAGTTGCCTGTCAAGATTGTGTTCCCCAGGAATATGTTCGGCAGTGCGGTACCTGGAAATAATACTTCGGACTACATGATGCTTGGTCTCGGTGACATGGTAAGATAATTTAATCCAGTTCTAGAATTGTTTTTGACGCGAATACTTGAAGTGGCCTAATATGCAGCTAATTGTGTAGATTATTAAGTCTTACAATGGATCCCAGCATGTACTTAATTTTTTTTATTATGGGCTCTTTTATTATTGGCTAACACGACTATTAGTTTACTCTACCAGTGCACTTTTTATCACATGTTGAAACTTTCTATAGTCTCTGTTACTATCTGGTATCATGAAACATTGTACATATCACGGTCACACTTGATCTTGGTGCAACTCTTTGGATTTAATGCTTCCGGTTATGAATGGAGGCAATTCATGTGTTAGTGTTTGTATTATACAGTATTCACATCATGTGCTGCTGCTTAACATCTCTTTGACAAATGAAATGGTCTCTGACTGATATTGGCTCGTCGATTGGTTTTGTTCATGATGAGAATCTCCTTAACATTAAACGAGGGCCTGCCTTCAGTAATTTCATGATTGTCTGCCTGTCAATAATTTTGAAGTGATATCTTGAATAACTATTGAGTATTTTCTGGTTCTGCTTATTGATCTTGTAGGCTATCCCCTCAATGCTTTTGGCATTAGTTCTCTGTTTCGATCACCAAAAGGGTCGGAATCCAAAAACTGCCTTGGATACATTTCCTTCAAAGGGATTCAAGTACTTTTGGCATGCTCTTGCTGGGTATGGTGTTGGACTGTTTGCTGCCTTGGCAGCTGGCATCTTGACACGCTCACCTCAGCCAGCGCTTTTGTATCTGGTATATCTGCCGATTCCTCGTTTGTTTTATTCTAAGTTCCATACATAGTCAACAGACATATCACTATGTCCTGCATCCTGTATAATTTGATCGAATAACCATAGATATATTTGCTCTATTATACACAATACTCAGATGACAGATTCCTTGAGTTTTCCTTTCCATTTGAGCCATGCCTTCATCCAATTTTTAGCTGGTCTCCTATAGTGTAGCCCTCACTCGACTTGATGAATGTAGGTACCTTGTACATTGGGGCCAATCATCGTCCTTTCTTGGATGAATAAGGATCTAGCAGAGTTGTGGGAGGGCACAGCGGGAGATCCAAACGAGAAAGCGCATCTCACGGGAGTATGAGAGGTAGATCAGCCCCCGGGCTAGAGTTTCGAGGCTACAAAAGTTGAAGAAGAGGGAAAATTTAGGACTAGAAGTTTATTTCTTACCCATGTCAATAGTATCATACGCCATGAGAAGGGCTAAAATTGCATTGAAATTACCTTCAAATTGCTCCATGGAAGAACTTATGCTGTCTTTATTCTCTTATGAGATGCTGGTGCTGGAAGCTTTAAATCAAAATATATAGAAAACTCTTATTTATTGTGTTTAATCATAATTTTGTGTAAATAATTCGGATTATAACTCAATATCTGGGGACATATATAGTGTGTGTGCATGTTTAGATATCGTAGTGGCACAATAATTTATAGTAGTATCAAATATTTCAATTTCACTATCATCGCTAATCATATGTGCTTATAAATCTTTGTAAAATTCTGCATAATATTGAAAAACTTTAAATTATTGTAAAAGTCGAAAATGAGACTACTTATAATTAGAATAATAAATTTCGTTCAAGGTAAATATTACTATTCGCAAGTAAATTATGCATCTTTTGGAAAAAAAACTAAACATAAGCATAAATTCCGAGTCAAACACAATTTTTCACACATAAATTTGAAACAAAGAGAGTTTATGTTTAATGCAAATGTAAAATGTTGTTAATTATCGCCAAGCCGTATAGCTCATAAGTACAAATAATTTTATTAGTATTCATTTTATTCAACAAATATTATTATTTCAGTTAATATATTAACACTTTGAAAATATTTTTTATTGATAAAATGCAATAACTTTTGTTTCCATAAAATGAGGTCCATTTGTCAATTTTTTTAATATTGTATTAGGAACTCGTGAAAACAAAAGCCCTAAATCTATCTGAGGGCTGCATTCCCGCGTAAAATCCTTAAATCGCCGGAGCTCCGACGGCGAAGCGCCGGAAATCCCAGTTGGTAGAAGCACATTGACATGGGGACGTCAGTGCAGGTGAAGCCGCTGTGTGGAGTGTACAACGAGAATCCGCTGTCGTATCTAGTCTCAATCGACGGCTTCAATTTCCTCGTCGACTGCGGCTGGAACGACCAATTCGACACCTCTCTTCTCGAGCCCCTTTCCAGGTCTTCAATTTCACTGTATTTTTTTTGTCATCGCAAGATATATGTTTATTACAGTTTTGTTATTCCATTGCTTAAGTAGAAAAGGATTTAGGTTAGGGTTTAAGTGGATAATTCAATGTAGTTCAGAATATGACACAATTGATCAACTCTGGGGCCTTGCATTGTATCGGAAAATAGTATAATCATTTAGTGTAAGAGCCTTTTAGTGAGTAGTTATTGTCGCCGCTTCTGTTCTGTAAGCTGAGATAGATTGTGATGTTTATCAGGGTCGCTTCATCTGTGGATGCTGTGTTACTATCACACCCTGACACACTTCATCTTGGTGCTTTACCATATGCAATGAAGCAATTTGGAATTTCTGCACCAGTTTTTGCAACTGAACCTGTCTACAGATTGGGCCTCCTGACCATGTACGATCACTATTTGTCTCGAAAGGTGAAATTTGATCTTGGGAATTCGCCTTCATTGAGTGCCATTTTTCTTATTTTTGGTCTGTTTAGTTGCTTTGACTGTCAATTCGGAGCTGTATAAGTGATTTGGCAGTTCTGTTTCCTCTGAAGTAAGTTACAATAGAGTAGGGGGATTCTGAAACAGCGTAGATTCATCAATCGTACCCATGCTCAATTTGTGTTATGCTTCTCTAGCTCTCAGAATGACTGATATCCAGGCCTCAAACTTATCCAGATCTGTTGTATATTACTGTAATTGGATTGACATTCAGGGAAAAATACTTTGGTACCTGATTTTGTCCAAACTAACACTACATGGAACTATTGATGGTAAAATTGTTTCTCATTGTGCTGCTCCTTTTCTTGATTTTATACAAGAGTGTATATCATACGGGGAATGCAAAATTTGAAGGTCTTTCGATATCAAAGGAAAAGAATGATGTGAACTGTTGAGGAAATGTAATAAATATGATTTGAGAGCTGCAGCTATAAGTGACCCATGCTGCTGTTGCAGCTGCTGAAGTAGTATCTTATCCTCTTATGTAATACGTCGACGTTCTTTCTGTCCGCACTTTTGTTATATCCCTTTGGAAAAAGCGATAGAGATTGTTTGTAACATGTCATCTGTATTTGGTGCAGTTCCCATTAGATGGTATGAAGTTTGTATGGAAAGGGTGTAGATTATGATTATCTTGTAAACCATTTTATTGGAAATTTTACCAGAAGTTTTTAATTTTTTTTTTTTTTTACATTTCTTCTTTTTGGTAATGAGTGTGCTCCTTCTTTCTATTGACGTTCTTTTTATATCTAATAGTGTCTGTTTCTTGCAGCAAGTATCCGAGTTTGATTTGTTCACCCTTGATGATATTGATTCTGCATTCCAAAACATCATCAGATTGACATACTCCCAGAACTATTATATGTCTGGTAAGTTGTTCTATGTTCTTCAGTTCTTTCTACGTGTGTGCTGAGCATGCCTAGTTTGACTCTTAGCTGTTCCACTACTCCCAATTCCTGGTTTCCACTAAAATTTGTATTAAGCCTGTATACCATTTTTTGCAAGGAGTTCTGTTCTGTCATAGTCAAAATGATCTTAGTTGGTCATTGCAGGTGAATCATGTGGATATGAGAAGGGATCTGTATTGTACTAATATACTATACTTATTCTTTGTCATGAATCTTATAAGTTTCCATTCTAAATGTCTCTAGGAAAAGGAGAAGGCATTGTTATTGCACCCCTTGCAGCTGGTCACCTTTTAGGGGGCACATTTTGGAAGATCACGAAAGATGGAGAGGATGTTATATATGCTGTCGACTTCAATCATCGTAAAGAAAAGTTGTCTCGTGATTGCTTAAATTGTTCTAGCCATAGAATACTTTCTTTTCGTGTTTCTTACTAATCCTTGCTCTTGTTTCATTCAGGCTTTTGAATGGAACCGTTTTAGAGTCTTTTGTGCGCCCTGCTGTTTTGATAACAGATGCATATAATGCTCTGTTGAGTAATCAGCCCCCAAGACGTCAAAAAGACCAGCAATTGTTAGGTAATGACTACCATCCCGACTGTTGCTACAATTGTAAATTTCCTCTTCCGGTTTTACCCTCTGAAAATCATTCACACTAATTAGGTTTATATATATATATATATATATATATATAATTATGTATTAAGTGAATCAACATCCCGTTCCTTTAGATATTCTTTTTCTTGAAGTATTTTAAGTCATCTTTTACTTATGGTCTTGATTGTTAAACAATAGGATTGCTTTTCTAAAAGATTCTGTTTTCTTTTGATTTCATATTTCTATATAAACATAAAATATTACAAGGGCATGTTTTTCTGGACAATTAGTTTATGACATTCTTTTTTAGATGCCATACTGAAGACATTGAGAGCAGATGGTAATATATTAGTACCTGTCGATACTGCCGGTAGAGTGCTTGAGCTGCTTTTGATACTGGAGCAGGTGAGTCAACCTTATGACTATGCTCTTTTATTAGACAATTATCCATTTCTAATGTTTTCTTTTGAATAAACCTGCAGTACTGGGAGCACCATCACTTAACTTACCCCATCTTCTTCCTGACATATGTTTCGTCGAGCACAGTTGATTATGCAAAGAGTTTTCTTGAGTGGATGAGTGATAAAATAGCCAAGTCCTTTGAAGACTCACGAGATAATGCATTTCTTTTGAAGTAAGATGTTTTTCTTTGGATTTTAGTTCTTTCTTAGACAACTTTTACAACTTTGTCGAGGATTTTATGTTGGAATAGTACATGTCTAACTGGAGAACTGGTTTTCCAATCTAATGGATTTTGTGGTGAAATTACACACTAGCTCACTTGGACTTCTCTGTATTGTTAATATCCTGATTTAATTGGGCTGGATGTATTGGGCTTGTGATTTGGTTAGCTTCTGAACTAGATTTCTTGCCATAAAAAAGCCTAAGGAAGTTGATGATTGATTTATCAATGCTGCGTTCTTGTTGTATTATTCTATGTGGGGTTGCTCATTATTGCCTTTGATATTTCTGTTGTAACTTATCATGCTGAATAAAAAGTACCTGAGATCTCATGATAGTTTTCATTAAAGATGTTATCTGAAAACTTGCAGGCATGTAACACTTCTAATCAGCAAGAGCGAGCTCGAAAAAGTTCCTGATGGCCCAAAGGTTTAGATGACTGAAGAGTTTATAAAATCATACTTTATTTTGGAAGTGTTTTCTTATTCACGAATTACTTTTTACATTCTGATCAGATAGTCTTAGCATCCATGGCAAGTTTAGAAGTTGGATTTTCTCATGATATTTTTGTTGATTGGGCTGCTGACTCAAAGAACCTTGTACTTTTTACCGAGAGAGGCCAGGTTTGCTCTGCACCTTGGGATAACTATTTGAAATTAGATGTTAAAAGAAAACTGAAGACTAATTCTGCGGACTTGTTGAAGTCAATAGTTATTTGTATTCTCATTTATTTAGCTATTTTTATCCTCTCTACTACCTTTTAACATGATAGATTCTTAAAAGCTTTACTTTTGTGGATAAGTACAAAATTACTCTTGAATATTGATTTTTAAGTAATACTACCTCTCTTGTTTCATTCTTATTGGTTTTCTTGTATCCATATGTTCCAAAAGTGTATCTTCCCCTTCAAATTTGAAATGATATTATGTTAATATTGTTTTTGTATATGCCATTTAAGAGGAATTTGGAAAATACAATGAATGATGATAGTATTACTCTGCAACTAATCTAGGCTAATGTTTCTTCACTTTGTAGTTTGGCACACTTGCAAGAGTGCTTCAGTCAGATCCTCCTCCAAAAGCTGTTAAAGTTACTATGTCAAAGAGAATCCCCTTGGTTGGAGAGGAGCTTGCTGCCTATGAAGAAGAGCAAAACCGAAAAAGAAAAGAAGAAGCTCTTAAAGCTACTCTCATCAAGGAAGAGGAATCAAGAGCTACTCTTGGATCAGAACAAGCTGTGGGTGACCCGATGATTATTGATGCTAAAATCAAACAACCCTCTTCAAATGGTACTCTTAAGCTCTTTTTCACTCTAACTAGTTATGCCTCAACCAAAGAGCAGAGCATATTAGTTGATCTTGAACTTGACTAATTTGAACAGCCTGTAAAAACAGATGCAAAAATCAAAATTCACATTTTTGGTTTCCACATTTTTTCCCACACTTTGTAAGATAACGGGTCTTAATTCTTGTGCTTGCTTCTAAAGTTTATAGGCCTAAACACACAAGAAAATATACTCATCTGGCTTAAATTTTTACTGAAAAAGTTATTCCATACATCTTCACAGGCGCTGCTTTACAACATGGAGCATTCAAAGATGTATTTATAGACGGATTTGTTTCACCCCCATCTAGTGCTGGCCCCATGTTCCCCTTCTATGAGAACACATTCGAATGGGATGATTTTGGTGAGGTTATTAATCCAGATGATTATATGCGCAACGATGAAGACGTGGACCAGGCATCTATGCAGGTAATTTTTGTATATTATGCTTGCATTCTGCATGCTTATCTCAATTTCTTTTGTGACACCTTTTCCACCATATGATTTGTATAAGCAAAGTGTAAGGAAAGATAAAGCTAGATAATGTGAAAGTATTGATTTAGGAGATGGAGATGTGAGGTGAATCATCAATAGCCCTAGTTATTGGGTTTAATAAAGTAAGAGGGTGTTGATGATATAGTATAACGATACCGGCTTTTCCCGGCTTTAGCCAACATCATCATTTGAAATTTTGAACTATTTGTTTGTTTTTTAGGTGTGTAGTAATTTTTTCAGTGATACATGTTAGTACTCGTTCTTCCCTTTCAGCTGGTTGAGTCTTTGATGATAGATCAATATTAATTTTTTGAATTTGGAGTTCTGGTGGGAATCCCTAGTCAACTCTGTTAAAGATGGACAACCTCTGTTGTTCAATGTAAGGAACATGTGAATATGCACAAAAATGAAGTGATATGAAAAAAATGTAAAATTTGAGAATGTGAATGGCGTTTAATTTCTCTATTTCAGTAAAAAATTAGGTAGCACTACATTATCCAAAAAATGGAAACAGCATTACAAGAAAATGGAACGACAAAAGTGAATTCCCACTAATTGGATACCAATCAGAACTCAGAACAATATCATCATATTATTAGAAGTTGGTCTCTTCACGTATTATATGTGTACTAGTTAAAATTGCATTCCTTGTAAATTTGGATGAGAAAATTATATGTCTCACAATATTAATTTTCTAGGTTGGAGAATTCAATGGGAAGCTTGATGAAGCATCTGCCAGTCTGTTTCTGGATGCAACACCATCAAAAGTAGTATCTTCTGAGCAAACTGTACGTCCAAGCTACCTTCATTAGTTCATTTTCACTGTCTCTGGTGATGCCTCGTGGAACAACCAGTCAGTGAATTGTCCTATGTTACTGACGAGTCTTAGTACAGGGATTTTCAGCATCCTTTTGCTGAACATTGCATCTCTACTCCTTTAATGTTGATTGAATGCTGACTACCGATGCAGGTTTATGTCAAGTGCTCATTGGTCTACATGGACTTTGAAGGCCGTTCAGATGGCGGTTCAATAAAAAAGATTCTTAGCCATGTATCTCCATTGAAGCTTGTAAGCAACCTTTTATACCAGTGTCATCTTTTAAATATGTTAGTTAATCTAACATCCCATGATCCCATATGGTTCACTCTGGTTACTTACCACCTGTGGTGTGTATATTGTGCAAATTCCAGCCTTTTGCCACTGTTGATTTTTTTATTTGGAATTATTCATGCGCCACAATGATTAGCTAAAGCATATGAGATTCATTTGGCTGCTTTAAATTATAAGAGAAGCAGCTCCAAGTTACATCAAATAGACCTTACTTTTCCAAGGAGCTTGAAATGATGTTTGCGATTGTCAAGATATTCTGGAAGTCACAAGCATTACTAATTCTAGACTATTAAGGAAGCCCGTTGGGATATATGATCTATCTCTTTCTAATCCATTTATCAACTTATTTTTATATAAAACTCAATTTCTCTGGTACTAAATATTATACTTTAGTGGGCTCTAATGTTGATTGGCTATTTACTGCATCTTTGTTTTGCCGCCTTGAAGGTCCTGGTGCATGGGTCTGCCGAAGCCACTGAGCATTTGAAGGAACATTGTTTGAAAAATGTGTGTCCACATGTATTTGCTCCTCAAATTGAAGAATCTATTGATGTCACTTCAGATTTGTGTGCTTATAAAGTAAGTTCGTTCATGAAGCAAACCTCACAAGGTTTTACTAAATCGACTTCCAACCCTCAGCTTTGTAATCTGGAAGTCATTGTTATTTAACTTGTGTAACAGGTTCAACTTTCTGAGAAATTGATGAGCAATGTCCTGTTTAAGAAGGTAATCATAGTATATATTTTAACTGTATCAATATTTATCTTGAATACGAATATCTGTCATGCAGTCCTACTTTTGGGGATGTTTCCCACCGAATATACTTTGTTAATCCCATATTTTGTTCGCCTACTCATGTTTGAGCTAGTGGCCTAGTATTCCTCTTGTGAGTTCGTCAGACAATTGGTAGTATTCTCCCTACTTGCTTCTGATATGGAGTTTCTTGTTGTAGCTTGGAGATTTCGAAGTAGCATGGGTTGATGCTGAAGTAGGGAAGGCAGAAAATGGCACATTGTCTTTGCTTCCTCTTTCAGCCCCTCCACCACCGCATAAGACGGTCTTGGTAGGGGACATCAAGATGGCAGATTTCAAGCAATTTCTTGCTAGCCAAGGGATTCAGGTACTGCAATCTTCTCTCTTTCCTCATATGCAAATGCACTTCCATCATTTACACCGGCAATCTCTTCTTCCTAGTGCATT
Organism: Salvia hispanica; assembly: GCF_023119035.1. NCBI lineage: Eukaryota > Viridiplantae > Streptophyta > Magnoliopsida > Lamiales > Lamiaceae > Salvia > Salvia hispanica. The sequence goes on along the minus strand of NC_062967.1, from coordinate 30,136,155 downwards.
TTCCACTGCTTGTGATGCATTGATGGAGTTCGTAAGTATTAGAGATAGTTTGGTCCCATGCTGAGAATCACTACTTGCATATTACACTAAATCCAGAACCAGAAACCTGTGTTTTCATTCCCTATCTGAGACGCAACTTCTGATATCCAGGTGGAATTTGCTGGTGGAGCATTGCGTTGTGGTGAGCATGTGACCCTTCGAAAAGTAGGAGACTCGAGCCAAAAGGTTGGTATCTTCTGGCTTTAACTCAAGGCTTGGTTGCCTGACTTTAGCTCCTATTTCTGAATGCGGGGACGGTTTGTTGTAGGGTGGCGGTAATATCCAGCACATCATACTTGAAGGTCCGTTGTCGGAGGAGTATTATAAAATTCGCGATCATCTGTATTCACAATTTTATGCCCTTTAGATCATAATTCATCGTATCACTATGTAGGAAATGCAACACATCCTTGTAAACTTTCTGTAGCATTAGGCATGCCTCTGTTGCAGTGGAGTAACTTTTTTCAATCTGTGACCAAGCGTAGTTATTGTTATTTCACTTTTCTTTTCAAATTTGTGTTGGCAGATCTTATTTACTAGGGCGAGATTGAGAAAATTTTGATATTCAAATAGTTAGACAAGTAAATATGGAATTGGTTAAGCCAATAATGCAATGATTAGAAGTTGACTGTTACGTGGAAATATTCATAAACTTAATATTCAATTTATAAATAATCGTTGACAATATTTGGCTCGAGGCACGTCCACAAAACAACACTACATAAAATCTCGTGCTGATTCCTAAATGTTGCATATTTAATGGGACGGGGAGTATATGTATGACTCGGACTTGAGTTACGACTTGTGACTTGTGAGTGTCGTAATAGTTCACGAGATTTTGATATCATAGTTGTGTATAATCTTAATAACTCTAGCAAACTACTCCCTCCGTCCCGCTTTAGGAGTCCCGGTTGAGTCGGACACATGTTTTAAGAAAAAAAGTGTTTGTGTAATAAATAAATATTGTAATGGATGTTGGGATCCACTTTTAATTGAGTGTCCAATAAATAAATATTGTTGTGGATGTTGGGACTCACTTTTAACATTTTTTTATTAGTTGTAGTGGATCTTGGGACCCACTTTTAACATTTTTTTATTAGTTGTAGTGGATGTTGGGACCCACTTTTAACACTTTGTAGGCATTTTTTATTAATTTATCTCAACCGAGACTCCTAAAGTGGGACACTCAAAATTGATCAACCGGGACTCCTAAAGCGGGACGGAGGGAGTATATATGCTCAAACAAACAACGAAAGTGACTACTGTTCCAGTAGAAATTTTGGACAATAGTGTGTACATATAATTTTAAGGCCATCCGCAACGCTGTCTCTTATCCGTCTCTTAACTGTCTCATCTCTTAACTATTCATGAGCCCCACTATACTTTTCAGCTCATCTCTTAACTAAGAGACAATACCTGCATCCCTCCATCTCTTAACCATCTCTTATCCATCTCTTAACTATTTATTCAATTTCATTTTTTAATTTTTATTTCCAACAAATTCAATTAATAAAAAATAAAACCACAATTTAAAGGCCTAAAAAATTATAAAATACATAATTATAAAATACATAATTAAAAAATAATATAATTAAATAAAATAAAAATTATAATTTAAAGGCCTAAAAAATTAAAAAATGCATGATTAATAAATACATAATTAAAAATACATAATTAAATATTAAAATTTACAAATTTTTTTTTTCGAATTTTCAATTTTTTTATAAAAAAAATAACTTTATGACGTCATAATTCCGACGCCCACTCGCGGGCCGGCGAGTGGGCGTCACGCCATCGCTTAGCGCGCGCCACGTGGCCGCGCGTGTCGTCTCGCCAGCTCGAGGCCGACCTCTTCCGAACGCGTCGGGCGTCGAGACATCTCGTCTCGTCTCGACGAGACGGGAGCCGCAACGCTGTCTCGATGCCGTCTCGTCTCGTCGAGACGAGACCGAGACCGCAACAAGGCAGCGTTGCGGATGCTCTAATAAAGACCACAACTCCATCATTACAGTGTTGTCAATTCTCTACTTAATTTTCCAGTATGTAACAGTCAAAATAAATAAATAAATAATTTTATCATGAGTGTATAATAGAGATTAGGTGAGTAAGAAGCATAAAGTCTTAAATAAAAATCCCCACACTCTAAAATCACTTGCATTTCACATAACCATCATTCTGTTATGGACTCATTTTCAATATTAATTTCCTAGTCAACATCATTTGGCTAATAATCATACTATTATTACCCTTCAACACATTGTAAATACCAACTATGCCCTCGTGATTGTCGTTATCCTTATCTAATTCCTTGTTATCTGTTGGACCATTTAATCGAATTTGTATGATTTGAAATGTTGATTACAATTTAGTGTAGCATGTTAGATGATAATCACTTAAATCACAAAATCTAATTGATAAATAAAATGAGACGATGAAGAAATCCATTCCTAGTTGATGCTGCCCTGAAAAGCGGAACCAGCTGGGTTTTGTGTTACGAAGAAGTCGTAAACTTTCCGTAGCTACCAAATATACTCTGTCTCTCTCTCTCTCAAACTGATCCATTTATCAAAAGAGATTATTCACATTACGTTTCCATCATTGCTTTCTTTGTTCCTTCTAAAGCAGGTACGACCAAATTCTCTCTCTCTCTCTCTCTCTCTCTCTCTCACGCACACAGATACATATATGAAGCGTTTCAGAAGATACTAACAGCTCACGAAGATGAACGCGTTTCGCTTTGTGTTACCGACGCTGCTGCTGCTGCTAACGTGCGCGCCGCGGTGGATCAGCTCGCGGCGCGTCGAGATGACTCTCGTCCAGAACGCTTCGTCGATCGGCGCATGTAAGTTTAGCATCAATTAATCCGGCGATCTCTCTCACAGCTCGTGATTAATCCGATCCCGCACTTAACAATTTATTACTGATTTGGAAAAAAATCGTTTAGATTGCTTGGACGGAAGCTTGCCGGCGTATCATTTGGACGGAGGATTTGGAGCAGGGGCGAGCAACTGGCTTTTGCAATTTGAGGTAATTTTCTGGGGAAGAAAGGGGAAAAACTAAAAAAGCATGCTGTATTGCTCTGCCATGTCAGATACTGATCGTCTCGTCTGCTCCATTTTTCTGTTTTCTTCTATTAGGAGTAATTGTTATTGTTTTTTTCTCTCTTCTCTTTTTCTTTTCATCTACACAACACTTTCAATGGAATATAGTATGCCAAACTGTTGTATCCTTTTTTGTAGTATCATGTTTTATTGCCAATGCCATCCTCAAAAATGAGAAAACAACATGCATCCTAATTTCTTTAATTCCATTTCTGCCCTTTCCTAACAGCCCCTTTTTTGTATTATATCTGCATGAGATAACGCTCTCCTTTTTTTACTTTTTTATTTGGAGTAATTATTTTCTCACAATTGTTAATGTAGGATTGATAATAATAGTATAATTTATTGTTACTAGCCTTTTAGTAATAAACTATAAGTACTAGAATAATATGTTAACAACATAGTAAAACAGCATTAAAAGATAAAGATAGAACAGTGGCAAGAAATTAGACGTGGATTTGAGGATTGAAATGATAATGCAGGGTGGTGGGTGGTGCAACGACCTCAAATCCTGCCTCGACCGAGCCACTACTCACCGAGGATCCACTCTTCTCATGTCTAAGGTTGATTTTTTAATTTTTTTTTACGTATTTCCTAATTATCGATAATGATTTCTCATTCACGCTTTGTCTAATTAAGGTTGAGATTTTCTCCGGCATTTTGAGCAACAACGCCTCCTTAAACCCCGGTATCACATCTCAATTCTTTGCTTCCAGAATTTCCATGGACAACAATTTAATTATATGCTTATTGTTGAATGTGGCAACATTTCTTCTTAATTAATTCATGTGTATTTGGAATCTCACTGAATAGGTACCTTTCTTGCCTTGTATTGTACTATCTCATATCATACGACATTACTATATTGCAGTATGCATCTCTTAAGAAATTAATGACTCAATTGTTTAGTTGTTTTTCGATAATATTACATATGCATATATATCTTGAAGGAAATATATAGTATTTGGAAAAATCAATTGTAGAGCTTAGTAGTTACATGCATGTAGAATAGTTCCAAGTTCCAACTATAAAAATAATGTATACCAAAATGAAAAAAGAAAAGAAAAGAATAGAAAGAAAGTAAAAAACATTAAATGTACTTTTCTCTCTGTTTTTTGGTTCTTTTTTCTTGTTGTATCTGTTGAATGCTACTAGTAGTTCTGAGATGACGTTTATTAGATATAAAGGAAATCTCGTAAATGGAATCCAATGTTCAATCTCAAGATATTTTGTTTTATCATCAATGTGTGTTTAGTACTAGTATTTGTGAAAGCTTCTTACAACTTACAGATTTTTACAACTGGAACCGTGTAAAGCTAAGATACTGCGATGGTGCCTCATTTGGCGGGGATGCTGTATTTGATAATGGAGTAAGAAATGACATTTCTTTAATGTTATTTGCAATAACACCTCCCTCTTAATCATGTTTAATCTTGAAATTTTCATTACTTTGAATGAGCCACAGACATCATTGCTTTATTTCAGAGGGCAAAGAATCTGGCAAGCAATCATTCTTGATCTTCTCCCAAAAGGCTTAGGCCAAGCAAAAAAGGTTCTTCAACATAAAATTCCATTCTTCTTGTTCTGTTTTCAAGACATAACTCCTCTATATATTATGGCAGGCTTTGCTATCTGGTTGCTCTGCCGGGGGCTTGGCCACCTTTCTGCATTGTGATGACTTGACTACGTATTTGCCAGAAGATGCAAGCATAAAATGCCTAAGTGATGCTGGGTTCTTTCTTGACGCGTAAGCTCTTAATCATTTGCATATGTTCGATCCTTTATGATCTGATTCTAAAGTACTGTGTCGTTAACTCTTGAAGACGAGACGTTGCTATGAACCACAGCATGAGATACTTCTACAACGGCGTAGTCTCTCTGCAGGTTTTGTGACTTTGTGTTCTGATATTAACTGTTAGCAGTTAGAAATTATATTTCCGCATTTCAATCCTACAGGGTGTCGAAAAGAACCTGGATATAAACTGCAGGAGTAATGGTTATCCCGAGCTAGTATGATTGATGCTCTTTCCGTCTCTCCTTTCGATAAGCTGTAGATGAATTATCATTAATACCTTTTCTTGTAGTGTTTCTTCCCACAATATGTACTGCCATATATCAAGACGCCCTATTTCATCTTGAACACAGCATATGATGTGTATCAAGTAAGAACATCTTCATCTCTTGATTGATGTTCTTTCTCTTTGGCATGGTAGTTGAACTTTATATCTCTGTCTTGACAGTTTCATCACATCTTGGTGCCTACGGCTGCTGATCCCAACGGTCACTGGTATCACTGCAAACTTAGTCCTAAAGCTTGTAATGAAGTCCAGATAGCTACTTTACAAGGTACATATGCCATCCAAAAGTACTGTGTGTGATGGCCTAGAGCTAGAATTGATTGGATATGAAATTGGAATTCAATTAAAAATCCAAACGTTTTTCTACTCAACAATGGAACTGGAATTCCATATATACATTCTCTCAGGATTCAGGAGATACATGCTCGAAACGCTGCAGCCTTTTTACACGAACTCAACAAGTGGAGGGATGTTCATAAACTCTTGTTTTGCTCATTGCCAAAGCGAATTACAAGACACTTGGTTAGCACCAGACTCTCCAAGAGTAGACAATAAGGTTTGTCATTTTTTCACTTTCTTACTAATTTTCCAAATCTCTGTCCAAAAACAAGGTCCATTAACACCGGGCGTCGGTATTAACAGACCATCGCAGAGGCCGTGGGTGATTGGTACTTCAGCAGAAGGATAAGCAAGCAGATAGACTGTGAATATCCTTGTGATAGCAGTTGCCATAATCAGATCAACTGATGATATGTAGAGTCAGGTATGCATGTTTCTACTTTGTAGAATCGTTTTTGGTAGGAGCACTCACTTTGTCCCAAGGTAGTTTAGTCGTATCCTTTTTTGAGATGTCCCGAGCAAAATAAGCCATTTTCCCTTTTCCCAAAACTCAACCATTTTAATCCCTCTTTACTTATTTATTTTCTCTCTGTTTGACGGACTAAACACCACTTTCTTCAATCGTGTGCCGAAAAGAAGCGGCTCTCGATTTGCTTGAATGGATGGTGTTCATTTACAACTAAAATAAAATGAGCCATTTTCTCTTTTGCAAAAATTAAATATTTCGATCCTTATTTATTCTCTTTTACTTATCGAATTTATTGTATTTTATTCGATAGCTCACTATACACTACTTTCTTAGATTATGTTTCGAAAAAAACGTCCGGGTTTATTTGAACGGGGTGTTAATTTACCAACATGTCTTTGCAGGGATTTGTTTATACAAAGAAGAATATATAGAAATATTCTTTAAAGAGAAGTTTTCATTCTCGAAGAAGGCAGCTTGAACAAAAAAATTTAGGCCATAGGATGAGATCCACTACCATTCATCCCCCAATTGGATAGTATTATTTATAACGAGATTTGCAATAAAGTTATATTGTTATACTTGCTCATTCCATAAAAAATAGTTTCAAAGTAGATGACACGAGTTTTAATATAAAATTGATGAAGTATTAGAGAGAAAAAATAGGTAAAATAGGAAAGAAAAAAAAAGGGTTTTAATAAGAACAAATTGAGAGAAACTTTTCTATTTTTGGTACTCCATGAGTCTAGTTTTGGTTGATGAACTAAAATGGAAATATGAAACTATTTTTGTATGAACGAATGGAATATTATGAAAAAAATTTAGTGAATATTAATTACAAATTAACCATATATGTTTCCTTTTCAACAGGCCCATTTATATTAATCCATATTATTAATGTTAATATTTCCAATGAAAAACCGAAAATCAAGAATCCAAATTTGAAACTTAGATTGAAATTTGTTCAATGCTGGAAAGAGTATATGTGGTGTATTCTATCATTCTATGTGACATGATAACTATGTAGATCCAATAATTGTTACCACCCCTATATTTATTGGTTATTGGTGATATGATTAGCATACCCAAAATGCTCCAACCAAACACAAGATAAAAAAGGAATCAGCTAACGAAACTAGCAAGCCAAACCCTATCCATCTTCCTCGATAATGACTTACCAACTACTCCATTTGCTAAGAGACCCTCAATAATGCCTTTATAATTTTAATAATTCTCAATAATTTTAATTCAGTTTCAGTCATATCTTATGAATTCTTTAACGAATTTATAATTTTATCAATTTCAGTAAATTTTAATTCAATTCCAATCGTATCTCATAAATTTTAAATGTACTTGTGTATTTATAATTTCATCCATCCCCGATTATTTTTTAATTCAGTTTCACTCTTAACTCGTGAATTGTACTATATCATTTTATCAATTCTCGATAATTTTTAAAATTTGATTTCAATCATACCTCATGAATTCTGCCATATATTTTTAATTTAATTCCAATAATAGCTCATGATTTCTATAATGTATGTAATATTATCAATCCTCAAAAAGTTTAGTCAATTATTATTATCAATCCTCAGTAATTCCAGTAAATAGTCATATATTTTTAATTTTATCCATATTTAATAAATTTTACTCCATGTCAATTCCACTTATATCCCCACAAAAGAGTAGTGTACTATTTTTAATAAAGTTGTACTAAATATATTTGTACTCATATAACTCGTAATTAATATTATTATTCATAATCTATTCACATAATTCCTAATTAATGGAGTACTAAAGTTATTCATAGTCAATTCACATAACTGAGTGGATTCAGCATGCCAATCCCTATCAAGCCAACATTATTAATACATTTATTCAAAAGTCAAAAGTAATATTCACCCTATCCCTTAAAAGTACACCATATTTACTGGAGTAGTATTTTGGAATATCCCTAAAGAAATAAACCAATTCTACTTAAGAAAACCTTTTTCTTCTTGAATGAAATGAGTCACATTCTCTACTAACAATACTCACTCCAATCACTTTATCTTATATTTCTCTCCCTTTATCATATTATGCATTAAAATCTATATTATTTTAAATGTGATCTATATTTTTTATGAACGGAGGAAGTATATTAAAGGGATAAAGCATGCCAATCACTAGCATAAATTCCATATGTTTCCTATCTAGCCAACATTAATAGTACATTTATTCATAAGTCAAAAGTAATACTCCCTCCGTCCACACGAAAAATAGTCCTTTGCTCTTTTGGGATGTCCACAAAAAATAGTGGTAATTTCTAAAAATGGAAAGTTTTTCTTTCATATTTTTCTCACTTTTTCTTCCATCTCTCATATTTTAATCACTTTCTTTTTATCTCCATCTCTCTTACTTTATCTACTTTTTCTCCTCCCTTTTCTTACTTTACTAATTTTTCACAAATATAATTATTTTTTTATGGACGGAGGGAGTAATATAGGCAAAATACATTGTTAGGTCCTTATACTTTAATCAAAATGTTCATTAGGTCCTTGTACAATTTTTTCGTTTTAGTAGGTCCTTATACTTTTCACAATATTTTTATCAGGTCCTCGTACAATTTTTCATTTTAGTAGGTCCTTATACTTTTATCATAACTTTCATTAGGTCCTTGTACAATATTTTATTTTAGGGACTTTTTAACATTTATTTTGGATAATAATCTAAATTTAATTTAACTTAATGAACTTTTTAATATTCCATTGTTTAACTTAGCATAGTCTATAAAGATAATATCATCTTGTAATCCAATAATCTCAATAAGTTGTAGAGAATAATAAAAAAGATTAATCGTGGTGATTGAAGATTAAAATCGAAGTTTTTTTTAGAATAACTATCCGAATTTTTAATTGATTATTTATATTTATATTGAAAGATACGTTTCCCTTAATATTTATAACCATAAGATAAGTTAAATAATAAAATTAAAAGCTTCATTAAATTTAATTAAACATAAATTATTATTTAAGATAAAAGTAAAAGAATGTCTTAAAATAAAAAATTGTATAAGGACCTAATAAAAGTTATAATCAAAGTATAAGGGCCTATTAAAACGAAAAAATTGTACGAGGATGTGATGAAATTTACGAGAAAGGTACAAGGACCTATTAAAACAAAAAAATTGTACGAGGACCCAATGAACATTTTGATTAAAGTATAAGGACCTAAGAATGTGTTTTTATGGATAAAGCATGCCATTCTCTAGCATAAATTCCATATGTTTCCTTATATAGATATGTTACTTTTCAATATAAGTTTCTCATCATGACACAATAAAATTGAGAAAATACATCAAACCAAGTGCAGTACTACCCACCCTTTCAAAATCCCAATCTAGCTAACATTTTTACAATGGGCACACTTTTCTCTTCTTTGGCACTTTTCTTGACTATCTTGCTGCATACTCATCCAGGTAAGAAAACACCTAATCTTATTATACAATGTTATTCAATTGAAGTGTGTCGCTAAAAAATAAGATATAAACCATGAATTTAACCATCATATGATACATGTGACAATGGCCAAAATATTCATGGTTTTTTGATAGATTTTTGAAAATGCAAATGTTGATGGTTTTTTGGTAGATTATTTAAGATGAAAACAATTTGCACTTTGATATCCTACTCCCTTCACTCCCACTTGTTTTAGTAAAGATTTTAAATTTTTTGAAGAAATATAAAGGGTAAGAAGTTAGTAGAATGTGAGTTTCATCATTCGGAGTATTAAACGAAGGGTAATATTGTTTTAGTTTGTAATTTAATAAACCATAACAACAGGAGGCGAAGCTGCCGTGGGTGTCAACTACGGCGTGGTCGCAAACAACCTTCCACCGCCTCCCGCGCCTTGGACAAATCGGAATCACCAAAATTAGGATTTTCGACCCCGAAAGCACCATCCTCACCGCCTTACACGCCTCCGACATCTCAGTAATCATCGGAACCAAAAATAAAGACCTTCAACCCCTCGCCACCCACAAATCCGCCGCGAAGCCGATCATGGCTCAGATCGTGAAATTCCTGCAGTCGGAGAAGTACCCTCTGTTTCTCCAAGTGTTCCCTTACTTCGCACGTGTGAATTACCCGGCCGACGTGGATCTCGACTTCGCGCTTTTCCGCCCGGGAAAGACGGTTGTTCGAGACGGCGCGAGGACTTACCTCAACCTGTTCGATTCGATGACAGATGCGGCGTACGCGGCGTTGGAGAAGGTCGGGGCCGGGGACGTGGAGATCGTCGTGACGGAGACCGGGTGGCCGAGTGACGGAGGGAAGGACGCGGGAGTGGCAAATGCTCAAACGTACGTGAAGAATTTGATTGCCTACGTGGCGTCTGGTAAGGGGACGCCACGGAGGCCGGGGAAGCAGGTGGAGGCCTACATATTCGCGTTGTTTAACGAGAATATGAAGCCGGCGGGGGTAGAGCAACATTGGGGTTTGTTTTACCCCAATCTTACTCCGGTTTATACTATTAATAGGATTGGTTGATATTAATAAGATGTATTTCTTGATCTACTTATTTGGAAGGAAGCAGCTTGAACACATTCAAATTTAAGACTTTATAAGATAAAGTATTACTACTACACATTGATTGTTTCTTCTTTTTTTTTCGTAGAGGATGAGATCCACCCGCCATTCATCTCCCTCCAAATTAGATATTTATAAAAAGATTTGCAATAAAATCTTTACTAGTACATCTCCACTAAAAATAATTTCTTTTATAATGATAAGAAATTTAATACTATAATTGATAAATAAGAAAAAGAAAGAGAAAGAAATATATAGTACTTATAAAATCAGAAAAAGAAATATATAGTACTTATAAAATATGAAAAAGAAAGAAATAATATAGTGGAGAGCATGTTTCCAAAAATATAAATGAAACTAGTTTTAGCGGATGAACAAAATAAAAAAAATACATTTTCATGAACAGAGAAAGTGTTTGATTCATATTTTTATACGTTATAAAAATTTTCTAGGGAATCTTTATAAATTATCCATATATTTATTAATTTATCTTTTCAACATGCCATTTATAATATGTTTCATAATTTTATACTAGCGAATCTTTTCGACATGGTATTTATAAGTAGTATATTATTATTAACTAGTATCACCCCCGTGCGTTGCACGACTAACTGAAATTTCTTCACACAAAATTGGAAATGTCAATTTACTTAAACAAATGAAATGATAAAAGATAAAATTATAGAGAATTTATAAATCACATCTAAAATTTTATAGAGTTTATAGATCACATTAATTAAAAACAAAAAAACAAAATAGCTTCCCGTATTGTCTTGTTGATTATTTTAAATAATGTTGAAAATAAAATATTATATTTATATTTTTTATATTTGAATTGGTTATCAATCTCATTAATTACTGATCAATAAACATTCAATATATTTTTGTATATTTTTGTATATACAAAAATATATTTTTATTAATCTTGATAATTTTTAATTCACGTTCAGAATATCTCATACTTATAATATTATCAATTCTCAAGAAAATGGCAGATGAAGTTAGAGGGAAAAGCAAAGACACGATCACGAAAATCATTGAGATGACAGTCTTTTCATATCTAATTTGACGAAAAAGGTGGGACAATAGTTGTTTACAAAACGAGGGCAGAAAAAAAGTGTGACAAACTTTCGGGGGGTCCATTCATTTATAGAACTATTTACTCACATTTCCACAAAACCCTAACATATCTATATGATTAGAGGCAAAGAATGAAAAAGAGGAAAACGCAGTCTTTGCCTAACGAAATGCATTAGTCGGCAAGAACGAAACATAAGTTGGTACTAAAACAAAAATATATAGGTGTTTGTGATCATAATTCCTAAAACACAACACAATACAATAAAAGCTAGACCAACAAGTTCCAAACATGTGACTCTAAAAACAATAGGAAAATAACAGATGCAGCAGATCTGTAAAGTACAATGATGCGAGGCACCAACATTTCAAACTTGGTATATAAATCTGGGAGGGCATTGGAATATAAAAAAAACATTTTGAGGATCAGAAAGCAAAATGAGCTGTTTACCGGACATCTCCTATCTCTTCTTCTTGGCCTTCTTGTGGGTACCCAAGTTTCTCTCGGTCATCCTATTCTCATAAGAGGCAGACATTTCCACTTCGAGTGCATATAAGAAGTGGATCTTGTAACTTGATTGGTGGAATGATGTATCTAGTTAAAAAAAATGCTCCAACCAAAACTGGCATATGATTACCTTATTATCGTACTTAGTACTATTTCAAGTATATCCTTCAAAAGTATCAATATGAGATAAATGAAATTCCATTGGTCAGGCTGTGCTTTTGTCACATGTTTTTCTGTCTCGAAACGTTTTCGTAATGCAAATTATAAAAAGAGAAAAGCGCATAAATTGCTCACATAGGAAACTCACCAAACGCAAGAGTTATAACGCCCTTGTTGGATATTTTGGATGGACTATTATTTGGGCTGTGTTATTTCTTAAGCCCAGATGTTATTAATTGGGCTGAGCCCAATTACTTAACCCCTCTCACCAGATGCTGCCACGTGTCTCTCTCTTTGGATGATGGCTTCTAAGCCGTTGGATGTAGCGTTGGTTGTGTTAAGTGAGAATGGGGTTGGTGCCGTTTCTTATTCATTCATCATCTCTCTCTCTCTCCACTCTTTTGTGACTCAGAGCATCTCTCTCTTCTCTTCTCTCTTCTCCGGTGATCTTCCGGCCTTCTCTTGGTGATCTTCCATGGTTCTTTGAGTGTAAGATCATTTGTGAGTGCTGGTGTGAAGCAATCTCTTCGATTGCTTAGTTCTGGAGGAGTTTTAGGGTTTGTGAGAACTTGAAGGCCGTGTTTGGAGAATTTGTTCGGTGGAACTAGATCTGGTGTGAGGGGTTTCATTAGTGGAGGTATTGGTGGTTTGAGGGTTAACTCTATCCAATCCATTGGTGCTCCCTTGGATCTAATTCTGGAAGAATAGATCAGTGTTTGGTTGCGGCGGGTTCTGAGCCAAGTTTTCTTTGATCTCTTGTTCTTGCTCTCTGGTGTTTAGTTGATTACTTGTGTTTAGATCCGAGGGGATCTCTCTTAGTATTACTAACTCGTTTCTTGAGTGTGCATGTGCAATTGAGTACTATTGAAGTTGGAGTTACAACTTCAAGACCTTGTAATAGTTAGAACTAGATTCGTAGCAATCTTAGTTTGTATTACTTGTGTAAATCAGCCGCGTGGGTGAGAGTTTGGCTGAGCTCTCTTGTACAAGAACAAAGAGGTCTCGGTAATTAGTGAATCTAGACTAATCTGATCCCTACAGTGGTATCAGAGCCACGGGGGGATTAGTCTAGCACGCCGAGTCGCTTAAGGAGGTGGGCAAGTGGAATCCTCCTTCGAGAGGGGATTCACTCTGGTAAATTGGCTTATCCTTCTTGGTTTAAGTTTCTGTTTAGTGCCATCTATAGGTTTGGGCTTTTGTTTCTGGTAGACAGTCTCTGGCAAAGACTTAGGACTTCTGTGCTTTCTTTTCTCTGTGTTGCTTCCGCTGGTTCTTGTGCTCTGTGATCTGTGATCTCAAGTTACTTGACCACCAAGCATCTTGTACTGCCCAAGTGACCCCCTGCGCCCTCCAGTAGTGAGTGATTGCGAGCTGGGATAGCCTTGGCCAGTCTTGCTCGTGACAGTCAAGGATTTGAGTCCCTTTCTGTTGTGTGAAAGCTCTTGGTCTGTTCTTGTGTTGCTGGTGTATGTCTCTGTGCTCTCAGGTGTGTAAGGCTGTGTGTTTTCTGTCTTGCTTCCTGCTTTCTTGTAATTTTTCTTGCTAAAATGGCTCAACCTGTTGGTTTGGTTCCTTATAATGGAAAAAATGATTTTGCTATTTGGAAACAGAAAATGAAATGTGTTTTGATTCAACAAAATTTTTTCAAAGTTGTTGATGGTACTTTACCTGAGGATACTACTCAGGATAAAATTGATGAGATGAATGATCTGGCAAGGGCTACCATTGTGTTAAATCTATCTGATTCTGTGATTAGGAAAGTTGATCATGAGGAATCTGCTGCTGAAATGTGGAAATTGCTTGATACTCTGTATACTGAAACCTCTATGTCTTCCAGAATGTATTTGCTTGAAAAATTGTTCAAATTTAAGCTTGATCTTGCTAAAGACATTGATGACAATGTGGATAGGTTTCAGAAGTTAGTACAGGACATTAAGAGGTCAGGTGATAAAACCATAGATGAATACACAAGTATAGCCCTGATGAATGCCATACCTGATTCCTATAGTGATGTTAAAGCTGCCATTAAGTATGGTAGAGATTCTGCTCCTCTAGACCTCATTATTAGCTCCTTGAAATCCAAAGAACTTGAGCTTAAGGAAAGGGCTGCTGACAAGACTGCTTACAATAAGGTGTTGAATGTCAGGGGTAGATCTAAATCTAGAGGGGGCAATGAGCTCAGTAGTGGTTCTGGTAATTCCTCAAACTCTAGGAAAAAGTTTAGGTCTAGGTCTAGAAGCAAGGATTCTAAAACCTATAGGAAGTGTTTCAACTGTGGTGATATTGGGCACTATAAGAAAGAATGTACAAAACCTAAGAAGAATAAGTTCCCTAACAATAGTTCCCAAGTTGAAACCCTGGTTAATGTTGCTGCTTATGATAATGTAAATGATTCTGTTTTCATGGTGCATGACCTGCAATTTGTTAATGCCTCTCCTGCATGTCCCTTCACTTCAAATGATTGGCTGTGTGATTCTGGATGTACTTATCATGTGAGTCCTTTTAAGGAAGTGTTTTCTGAGTTAAAACCTGTTACTAAGACTTTTGTGTCTATGGCTGATGACAAGAAGTGTGAAATTCTTGGTATTGGCACTGTGTGTTTGAAGTTTGAAAATGGTTATGTGCTCAGCCTAAAGGATGTCAGATATGTTCCTGATCTATGCTATAATTTGATGTCTTGTACTGCTCTTGAAAATGAGGGTATGGGAGGGAAGTGGGGGGAAGGCTGTATGAAAATTTGCAGAGGTTCTATGTGTCTTTTCAAAGCTCAGAAGAAATGTGGCTTGTATGTGTGTAATGCTGTGCCTCTTGCATGTGACAAAGCTTATGCTAATGTAGTTAAAACTGACAGAACCATGTTGTGGCATAATAGGCTAGGTCATATGAGTGCAAAAGGTTTGAGTATCCTGAAAAAGCATGCCATTCTTTCTGATAATGATGTTCAAAGTGAGTTGCCTTTCTGTGATTCTTGTGTGCTGGGTAAACAACACAGAGTTTCTTTCCCTAGTACCCCTGCTCCTGCTAATGTGAGTAAATGTATTCTGGAATATTTGCATATGGATGTTTGGGGTCCAGCTTCAGTGTCTTCTCACTCTGGATGTGTCTACTTCTTGTCTGTGATTGATGATTTCTCAAGAAAAGTGTGGTGTTTTTTGATGAGACACAAGTCTGATGTTTTTGAAAAACTTAAAACTTGGAAAACCTTGATTGAGACTCAAACTGGTAAGAAGATTAAGGCTATTAGAACTGATAATGGCCTGGAGTTTTGTAATAATCAGATGGATGATTTATGTGATAGCTTTGGAATTAAAAGACATAGAACTGTGCCTTATACCCCACAGCAAAATGGAGTTGCTGAGAGAATGAACAGGATTTTACTTGAAAAAGTGAGATGCATGCTTTCTAAGTCTGGATTGTCTAAAAATTTTTGGGGTGAGGCTTTGTTAACTGGTACTTATTTGGTAAATAGGTCTCCTTCTGTGCCTCTGGTTGGTCAGTGTCCTGAGTATGTGTTCTATGGCAAGCCTCTTGTTTTTTCTCACCTAAGGGTTTTTGGCTGTACTGCTTTTGTGCATAATAAGTCTGACAAACTTGAGCCTAGATCTAGGAAAGGTGTTTTTCTAGGTTATCCTGAAGGTGTCAAAGGGTATAGAGTCTGGCTAAGGGATGAACCTGGGTTCAAGGTCATAATAAGTAGGGATGTGGTCTTCAATGAAGATGAATTCCCCTGCTTAAGGCTGACATTGAGCCCAGATCCTATAGATGTGGACAATGAACCTCTCACTGAGGTGGAGTCCACAGATACACTCACTGGAGTGGAGCATCCTAGTGGTGCTCCAAGTGAGGTGGAGCAGCCATTTTGGAACACTTATCCAGTCTATACTCCTAATGAGACACTTGATGAAGGAAACCCAAATTTGCTGCATAATAACCCTGCCCAAAATGTTGATGACAATGTGCCTAATTTGCATAATAGTCCTGTTAGAAACTCTCCTCCTGTTCCTGTTCAGAATGTGATAAATAGCCCTAGTGGCATTCAAAATGCTATTGATAATACTAACTTGCAGGATTATGTGTTATCTAGAGATAGAACTAGAAGGGTAAATGTTGGTAAACCTTCTAGATATGATGGCTTTGTTGGTTTAGTTGCTCTGATTAATTTGGCTTTCAATGTTTATGAATCTGATGGTGATGAGCCTCAAACCTATAAGCAGGCTACTAAGTCTAAATTCTGGAGTCAGTGGCATAATGCCATGATGGAGGAGATGCATTCTCTGAAAATTAATTTCACTTGGATTCTTGTACCTTTGCCTCTTGGTGCATCTGTGGTTGATTGCAGGTGGCTCTATAAACTGAAAAATGAGGTGGAGGGCCTTAGGTACAAGGCCAGATTAGTGGCAAAAGGCTTCACTCAACAAGAGGGGGTGGATTACACAGAAATTTTTGCACCTGTTGTTAAATTTACAACTGTTAGAATGATGTTGGCTTTGTGTGCTCATTTTAATTGGGAATTGAAGCAGATGGATGTTAAAACTGCTTTCTTACATGGTGATCTTGATAAGCCTATTTATATGAAACAGCCTGAGGGCTTTGTTGATCCCAAGTTTCCCAATCATGTGTGCTTGTTGAAAAAGGCTCTTTATGGTTTGAAACAGTCCCCTAGGCAGTGGAATATCAAGTTTAATACATGTATGCAAAAGTTAGGTTTTGTCAGAAGTACTTTTGATGCTTGCTTGTATGTAAAGAATCTTGATACTGTGCCTGTGTTTCTGCTATTATATGTTGATGATATGCTTTTAATGGGTCCTTGTTTGAAAACCATTAAGGGAGTGCAAGCTGCTTTGAGTGAGAATTTTGACATGAAGGATCTAGGTGATGCTCAGAAAATCTTAGGGATTAATATATCTAGAGATAGGAGTAGCTCCACCCTTGTGTTGCATCAAGAACCATATGTGTACAAAATTCTGAAAAAGTTTAACATGTTTGATGCTAAGCCTGTTTCTGTGCCTTTAGCTGCTCATTTTATGTTGAGTAAAGATTTGTGCCCTAAGTCTCAGTCTGAAATTGATGCTATGAAAAGAATTCCCTATGAAAATGCTATTGGATCTGTTATGTACTTGATGGTTAGCACTAGGCCTGATATTGCCTATGTTGTGTCTTGTCTTAGTAGATATATGTCTAATCCAGGTCCTGTTCATTGGGAAGCTCTGAAATGGCTTCTTAGATACTTGAAGCAAACTGCTAAGTATGGTTTGTGCTATTCTAAATGTGATGATGGTGTTTTACTAACTGGTTTTGTGGATTCCAACTATGCTAATGACAGAGATAAGAGGAAGTCAACCACCTCCTATGTATTTTCAGTGTGTAGGTCTTGCATAAGCTGGAAATCACAATTGCATCACATTGTGGCTTTGTCCACCACTGAGTCAGAGTATATTACTATCACTGAGGCAATGAAAGAGGCTGTATGGTTAAAGGGAGTACTTTCTGAACTCAAGTTTGTGAAATCCTCTCCTGTGTTGTTCTCTGATTCTCAATCTGCTATTCAGTTATGTAAAAATCCTGTTTTTCATGATAGAACAAAACATATAGATGTAAGGTTTCATTACATTAGGGATGTTGTAGAAAAGGGTGAAGTGTTTCTTCAAAAGGTGCATACTGATAAAAACCCAGCTGACATGGGAACTAAACCCTTACCTTTGGAAAAACTTCTTTTCTGCATTAAGTACTTGCATTTTGATCTAGGATAGGTTGCATGTCCCGGGGAAAGACCTCAGCCACTTATCAGCTGTGGTAAGGGTGGTAGGTGGCTGGAGGCACAAAGACCTATTAGACTAATGGGTGTCAGCCCCTCTGGTGTCTAAAGGCAACCTGGTAGTTCCCAAAATGCTTGTGGACTTAGTCCTTTGGTGCTGAGGGATCTACCTTGTAGGCTGTGATGATTATACCTTAGCCCTCAACACTTGGTTGGTTTCCCAGAATAAAAGTCCAAGGTGGAGTATGTTGGATATTTTGGATGGACTATTATTTGGGCTGTGTTATTTCTTAAGCCCAGATGTTATTAATTGGGCTGAGCCCAATTACTTAACCCCTCTCACCAGATGCTGCCACGTGTCTCTCTCTTTGGATGATGGCTTCTAAGCCGTTGGATGTAGCGTTGGTTGTGTTAAGTGAGAATGGGGTTGGTGCCGTTTCTTATTCATTCATCATCTCTCTCTCTCTCCACTCTTTTGTGACTCAGAGCATCTCTCTCTTCTCTTCTCTCTTCTCCGGTGATCTTCCGGCCTTCTCTTGGTGATCTTCCATGGTTCTTTGAGTGTAAGATCATTTGTGAGTGCTGGTGTGAAGCAATCTCTTCGATTGCTTAGTTCTGGAGGAGTTTTAGGGTTTGTGAGAACTTGAAGGCCGTGTGTGGAGAATTTGTTCGGTGGAACTAGATCTGGTGTGAGGGGTTTCATTAGTGGAGGTATTGGTGGTCTGAGGGTTAACTCTATCCAATCCATTGGTGCTCCCTTGGATCTAATTCTGGAAGAATAGATCAGTGTTTGGTTGCGGCGGGTTCTGAGCCAAGTTTTCTTTGATCTCTTGTTCTTGCTCTCTGGTGTTTAGTTGATTACTTGTGTTTAGATCCGAGGGGATCTCTCTTAGTATTACTAACTCGTTTCTTGAGTGTGCAGGTGCAATTGAGTACTATTGAAGTTGGAGTTACAACTTCAAGACCTTGTAATAGTTAGAACTAGATTCGTAGCAATCTTAGTTTGTATTACTTGTGTAAATCAGCCGCGTGGGTGAGAGTTTGGCTGAGCTCTCTTGTACAAGAACAAAGAGGTCTCGGTAATTAGTGAATCTAGACTAATCTGATCCCTACAGCCCTTATCTTAGTTAACAAAAGAAAGCGAAGTTAGTACCAAGTTGAGGGTCTTGGGGTGTAATGTCATTTGAAGAAAGTTGAATAAAAGTAGTAACATTGTTGTCCAGCATTTCGGTTTGTCATCAAACATAAAAAGGATAGGATAGATCTTAGAGAGAAGTACACATCATATAACAAGTGTTGTGCTTGTAGGTACTCTTTAGAAGAAAAGTAGGACTTGAATGTGATAGCAGCAAGCTGAACTAACGTAGCAACTCCCTCCTCCAGTGTCACTGAAATTAAACAAATTCCCTGCAAATTATAGAACGATAAGAAAGCAACATGAGTCTTACCTGGGAGCAATTGCGATTTGTTCGGCTTGGGCGTGGACTACTCCGCACAACCACTGACGCGAGTTCGCGATCGATTATCGGAAGCCGAGTTTGTAGAAAGGGCAGATTAGGTTGAGTGCGAATTTCAGCTGAAACGGCGTCGGACGTAATGCCATTTTCTAGGGTTAGGGTTAGGATTGAATTGGAGATTAGCGTTGATGTTCAAGCCTTCTCTACCTTTTTTCTTCCTCTTCTTTCTACTTTGATTTTCTTTTTCAAAATTAATTTCTAGTACGTGATAACATTAACTATACAGATATTCATGTTTCTAAATCATTCGAATTAAATAATTTTCATAAATTGAATTTAAACGTATACCCAGAAATATGCAACATTTGATTTCCGGCACAAGATTTTATGCAGTGGTGTTTTGTGAGTTAATGAAGAGAGAGTAAAGTAAGAGAGAAGAAAAAGTAGAGAGAGTGTTGTTTCTATTTTAGGAAATGTTTCATTTTTATTGGGACAATCTAAAAAGGAAAACATTTCATTTCTAATGGGACATAGAGAGTACTTATTACAATTTATTCAATTACTAAAATATAAAGAGTTTTAAATTTTAATTCAGTTTCAATCATATCTCATGAATTCTATATATTTTTGTATTTTTATTAATCTTGATAATTTTTAATTGACTTTCAGCATATCTCATGAACTCTGTAATATACTTATAATTTTATCAATTCTCGATATTTTTAAATTCAGTTCCAGTCATATCTCATTAAAAAAATAATATATTTATAATTTCACCAATCATCAGTAATTTTTTTATTTAATTGCAATCATCTCTTATGACTTCTATATTTATAATTTTATCAATTTTCTATAATTTAAATTTCATTGCATCTATAATTCTTAAATATATTTTAAATTTTATCAATTAATTCATATCTCATGATATTTATAATTTCATTCCTCAATATTTTAAATTCTATTCCAGTCATATTTCATCAATTAGTAACATAATTATAATTTTATCCTTTGATAATTTCTAATTCAATTCCAGACATATGTCTCATGAATTCTACTGTCTATTACGTTTTGTCCCCACAAAAAGTACTACTACTATATTCAATATATTTGTTTTGTCTATTTGCATTACTCCTAATCAATATTTTAATCCAGAAGAAACAAAAATAATCTTTTAACTGGATTTTAGCACGCCAATCTCACTTCTCAAATTAAACCCATACATATTAAATAGGTTACAATCCCATAAATACATTGACAAAGAATATTTCAGCAGGTTTCCTAATACTATAAATCGGCTACAATCATATAGTAATAAATTCCCATCATGATATTCAAGTATTCAACTATATTTGAAATATCAGGCTAACATTTTTACAATGGCTATACTTTTCTATTCTTCTTTGGCACTTTTCTTCACTATCTTGCTTCATAACAATCCAGGTAAGAAAACACCTACTCTTATTATCCAATGTTATTTAATTTAAAGTAAAATAGTCTTAAAATTCATATAGCTTGATCATTATGATACACAATTTTTATTATTTAAATTTAACATTATTCGCAATTATCCAATTAATTGTAACAACAGGAGGCGAAGCTGCCGTGGGTGTCAACTATGGCCTCATGGGTAACAACCTTCCACCGCCACCCGTGGCCATATCGCGCCTTCGACATATCGGAATCACCAAAATTAGGGTTTTCCAGCCCGACAACGCCGTCCTCACCGCCTTACATAACTCCGGCATCTCAGTAATAGTCGGAACCCTCAACCCCTCGCCTCCGACAGATCCGCCGCCGGCGCCTGGGTGGCGGCCAACATCCTCCCGCACCACCCCGCCGTGACATTCACCTGCATCGCCGCCGGCAACGAGGTCTACCCCGGCGATCTCGCGCAATTCATCCCCGCCGCGACGCCGCACTCGCCGCCGCCAATTTAAACATCCCGGTCTCCACCGCGATCTCGATGCAGCCTCTCTCCGCCTCCTACCCCCCCTCCGCCGGCGATTTCTCCGCCGCCGCGAAACCGATCATGATTCAGATCGCGAACTTCCTGAAGTCGAAGAGGTACCCTCTGCTTGTGAATGTGTACCCTTACTTCGCACGTGCGGGGGACCCGGCCAACGTGGATCTCGACTACGCGCTTTTCCGGCCGGGAAAGACGGTGGTTCAGGACGAGGGGAGGACTTACCTCAACCTGTTTGATTCGATGACGGATGCGGTATACGCGGCACTAGAGAAGATCGGGGCAGGGGACGTGGAGATCATCGTGTCGGAGGCGGGGTGGCCGAGCGCCGGAGGGATTGACGCGGGAGTTCAAAATGCTCAAACGTACGTGAATAATTTGATTGGACACGTGGCATCTGGTAAGGGGACGCCGCAGAGGCCGGGGAAGCAGGTGGAGGCCTACATATTCGCGTTGTTTAACGAGAATCTGAAGCCGGAGGGTATAGAGCAACATTGGGGTTTGTTTTACCCCGATTTTACTCCGGTTTATCCTATTTATAGGATTGTTTGATGCCAGGATAGATTTATGAATATGTATCTTTAATTTGCTAGTAATTTACTCCATTAATTGTACTCTTCCTAGAAGAATTTTATGGCAATGAAGTTTTTACTACTATATCAAATGCATACAATAGTCTAGATTATAATACACTTAAATTCTCTTACCTAAGAAACTGAACAACGTTAGTGTGGTATAGTATTGAATTAACAGATCTAACATTGAGATAAAGTCTTTTTTGGCTATTTACTAAAAGATGAGGTCTCAATAGTTGTCGTTTCTTAATCACTGTTGACATAACGTTGAAAGTGAGATTTTGATTGGAAACTTCTTTGACTTATTAAATAGTGGGGGTGTTTCGATACCCGAGAATCCTGATAAATTGGGTACTGATCATTAATGTCTAAATGGAACTCTTGCAATAAAACGTGTGCCGTGAGATTTTGGTTTGAAATATCCTTAATAGGTGTTTAGAAGAAGTTTCATTGTTTAGAATGTCAAGAAGGGAAGATTGCAGAGAATAATCTAAGCCAGGAGAAGATTGCAGAGAATAATCTAAGACGGGAAAATATCACAATTAGCATATAATTGATATGTAATTGCTTCAATTAGGAGTAGATTTATCTCCGCCTTAGTTACACATATTTCTACCTATAAAAGGGTGTAAAGACCATATAGAAAAATACACAGAAATAAAATGAATTCTTCCCTTCCACATCTTTTCTTCTCAGTTGAAATCCTTTCTTGAGATGGTACCTGAGCAGGCTAAATCTTCCATGGGACTCAAAAACAGAGTCATCATCGTCTCTAACCCTTCTCGGCCTTCAGCCTAACCCTTTCCAACCGAGAACCTGCAAATCAGCCAACCAAAACCATGTCAGATTCCGAACCAGAAACTCCAAAAAAAACCTCAACCGAGGGCAGCCAATCTGGCTTCCCACCCGAATTCGCTGCACAACTTGCGGCATTCATGAAACAGACCTTCAATATGCCACCAGACTGGATGGAGACTACTATCCTCTGTGGATAACCCTCATGAAACGAGCGATTGGGGGAAAAGGTTTGGCGTCTCACATAGTTGGAGTTTCAAAATCTCCCCCGATCGAAGATCCCGGTTACGAAAAATGGCAACAACGGGATGATACGGTGTCCAATTGGATCATCAACAACCTCGAGACAAGCCTGGTGAACGAGGTATCCCGGTATGAGACGGCAAGAGACTTATAGGACGGACTTGCTGTCACATACGGGAGCGGCTTAGATCCTGTCCAAATATGGGATCTGCATCAACAAGCATACGATATGAGACAAAGAACATTGACATTGGAGGAATTATGGAACAAGTGTCAGGACTTATGGATAATGATTGACACTCGAGACCCAAACCCGATGAGTTACCCATCAGAGATCGAGAAATACAACCAGAGAGAACAGAGGTTTCGAGTATACCAATTCATGCGAGCCCTAGATCACAAGTATGATGCAGTCAAGAAGGAGATCATCAACAAAGATCCCCTTCCTACAGTGAAGCAAGCATCTGGGATTATTCGAAGAGAAGCCATCAATTCCGGAGTCCTCAAACCTGAATCGAAGGAGCTGCCACCGATGGGAGGCATCGGCACTGGATTAGCCGCCATAAACCGGCCACCACCACTCGGCTACAACTCAAACGCCGCAAATCGCAGCCGGACAGGGGAAGAAGACAAGAGTAGGCTCACTTGCACTCACTGTGGGGGAAAGAAGCACACCAAAGAGGGATGTTTTCTCCTAATCGGATATCCCGAATGGTGGGATGAAATGAAGAAAACAAGGGCAGCGAGGGCAGCCAACCGAAACCAAAATCGAGGTGGTGGCGGAAGAGCGGCAGTGGCAGTGGCAGGAGGAGGCTGGGCTACCGATGCTACCATCACCGGACTACCTCCAAACGGCGGTGGAGTCCCAGCGGGCAGCACCACACCTTCGGTCTCAACCCCATCGGTGACGATGATTGGAAACCACAGAGGAGACGGAGCGCAGCAGGCGGAGATCGGAAGAGGATTGGCAGTGGCGGCTAGGGTTCCAGGAGGTAAAGAGGGGTTTTATTCTTTAAACCCCTCAAATTTCCTAATCTCTCAAAATATACCCCATACATTTCCTTTATGCGAAAAAGAACCCCATTTTTCTGCCAAATATGAATTCCGACCCCATATGTCCTTTATGTGTCAATCTGTACCCCAAAAGTCTGTGAATATGCAAATAAGACCCCCTGGACAAATAAAATCATGTTTAGAGAACCCCAGTGTTAAAAATTTTGATACGGAGCCCAATATCGAGTGTAAAAATGCCTTCCAAGCGCTAGCCGACTTACCAACTATCCCCGAAAATCAAGAAAAAACTGACCACTGGATATTTGATTGTGGAGCCACCGATACCATGTCTTATGATGCCTCTGATTTTTCTAATGTATCCACCACACAAAAGACTTATATACAGACTGCGAGTGGAGATTTGGCACATATCCAAGGAGCTGGCTCAATTACCATTTTACCAGAATTGAAGCTGTCTAATTGTCTATATGTTCCTTCGTTGTCTCACAAACTGATATCTGTTAGTCAAGTGACGAGGGAACTTAACTGCAACTTACTAATGCAGCCTCAATTCTGTGTTTTACAGGATACGAAGACGGGGAGGATAATTGGGTGTGGCACTGAGCACAGGCGACTATACTATGTAGACAGGATGGCTCAACCCGGGGCTGCGTTGCTGACTCATGGACTGACTGACAGGCAAACCTGGCTCTGGCATCGTCGGTTAGGGCACCCATCCCTAAGATATTTACGCCTACTTTTTCCAAATATTTCTGCTTCGGATAGTTTAAATTGTGAAACTTGTTTTTTGGCCAAAAGTCATCGACACTCTTTTAAGTTGAACAACACTCGTGTGAGTAGCCCTTTTACCTTGATACACTCTGATATTTGGGGTCCCGCACCCGTTACTGGTGGGAATGGATTTAGATATTTTTTGCTATTTGTGGATGATTGCACGAGAATGCCTTGGGTTTATTTCTTAAAATCCAAGTCCGAAGTTTTTGAGAAATTCGTAATTTTTTACAACCTTGTCCAAACACAATATAAACAACGTATCCAAATCTTTCAATCTGATAATGGTAGCGAGTACATTAATACAAAAATGCAACATTTTTTCTCTGATAATGGCCTTGTTCATCAAACCACCTGTGCCTACACACCTGAACAGAATGGGGTAACAGAACGGAAAAATAGGACTCTCCTTGAAATGACTAGGGCCCTCCTCATTGAATCCCATACACCAAAAAATTTCTGGCCTGAAGCAATAGCCACCTCTGTCTACCTACAAAACCGGCTCCCCACATATATCCTAAATTTCAAAACACCTCTCGATATCTTGTCCTCCTTCACAGATATACCATCCTCCCTATCACTAGAACCCAAAATTTTTGGATGTACAGTATTCGTCATATTCCCAAACACGACCGTTCAAAACTCTCACCATGTGCGGTCAAATGCGCATTTGTTGGCTATGGAGCACCACCGAGGCGTCCGCAACGTCACATATTCAGCACTCCAATTTATTTTTACCGTCTTCTGCTCCCGTGGTAAGTCTTAGTAATGTTTCTCTTGTTAATGAGACTAACAATGTGAGACAGGAGGATGATGGAATCAGAAGTGAGGGGGAGACTAGTGGAAGGGATGAAGATGAAGGGGTGGACCCAGACACTAGGTTATACAAATTGCCCTACAGATGTACTAGGGGAGTCCCACCCAAACGGTACTCTCCGAAATGGCAGGGACGAAAGCCAAAGTATCCTGCAACCTATACAGTGATTGGGCAGCTGACTGAGATGGCCAGAGCTTTTGAAGCAGCTCTATATGAAGATGAAGAGATACCACACTCTGTCGAGGAAGCCATGAGACACAATCACTGGAGGGCAGCAGTGGAGAAGGAAATGGAAGCCTTGATCAAAAATAAAACATGGGAAAAACATATCTTGCCTAAACGGAATAAGCCAGTAGGATGCCGGTGGGTGTTCACCATCAAGCGCAAAGCAGATGGATCAATCGAGAGATACAAAGCCAGATTGGTAGCAAAGGGGTACACTCAGACCTATGGGATAGACTATGATGAGACCTTCTCCCCGGTCGCCAAGATGAGCACTATGAGGGTGCTACTTTCCGTGGCTGCATGCAAGGACTGGCCGCTACACCAATTTGATGTGACCAATGCTTTCCTACATGGAGAACTGAAAAAGAATGAGGAAGTATACATGGAAGCTCCTCCTGGCTACTCTGGAGAGTTCAAAAATGGAGAAGTCTGCAAATTGAAGAAAACTCTCTACGGACTCAAGCAATCCCCTAGAGTATGGTTTGGAAGGTTCTGTCAGGCTATGACTTCCGCTGGATTCAAACAAAGCAACTCTGATCACACACTATTCTTGAAGAAAAGAGGCGACAAGATCACGTGTTTAATCATCTATGTTGACGATATGATTATCACTCCAGACGATAAGGAAGAAATCGAAAATTTGAAGAGAAGCTTGTTTCAGGAATTTGAGATGAAAGATCTAGGAGCAATGAAATACTTCCTAGGAATCAAGATCTTAAGATCTAAGTATGGCATATTCCTTCGACAGAGAAAGTACGTCCTAGATCTGTTGGCAGAGACTGGTCTACTTGAGTGTAAACCGGCAGAAACCCCAATCATACTGAATCATGGATTGAAGATTGAAGAAGGAGGCAAGTTGACTGATCGGGGAAAATACCAACGCCTAGTTGGAAAATTGATCTACCTTGCACATACTCGGCCGGACATAGCCTATGCTGTAGGGGTAGTAAGCTAGTTCATGCACCAACCCCAAGAGAGTCACATGGAGGCAGCATTGAGGATCGTGCGCTATTTGAAAGGCACAACTGGATATGGGATATTTCTTGAGAAGAAGGAACATTTAGAGATTGATGGATACACAGATGCTAATTGGGCAAGCAATCCAAATGATAGAAGATCTACAGCAGGGTACTTCACTTTTCTTGGAGGAAACTTGGTGACGTGGAGAAGTAAAAAACAGAAGGTAGTAGCTTTGTCAAGTGCGGAGGCCGAATTTCGTGGAGTAAAAAGTGGCATAACGGAAATCTTATGGCTACGAAGGTTACTTTCAGAAATGAGTTTTCCACCTACCCAAAGTAGTCGACTATACTGCGACAACAAGGCAGCAATCAGTATCTCCGGAAATCCAGTTCAACATGATCGAACCAAACACGTTGAAGTCGATCGTCACTTCATCAAGGAGAAACTAGATGAGGGAGTTATTGAGCTTTCATTCGTCAAGTCCGAACAACAATTGGCAGACATCTTGACCAAGCAAGTCAACACCAAAGTCTTCAAGGAAGTTCTGGGCAAGTTGAACATCAGAGATGTCGTTGCTCAACTTGAGGGGGAGTGTCAAGAAGGGAAGATTGCATAGAATAATCTAAGCCAGGAGAAGATTGCAAAGAATAATCTAAGACGAGAAAATATCACAATTAGCATATAATTGATATGTAATTGCTTCAATTAGGAGTAAATTTATTCTCTGCCTTAGTTACACATATTTCTACCTATAAAAGGGTGTAAAGACCATATAGAAAAATACACAGAAATAAAATGAATTTTTCCCTTCTACATCTTTTCTTCTCAGTTGAAATCCTTTCTTGAGAAAACTGGTAAGTTGGATTTATTACATGAATAAGAAATAAGGTTTATGAACTAGACAACTCATGGGAAAAAGATTAATTAATAAGAGTCAAATAACAAATTTGATATTAATTAATGAATATTTATATATTCAACACGGGAAATGATTAAATTAAAGGGGAAGTCTCGGAATACTCGGAATTTTACTTTGGACGGACAATCAATGATATTATACCTATAGCGGCTAATAATAATATTTAAGTTGAGCTTGAATTAAATTGATTTCTAATTTAATTAGTGAAAGCATGAATTGTGGCCCGAATATAATTCTCCATAAATCCCTGAACTGGCCAAATATAAACTCTATATAAAGAGGACTAGACCTAAAGACCGAAAACTAAGTCTTATCGACCATCCCTTGTGAGAAAGAGAGTGGCCGAATTTATCGAGTTTTCATACCTCGAGTTAGTCGTCTTCAATTCTTATCCAGTCTTTTAGGTTTAACGAGCTTTGTCCTTACAAAAGTCAAATTTGAGTTGGGAAAACTGATCAAAATGATCAATTCGAATTCATTATGTTACTATACAATTTACTGAATTAAATACATATAATCAGTATGATCATTTGTGATTATATGACTACAAATGTGATTTCTAGCATGCAACCTGATATATATACACTTATTTGAATGTAAATTTTCCAATCAAACTTATTAGATCTTGTATTTGATTTATTGAAACTACAAATCTTCCGCTGCAAACCCCAACATAAACACACCGAATTTTAAGTTTGTAATATTTTAGAACAATTTCAAATTTTTTTTAAAATAACTAAAATTAGACCAAAGTTTATAATTTAAGGACCAATAGCCCTTTTGCTAAAAGCTAATGGTCCACTCTATTTATTGATGGTTTTTATAAATTCAATCACAATCATATCAAATGAATTCTATGATATACCCCTTCCGCCCCACTAAAAATGAAACGATTTCATTTTCAGGACGTCTTATTAGAAATGAAACATTTCCTAAATTAGAAATATCTAAAATATTTCCTAAATTGGAATAACAATCTCTCTACTTTTTCTTCTCTTTTACTTTATTCTGTCTTCATAACTCGCAGCATAACACTAAATAAAATCTCGTGTCGAAAGGACGGAGAGAGAGAGAGTACAATAATAATTTTGTCAATATCAATAATTTCAATACAATTCCAGTCAGATATTATGAATTTCACAATATATTTTTAATTTTTTAAATCCTCGATAATTTCAGTTCTTGTCATATCTCATGAATTCTAATAATATACTTATAATTTCATTAGTCCTCGATAATTTTTAATTCAGTTCCATACATATCTCATTAATTTTAAAATATATTTATAATTTCATCAATACTTAACTTTTAATATAATTCCAATCACATCTCTATAATTATAATATATTTATAATTTTTTCGAGTCTCTTTAAATTTTAATTCAATTGCAGTGATACCTATTCTATCTATTCTATAATATATTTATAATTTTTATCATTAATTCAATTCCGGTTATCTCACTAATTTAATATAGTAAGTATTAATTAACTGGATAAAGCATGTCATTGTCAAGTATAATTTCCATATGATTAAAACCCATATGTTAATTTGTGTTTATCTTTATATTTATATCCATTTATCTATAAAAAACCACACATAAAGAATGTAAAATATTAAGTAGGTTAATATCTTATATAATAAATTCTCACCACAACATTATAAAATAGAGAAAATACATCAAACGCCGAATATTTCAGCCTTCCTAATATAAATAGGTTACAATCAATCCCATAATAATTCTCATCCAGATATTTTACTATAAAAATAAGAAAATACATTAAAAAAGCACTACTATCCACCCTTTAAAATTCCTATCTAGCTAACATTTTTACAATGGCAATACTTTGCTATTCTTCTTTGGCCTTTTTCTTGACTATCTTGCTGCATAATCATCCAGGTAAGAAAACACCTACTCTTATCCAATGTCATTTAATTTAAAGTAAAATAGTTTGAAAATTCATAAAGTTTAATCAAATTATAATATGTTTTATAATTCATACAATGTTTATTATTATTCGCTGTTATCAAATGTGAATAAGTAGGTACTATGTGTGCTGCTAAATTATTAAAGATTCGTATCGAGATATAAACTACAATATTGATCACCAATTGAAACGTGTGGGACATTTGCAAACAGTTGGATGATCAGTTTGCTAGATTTTTAATGATGCGAATGTTTATTGCTCCCTGCATCCAACATTATGTGTCTCGATTTACTAGGCAACATGAAATACTATGAAGAAATATAGATGTAAATAGTTATTGCAATATGAGTCGTACAATATATAGTATTATTAGTTCTATAATAAAATATGAATGAAATGAATTTATGAAATGAATTTATGAAATATACATTCCACTTTTTAATAATTTATTAGTCCCAGAAAAATACTGTTACTTTTGAAATGAGAAACGAAAGAGATAAAGAAATGATTGAAGCAGTGAAGAATGCACCCTAAAGAAAAATAGTGGATTTTTTTTTTTTTTTGGGGGGGGGGGGGGGTGGGGGGGGGGGGGGGGAGGCTATCTTTATGTGAAAATGGAGTAATAATTTTATACTACCTCCGCCCCACAATAAATGTCACATTTTACTATTTTGCTCTCTTCTACAATAAGAGTCATATTTCAATTTTACCATAAAAGATAAGTAGAGCTCACATTTCACCAACTAATTTTACTCACATTCTATTATAAAATTAATATATATAAATGAGATTCGTAATCCACTAACTTATTCAAGCCATTTTTTCTTATATTTTTTAAAACTCTTGTGTGACACTTAATATGAGACATAGGTAGTAGTAGTACTAAAATATGAATAAAATAAATTAGTAAAATATGCAATAATCAATCAATATACTCATAACAATAAAAGAATATAGTAGTAAGACTGGGGGGATGGATGAAGTATTTATTTGTTTGTAATTAAATAAACGGTGACAATAGGAGGCGAAGCTGCGGTAGGAGTCAACTACGGCCTCAGCGGAAACAACCTTCCACCGCCTTCCGCGGCCATATCGCACCTTCAACAGACCGGAATTAAAAAAATTAGGCTTTTCCAACCCGAGAAAGCGGTCCTCCACGCCTTACACGGCTCCGGCATCTCAGTAATCGTCGGAACCCTCAACGGGGACCTTCAACCCCTCGCCTCCGACACATCCGCCGCCGCCGCCTGGGTGGCGGCCAACATCCTCCCCCACCACCCCGCCGTGACATTCACCTGCATCGCCGCCGGCAACGAGGTCTACCCCGGCGATCTCGCGCAATTCATCCCCGCCGCGATGGAGAATCTCGCCGCCGCACTCGCCGGCGCCAATCTAAACATCCCGGTCTCCACCGCCATCTCGATGCAGCCTCTCTCCACCTCCTACCCCCCCTCCGCCGGCGACTTCTCCGACGCCGCGAAGCCGATCATGACCCAGATCGCGAATTTTTTGAAATCGAAGGGGTACCCTCTGCTTGTGAATGTGTACCCTTACTTCGCACGTGCGGGGGACCCGGCCAACGTGGATCTCGACTTGGCGCTTTTCCGCCCCGGAAGCACGGTTGTCCGCGACGAGGGGAGGACCTACCTCAACCTGTTCGATTCGATGACGGATGCGACGTACGCGGCGTTGGAGAAGGTGGGGGCGGGGGACGTGGAGATCGTCGTGTCGGAGACGGGGTGGCCGAGTGACGGAGGGGCGGACGCGGGAGTGGAGAATGCTCAAACGTACGTGAATAATTTGATGGGACACGTGGCGTCTGGTAAGGGGACGCCGCGGAGGCCGGGGAAGCAGGTGGAGGCCTACATATTCGCGTTGTTTAACGAGAACATGAAGCCGGAGGGTGTAGAGCAACATTGGGGTTTGTTTTACCCTAATCTTGCTCCGGTTTATCAGCTGAATACTCCTGGCGGGAAAATAGGAAGCAATCCTACTCCAGTTTATCAGCTGAATACTCATGCCGGAAATTCAGCAAGTGGGAAAAGAATCAACACTTTGACCGTGGAAAAACAAGTTATTTTTATGGCTTGCTTAGTATATTTGACACATCCATGTTTTGCCACATGGTGAGGCACGTCACTGTGCTTCTAAATCTAATAGATGTTGGGCAATATGTACTCAAGAAATATAAATTGGCTAGGACTTATTCTTGCAAATATCGAATAATTTCAACGGTAAATAACAAGAAATGAAGCAATTAAAATTGTGACAAAGAGATAGAGAAGACGATGATGTTTCTCAATTAGATAAATTGTTTCAGACTTGAACCTTCTCCAAAACATAAAGACACTGTTTTCAAAGGATGCTTTTACTAAAATAAAAACGTAAATAACTCCACTACACTAGTTGACAAAAAATTGAATGCAATCACAAAGTGTTATCTTCAAAGAAGATCGCAAGTGCTAAAAAATGAGTCTTAAATATTTACAAGTGAGTCAAAGCTACCTTATTACAAACCCTAGCCGGGTATTTATACTACACTAAAAATAATACAACAAAATAAAAAATAAAAAATTCAAAAACGTGTCTGAACTTGCCAGCGATCGAGTCACTAGGGCCGGTCTGGAGTTAGTTCTGCGCTAGCGCGTCGATGGTTCGGCACTGCTTTGCGCAGTCTTCATAAAATTGTCATAACTCTCTCATTCGGACTCTGATTGAGGCGTATAAGGTATTCTGCAAAGCTCTTTTGAAGTTTAAGACAATGGTGATCTTAGAAGAACATTGTAAATTATCATGATTGGTTAATTATTGTTTGAATCATATCCCAACTTTGGTTTGGCTCCTTGCCATGCCTTCACCCTAACTAGTAGCTCTTCTCATACCCCAATTAGGTCATGACCCTTAATGCCAATGCCATTGTATTATACTCCCTCCGTCTCCAAAATTTTGACACAGCTTACTATTTCGGTCTATCCCCCAAATTTTGACACACTTCACTTTTTACCATTATTGGCAGTGGACCTCATATTCCACTAATTCATTCATTCTCACATTTTATTATAAAACTAATAGTTTAAAAGTAGGACCCACATCCCACCGACCTTTTCAACTCACTTTCCGTTACATTTCTTAAAACCCGTGCCGGGTCAAACCATATCAAAATTTGAGGGACGGAGGGAGTAACATATTTATAATTTCATCGGTTCTCGATAATTTTTAATTCAATTCCAATCATATCTCATACTCACTTCTATAATATATTTATAATTTTATCATTTTTCTATAATTTTAATTCCATTGAAGTTATATCTCATGGTTCTATAAAATAGGGGCATGTTAGGGTGTCACCACCTTTTAAAATAACACCATACCACCATTCCTAGCCAATCATTTGTACACGTGGACGAATAATAAGCTGTCACTTGGCAAAAAAAAAAAAATTCTGAAAAAGACGGCCAGCAATATGATGTACACTATACAACAATTTTTCTTGGCCAGCAATATCCAACACGCTATACAGCAATCTATAGATTGCTGTGTAGCGTTTATAATTTTGTTGTGTAGCGTTTATAATATTGCTGTATAGATGGTGTCACGGTGTCACTTTCAGAGGAGTTGTCATTTTAACACAAACCCTATAAAATATTTATAATAATGTTATCAATTAATTCAATTCCAGTGTCATATCTCGAATTCAATAATACATTTGCAATTTGAATGTTCAATTATTTTTAATGCAATTCCAGTCATATTCAATGAGTTCTCTCGAACATAATTACAATTTCATCCTATAATAATTTCCAGTAATTCAATTCTAGGTACGTCTCATCAATTCTACTGTCTGTAATCGTTTTGTCCGGTTTTCCCCACAAAAAAATTAGTACAGTACATTTATATTGTTTGACTAAATATAACTGTACAGTCTATCCATATAACTCCTAATCAATATTGTAATCCATAAGAAACAAAAACAACCCTTTAACTGGACAAAGCATACTATAATTTAATTAAACCCAATAAATATAGGTTATTATCCCATAATAAATTTTAATCGTGACAATGTGAAATTGAGAAAATACATCAAACAAAAAAAAATAATTCAGCAAATAGGCTACAATCCATAATAAATTTTCATCATGATATTCTACCATATAAAATTGAGAAAATACATCATGCAACAAGCACTACTACCCATCCTTTGAAATCCCTGTCTAGCAAACGTATCTACAATGTGTTTCCTTTTCTATTCTTCTTTGGCACTTTTCTTCACTATCATGCTGCATAATCATCCAGGTGAGAAAACACCTACTCTTATCCAGTGGCATTTAATTTAGTAAAATACTCTGAAAATTCATAAAGTTTGATCATTATGATATGTTTTCGGGGTATATTTAAAATTTATTATGATTTGAACTTTAGAATCTTTCACTTCTGGGATACAGACCCCACAATCCACTAACATTACATTCACTACTTTTTCTCTTCATCTGTCTTACTTATTCATTATTTTCATTCTATTTCCTACTTTACTAATTTCCCTTTGTTAACTTTACCAATTATACATTAAAACTCGTACGGTTTCAAATATTTCTATTTTTCAAATACAGAGGTAGTACTACAGTAGCATTTATTGTCGAATTGATGAAGTATTTATTTTTTTCCAAATTCAGTTAACTGTAACGATAGGAGGTGAAGCTGCCGTGGGAGTCAACTACGGCCTCCTTGGCAACAACCTTCCGCCGCCTCCAGCAGCCATAGCGCGCCTTGGACAAATCGGAATCACCAAAATTAGGCTTTTCCAACCCGACAAGGCAGTCCTCACCGCCTTACACGGCTCCGGCATCTCAGTAATCGTCGGAACCTTCAATGCGGACCTTCAACACCTCGCCTCCAACAAATCCGCCGCCGCCGCCTGGGTAGCGGCCAACATCCTCCCCCACCACCCCGCCGTCACATTCACCTGCATCGCCGCCGGCAACGAGGTCTTCCCCGGCGATCTCGCGCAATTCATCCCCGCCGCGATGGAGAATCTTGCCGGCGCACTCGCCGCCGCCAATCTAAACATCCCGGTCTCCACCGCCATCTCGATGCAGCCTCTCTCCACCTCCTACCCCCCCTCCGCCGGCGATTTCTCCGCCGCCGCGAAGCCGGGAATGACTCAGATCGCGAATTTCCTGCAGTCGAAGAAGTACCCTCTGCTTGTGAATGTGTACCCTTACTTCGCACGTGCGGGGGACCCAGCCGACGTGGATCTCGACTTCGCGCTTTTCCGCCCGGGAAAGACGGTTGTTCGAGACGGCGCGAGGACTTACCTCAACCTGTTCGATTCGATGACAGATGCGGCGTACGCGGCGTTGGAGAAGGTCGGGGCCGGGGACGTGGAGATCGTCGTGACGGAGACCGGGTGGCCGAGTGACGGAGGGAAGGACGCGGGAGTGGCAAATGCTCAAACGTACGTGAAGAATTTGATTGCCTACGTGGCGTCTGGTAAGGGGACGCCACGGAGGCCGGGGAAGCAGGTGGAGGCCTACATATTCGCGTTGTTTAACGAGAATATGAAGCCGGCGGGGGTAGAGCAACATTGGGGTTTGTTTTACCCCAATGTTACTCCGGTTTATACTATTAATAGGATTGGTTGATACCAAGATATGTTTATGAATATGTATCTTGATTTACTTATTTGAATAATTGTACTCTTCCTACAAGATTAATATGCTAATAAAGTTTATACTATTTGAAGATCTTGAACACAAATCAAGAGATCGAATTCATATCTTCATTCAATTCGAAACGCTTCGGATTAATGTAAAACCCTTATTTGTGTGGTGTGTGATAGTAACACATAAATTATTAAAATCACCATAATTTAAAATTGGAATGATATATGCTTATATTCAATTATTAAAAGCATCCGAATTTTATCAATTTATCACTATCCTTATATTTATTAGTGTGGTGTGTAAATTTATCATTATCCTTATATTCACCATAATATTCTAATATAACAAAACATTCTTATATTGCTCACTCAAGAATTATTATAAAAAATGATTTTATCAGTATTAATTATATTAACATAGAAAATTTTGGGTATTATACTATAGTGAGAGGCATGATAGCATATACTCCATATCACAATCTTGATTTGTATTATAAATGCACATTATGGTATTTCACAATCTTGATTTCGTGTATTATACTATAGTGAGAGGCATAATAGCATATATTTTACTATCACAATCTTGATTTGTATTATAAATGCACATTATTTGGAATGTAGAAATATACCAATATTTTTTTATAGCTTGAATAGTCTTTTAGTCCAAAAAATTGAAAAGTGCAAAAGTATATTGAATAGAATGTACAAAGTACAAAGTACAAACATCAAAGTTAAGAAATTTTTTATATAGTTCATTCACTCTATTAATTAGGAATGTGGAGTATTTATAAATTTATAAATCCTCGGTGTTTAATTCAATTCTAGTCATATCATGAATGCTATAATATATTTATAATTTTATCAATCCTCGATAATTATTAATGGAACACGCCATGTTATACTAGTAGCAGTATCATTTAATATGCCTGTACCACAATTTTTGCAAGAATAAAGCATGCCAATATCAAGTAATAATTTCCATATAATTACACCCATGCACAATTAAAGAAAATATTTCAGCATGCTTCATACTATAAATACTCTAATATTCAATAATAAATTCTCTTCATGATATCCCACTATAAAATTGGGAAAATACATCAAACACAAAACTCTTAACCTTTAAATTTTCCAATATAGTAATTCTTACAATGGCCACACTTTTCCATTCTTCTTTGGCATTTTTCTTCACTTTCTTGCTGTATAATCATCCAGGTAAGAAAATCACCCACTCTTCTCCAATGTCATTTAATTTAGAGCCAAACTATCAAAAAAATCATTATGTTTGATCAACGTTCATAGTTTCTCCGACAATTTTCTAATCAATTTTATTACCCTTATGTCAAGCATTATATATATTTTTAAACTATGTATTTCACTTTTATATATTAGTACTATAATAATAATTTGATAAGAATGAATCAAATTTGATCAAACTTGGTGATTAAATGAGTGATTTCGTCAATATTTATGTGAAAAATAGGAGGCGAAGCTGCCGTAGGGGTCAACTACGGCCTCAGCGGAAACAACCTTCCACCGCCTTCCGCGGCCATAGCGCGCCTTCAACAAACCGGAATTAAAAAAATTAGGCTTTTCCAACCCGAAAAAGCCGTCCTCGACGCCTTACACGACACCGGCATCTCAGTAATAGTCGGAACCCTCAATGCGGACCTTCAACCCCTCGCCTCCGACAGAGCCGCCGCCGCCGCCTGGGTCGCGGCCAACATCCTCCCCCACCACCCCGCCGTCACATTCACCTGCATCGCCGCCGGCAACGAGGTCTTCCCCGGCGATCTCGCCCAATTCATCCCCGCCGCGCTGGAGAATCTCGCCGCCGCACTCGCCGCCGCCAATCTAAACATCCCGGTCTCCACCGCCATCTCGATGCAGCCTCTCTCCACCTCCTACCCCCCCTCCGCCGGCGATTTCTCCGAGGCCGCGAAACCGGTGATGACTCAGATCGCGAATTTCCTGCAGGCGAAGGGGTACCCTCTGCTTGTGAATGTGTACCCTTACTTCGCCCGTGCGGGGGACCCGGCCAACGTGGATCTCGACTTCGCGCTTTTCCGCCCCGGGAACACGGCGGTCCACGACGGAGAGTTGACCTACCTCAACCTCTTTGATTCGATGACGGATGCGGCTTACGCGGCTTTGGAGAAGGTCGGGGCCGGGGGTGTGGAGATCATCGTGTCCGAGACGGGGTGGCCGAGCGCGGGAGGGGTTGAGGCGGGAGTGGAAAATGCTCAAACGTACGTGAATAATTTGATAGGGCACGTGACTTCGTCCGGGACGCCGCGGAGGCCGGGGAAGCAGGTGGAGGCCTACATATTCGCTTTGTTTAATGAGAATATGAAGCCTGAGGGTGTAGAGCAACATTGGGGTTTGTTTTACCCCGATCTCACTCCGGTTTATCCCCTTACTAAGATTGGTTGATATATGAATATGTATCTTAGATTTATATACTATATTATTACATAATTGTACTCTTACTATAAGTTTTTAGGTTTGCTTATTTATATTATTAGTACATAATTGTATTATAATAAGTTTTTTATGGCAATGGAAGTGTTTACTACTCCGTATTTAATATCAAATGCATGCATAGTGTACATACTTAAAAACGTTGAATATCAAGTAGTACTCACTTGACACGTGTTCATATTAGCGAGAAAATATTTTGAGGAGATTAATAAGATGATCAATTGATGAATTGAGGAATCTTGGAGACATGTAGAAGCAACTTTAGACTCAGTTAGAGGGCGTGAATATGAATATAATGATTTACTTTGATGCAGTGCGAATTTTAAGAAAAGTGTATGTAACAAAATTAGTCAAATGACAATCATAGATTTATATTGTAGTATTAATTTTAATCATGGAATATTAGTATAATGATTTCATGAAATAAGTAGTTAGATGAGATTTTAAACCGCGTACATCCCAAAATAACAACATAAGACATTATTGTGTGGATGAGGGTGTTTATTTTTACCATTCCGTTATCAGATTCATGGATAGTCTACAAGTCATGATACAACTTCAAATATCAAGTACTTTTTGAACACTCTCAATTTAAATGTTAATATTAGCGACCAAAAAATTTGGGGAAGATTCTAAATAGTATTACCGAGCTTGCCAACCAACAAGCTACGAAAGTTTCATCGGGTTGTAAGGGCAATACAGGATGTGAGACTCACGATTGTAAATAAATTTTACAATATTTTAAAATCAAATTTCCTTATTAAAATTTTAATGTTGATTTAATAGAAAATAAAGTACTCTATGAGTTTAAATTTCTCGATCGTTGTCAAAAATAGAAATGACTTCGACTAAAGTAAAAGTCGATGGAGAGGAAAAGTGGAGCTCGAAAGTTATATAATACTACTGTACAAAATTATTTTCAAATCAAGAACCTTATTACAATGTATGTGCGTTGATTACTCAACATCAAGGGTCCATAGCTCAGTGGTAGAGCAATTGACTGCAGATCAATAGGTCACCGGTTCGAACCCGGTTGGGCCCTGATATATCATTAAATTTTTTATACTACTTACAATCTAGAGATCTTTAATGACAAGATATTCCCTACATAAATGAAAATATATCCATATATTTTTATTTTTTCCTTTGTCAATCTAATTTTTTTATGCTAATTACAATCTAGAGATCTTTAATGACAAGGTATTCCCTACATAAATGAAAATATATCCATATACTTTTTATTTTTCCTTTGTCAATCTAGAGATTTTTAATGTTAAGAAACCTTACATAAGTACCCTACATGATGAATAAATATATTTTCATTTAATAAAATTATATCCATATTTTTTTTTTCCTTTGTCAATCTATAATGTAGACACTGATTTTAACTTTAAAAGGGAATGGATTTTTGAAAGTCAAATGAATTCAAAGTTCTTTCTTTCAGGAAAATTAGAAAATGAATACCACTAATAGCTACCTAATCTCAGAAAGCAAACCTACAAATGTATACTCTTTAGCATAAGTAAAAGAAAAGGCATTCATGCATACAGCCTAAGAAATTCATTCATATTCAATATAAAATTTAGGTAAAGCATATGCATAAGACATGCCAAGAAAGCAAGACTAATAGTAGCAATCTAATCCCAGAAAGCAGCTAAATCCCTTAAAACACAAACAAA
This sequence comes from Salvia hispanica, assembly GCF_023119035.1. Taxonomy (NCBI): domain Eukaryota; kingdom Viridiplantae; phylum Streptophyta; class Magnoliopsida; order Lamiales; family Lamiaceae; genus Salvia; species Salvia hispanica. Next base: position 30,096,585 of record NC_062967.1, on the reverse strand, counting down.
AAACAGCTCAACCACAATAACAAGACAAATACTCAAGCCTCCTCCTGATACTCATCTTCGTCTTCATATTCATAGCCCTCCTCGTCCTCATCAGCCGTTGCATCCTGATACTGCTGGTATTCAGAAACTAGATCATTCATGTTGCTCTCCGCCTCCGTGAACTCCATCTCGTCCATTCCCTCACCTGTGTACCAGTGCAAGAAAGCCTTCCTCCTGAACATGGCCGTGAATTGCTCACTCACCCTCCGGAACATCTCCTGAATGGAGGTGGAGTTACCAATGAAGGTCGACGCCATCTTCAGACCGGTTGGGGGGATGTCACAAACAGTCGACTTGACGTTATTGGGGATCCACTCAACAAAGTAAGACGAGTTCTTGTTCTGGACGTTGATCATCTGCTCGTCCACCTCCTTTGTGCTCATCTTCCCACGGAACATGGCTGAAGCTGTTAGGTAACGACCATGGCGAGGATCAGCAGCACACATCATGTTCTTCGAATCCCACATTTGCTGGGTGAGTTCGGGGACGGTGAGGGCTCTGTACTGCTGTGACCCACGAGAAGTGAGCGGAGCAAAGCCAACCATGAAAAAATGCAGTCTGGGGAAAGGAATTAAGTTGACAGCAAGTTTGCGGAGATCTGAGTTGAGCTGCCCAGGGAAACGCAGGCAGCAAGTCACACCGCTCATGGTTGCAGAAATCAGATGGTTGAGATCACCAACTGCAAAACATGATTTTAGCAGAATCAGACATTATGCTGAAATGAAATTTTCACAAGCACACATGAAATCAGAATGCAAAAAAATCCGAATGGCATGTGCCAACATTAGCCAGCACATACAAGCTACCATGAGACCATGTGATGGCACATGACTGTCTGATTATATAAACTGTACAGAATAAAAAACGTAGTCAACGTAACAGAAGCATATATTTTTTGTTGGATATACAGCAGCGAAGCAAACTTTGGTTTCCTTAAATATCAAACACACAACTTACAGCCAAAGATTCACAAAAGTATGACACGATCATGTAGAAAACTATAGGACTGCCAGATTATATAAAGTATAGGGAATAGAAAGCAGTCAATGTTTAACAATAGCATCAGTTTATGTTGCATATCCAGTGACCAAGTAAACTTTAGCTTCCTAAAAATAAAACACACAACTTACATAGCTAAAGATGCACAAAAGTAAGATGGAGTAGAAAACTATTGACTGTTGAATTATATAAAGTGTAGAGCATAAAAAAGTAGTACACAACTAGACGTTTAGCATAAGCAAATTGTTCTGTTGGATATCCAGCAACGAAGCAAACTTTAGTTTCCTTAAAAGTCACACATGGTTTCCAGAGCTAAAGATGCACAAACATACGATGGCATAATCATGTAGAAAAAAATATTTAACAATTTCATTCAGCATTTGATAGATACAACAAATTAGAGCAACTTACAGCTGGGGGTGGTAAGTTTGAGGGTTCTGAAACAAATGTCATACAAAGCTTCATTATCCAACACCATGCATTCATCAGCATTTTCAACAAGCTGGTGAACAGACAGAGTGGCATTGTAAGGCTCAACGACAGTGTCCGACACTTTAGGCGATGGGAAGACGGAGAAAGTGAGCATCATTCGGTCTGGATACTCTTCCCTGATTTTAGAAATCAGAAGAGTTCCCATTCCTGAACCTGTTCCACCTCCCAATGAGTGGCACACCTGAAATCCTGAGAAGATGACAAATAAACTAATGCTTTAGTCAAGTGAAATTGCATAACTATTTACACGAACAATCTACATTCTCTTCATCAACAGTTAAAAACAATTTCAAAATGCTTGATTATATTCACGATTTTGCAGAACTCATTGGAATACAAATCAGTTAAAAAGCAGTCACTATATAAATAACCTATGAGATCTTCAAAGGAAATGTGATATGAAAAAATCATATGGTGTTTAAACAGTAAAAGTCGTAATATCCAAGATCCGATCATTTGAATGCATAAATTTCCACATGCAGTAAACTTCACTCTTAAAAGAGGAACCAAAATCAACAGATGTACTCAAATAACTCCAAAAATAAATTCACGAGCGCATATTCGCTTTATAACTTCATAGCAAAATCGCAAGGTCTGAGATCTAAACAAACCGATAAAAACCACACACAAATCCACAGATCTACCAATATCGCATCAAATAAAAGCAAGTAATACTACATTTCTTAGACGAGACAAAGCAGTTTCGAAATGTGAAATCAGATGAAAGTTCAAACAGGACTAAATCATAACTCACCCTGTAAGCAATCGCAATTCTCAGCCTCCTTCCGCACAACGTCAAGCACCGAATCGATTAACTCCGCCCCTTCGGTATAGTGCCCCTTCGCCCAGTTGTTTCCGGCGCCGGATTGGCCGAAAACGAAGTTATCAGGCCTGAAAATCTGGCCGTACGTCCCAGATCTAACGCTGTCCATGGTTCCGGGCTCCAAATCCATGAGCACGGCGCGCGGAACAAACCTCCCGCAGCTGGCTTCATTGTAGTAGACATTGACGCGCTCCAATTGGAGCTCGTTGTCGCCGCTGTAGCGGCCGGTGGTGTCGATGCCGTGCTCGGCGCACACTACCTCCCAGAATTTCGCACCGATTTGGTTGCCGCACTGGCCACCCTGGATGTGCAAGATCTCACGCATTTTCGCAGTTTGCAGAGAGAGAGAGAGACTGTGGGGTGTGTGAGGGTGAGACAAAGTTAGGGTTGGTGATGAGTGATGAGGGACGAGTGGAAGGGGTTCAAATAAGCGGCAGTTTTTCAGTGGGAATTTGAATTTTGAATTTCTTTCGAAATAGTAAGAGAGATATTTGTTTTGATCGAGTGGCCACGCTCTCGTGGTGGCGTGGGTTTACGCGCTGGGTCACATGGTGCGGGTACGTGGGCATGCGATATTATCTGTTTTCAATATATTTTCTTTACTTCTCACATTTATTTCGACAATGGTTATACCTATACATTCTGAAATTTGAATTTAGAATTTTGTGAAAATGATATGAACTTGTGTACAACGATTTACACAAACTATTGAAAATTCAAAAATATTAGAACAAATTAGTAAGATTTTTAGTAAGGGTTTAATTTTCCATTCTACAAATTAGGATGAGGCTCAATTTTGTCCTTTTTAATTTTTTTTAATGGTGGGATGATATGGACTTTTCTTTTGCAATGTAAATTATAAAATGACATTGTTGTGATACATTATTTTCCTTCAAATATTTTAAATCGTGGAAAATGGACAATAAGACTAGAAGATGTCACATAATAGATGTCACACTTTTCTTTTTAGTTTGTTCCACGAAAAATGTTACTCCTATTTCCTTTTTTAGATATAGCTCCCTCTCACATTAATATAAATACAATATCTACTTTTCCACTTATTACACAAAACAACTTCACCTAAATTCTTGTGTCAATCCCAAGTGGGTCATCTATTAGTATATTACAAGACTTGCTTTAGAAGCACTTTAAATTGGAATCATCGAAATGAACTCATCAAGTAATGTCAGATACCATTCAACATAACTTCGATATAAAGCAACAGGAGTAAGGAATCAAAAGCATTGAATTTCCATAATATTGGAACATAAAACTTTATTTGGAACACTGTTTTTCGATTTTCATATACAAATACAGAGGATAAAATAATGAGTAATGAATCAATTTATCCCATCTTAAACTCAAAAGCTACTATAAAATACAATTTATCCCATCTTAAACTCAAAAGCTACTATAAAATACAGTAAATTTGATAGTAACGATGAAACACAATTGAATTGGTAAGATATTTCACTAATGCACCGGTATATGACGTGTGATTTGTAATCACAAAAATATTGACAATTCATTGTTCAACAGTAATTGTATGAATGGGCAAATTGCTGAAAAAATTAATAAGTTCGACAAATTTATGGTCAATCCTTAAACTTTTAAAAGTAGTCAAATTATTATATAATTTTGATATTCTTCTCAACTATCTCATTGATTTGGATTTGGAGGAAATTGTTTATGATCTGAAAGCTGAAATACATTTGTCTAATTTTATACTCTGTATTTATATTTTCCAAACTTAAATCCGAAATTTTTGTTAGTGATATAGTACAAATTTGCATAAAAAGCTACGGATTTCAACTTCTGCTTCATATACAATTTTCTCAAAATTCAAATAAAAAAAATGTTAAAGTTATAAGAAAACGAATTATTTTTAAAGTTATAAGAATGTTCAACAACGTGAATTTTTGGACAATTTATCCTACTAATAATGATAATCACATTATTCTTAAAAAACTTAAGACTATAATAAGATAGGCCCAACTCTAAATATCTTCTCACTATGTATGAATTATTTTGGGTTTATGATTCTTAAAATATACTGTGTGTATGTGTTTCTTTATTAGGAAATACATAGCAGCTTATATTTATAGGCCCAGTTAAGTAATTACGTATTTTGAGACATTATTTCAATAATAATGTCATTTTAACACTTCCAAACTAGTAACAAATAAAAACATAATTTTCAACATAAAAGTATTAAAATATCCCTTGAAAAAAGTTGGTTAACCATATTGTAGTTTGGTTCGGTTTCGGTTCATATTGTAGTTGGTTCGGTTCGATTTGGTTTTGGTTTTGGTTCGGGTTCCGATTAATATGATCGAATGTGGTAATGTAAAGATTAATTCGAATATAGTTAAAATGATGGAAGTAAAAGCTGGTTAATTAAGGAGCGAAAGACTAATCTTAACCCTGTGATTAGTAAGGAGTAAACCATCTTCTTCTTCCTCCTCTCCACATTCATGCCATTTCCACTCTGAAATCATTTCCTTTTTCCCTTCATTTTTTCCCTCTTTTGCAGGCGTTTGAAGACAAAATGGTACCTACATTCTCTCACTGTTTCCTAATATTTGCCTTATTTTAGAGATAAGATTTTGATGATTTCAATTTTGGAATCTAAGCCAGTTTGCATGGTCTAGTTTATATATTGTGATTCAAATATTTGTTTTCTTAATTTATGCTGAAAATCTCTACTCTTTTTTTCTATGCTATGTGCTTTCTATTTCACCATGGAAACCCTGTACAATTTGTGATCTACTGCTGTGTATTGTTTTCTGCATTGTGATTTGATATTAGTGTGATCATCGACGAGACAAACACGAATTGTTTGAAAATATATATTCATGTTCGATTTGATGGATTTGATCAAGTTAAACCCTATAAATATTGTTCGTGTAGGTAGATGCCTAGATGGGACTTGCTACTTAATCTCAGGAAAATGTCACATAGCGTTAGACAAGCTTGGGTTAAGTTCAATCTCGGAACAAGTTAATCATGAGCAACCGAACACCGATGTAGAATGCATTACGAGCCATTGAATTTGGTGTTTTGGTTGCTAAACTTGAGAAAGAGATCTATGACTATTCAATTTCTATTTTCTACATAATGTTAAGCTATTGAAAATATTCTTGCTCGGGGGTGTTCGATTTGATGGATTAGATAATGAATCTTATGAATAATAACGAAAAATTATCTCCGTATTTGCCATTGTTCAATTTCTACATAATGTTTAGCTTTTCTATCACTTGTTCTGTGTGTTTATGAGTGCTTAGATGTAGGCGAATTCCGCATCCGGGATGGCTGTGGATGACGAGTGTAAGCTCAGGTTCCAGAAACGAAACTACCGTTACATCACCTTCAAGATCGAAGATCAGGAGGTGGTGCTGGACAAGCTTGGCGGCCCTGATGACATTTATGACAAGTTCACATCATCTCTCCCTGCCAACGAGTGTCGCTACGCTGTCTATGATGAGAAATGCCAGAAGAGCAAGATCATCTTCGTTGCGTGGTAACACTAACCTAGCTATTGTTGCACATCTTCATGAAGTTAATGTTTTAATTTATTGATTCATCACATGGCACCAGAGACATCCAAAGTGAGAAATAAGATGGTCTATGCTAGCTCAAAGGACAGGTTTAAGAGGGAATTGGATGGAATCCAAGTTGAGCTGCAAGCGACCGATGCCAGTGAAATGAGCCTAGACATCGTAAAAATCACGTGCTGCCTGATTGATTACAGACATCATCTTCTATTCGGTTGCAGCTCATCCCCCTATGGCTTCATGTTGTCTGGTTGTTTTCTTGTTTCACAGCACAGATTTGTGCTGTATTTTGTCTTAGTTATAGCAATTCTCTCTTTTTATGAACTTTCTTGATATGCAATAGTCTTTATTTGCACTAGAGAAATTGTTTTCATTCTCTAAACTACATAAGCAACTTGAAAAAGCCAGGGGAGACTTCAGAAGACACTTGATCATAATTGAAACATTCATTTGGCATGCCTATATCACTATACGTGTGAACGAAGACGAAAGAAGAAGTAGACGATGATGATATTATTTAAGTAGATTATTATGACTCTGCCAGGATTACCTTTCCCCAACATAAATTTGCTTATTATGACTTTTTCCAGTATTCTCTTTCCCAAGTGTCTACTTGTTTCATTCCATTATCTTTTCTTTCAATCACAGAATGAAGATAAGCAGCGTTGTATGGCGGAGGCATCGTGCATGGCTGTGTCGAGGCAGGACCTACGAGTGAATCAACCATGAATTTCTTCTCAAGTCCCTTTGCAGGACAAGCCAGCAGCTCCGAGCAAAGTTCAGACGCTTTCTCAGGTATGGTGGGCTTGTATTGCAAGAGCTTAGCGTACTCGCTCAACAAATGGAACATGTAGTCGTAAATATAATCCATCTTTAGATCGTCTAGGATGAAACTGCTGGCGGCCTTGCCCATGGCCTGAGCCTGTTACTCGGATAAACAAAACACGCGAGTCAAGGTTTTTAACAGTTGAAAAACTAGTTTCATTGTGACTATAACAACTACCTTTTCCTGATGGTTGGTTCCCCACTCCACCGCATGCTTGATGGATCTGCACTTGTCTTCGTCCTTAATCGGCCAGTAATGCTTCAACGGCATCAAGCTTCTGGTGAAGAATTCGTAAAAAATAGGCTTGACGAGCAGCGTGACAGAATCGCATGCCATGATGTATTTCTGACTTGCAGACCAGGCAACTCCTTCAATATAGATTTTGAATCTGTGAATGCATTGGCTTGCTAAATCTGATTGCTTGTAACCCTTCTTCTGTTCCAGGCCCCAGTTCTGCAGTTTCGACACCCTTTGTCAACACTCACCGAAGCAGAAAAAAGGTCGTTTTGTTTTACCTGAGCGTAGATACGAGCGTTCCAGTCCTGTTTATCCGAAACGTTACACTTGAGTAAGTCCATCCTCGTGGCAGCTACAAGCGGATTACCCTTCCAGTAAGCGTACGGCTCCCTGTCTCTCCATTGAGTCCGCGTATTCCCTTCTTTTAACTCCTTAGACAGCGCCTCCCACGGCTTTATATTGATCTCGGGCCTAATTAATCAAAACAGTTAGTCTGGTGAAAACTACCACTACCATGTACAGTATAGTATATGGATGGAAAAAAAAAAAAACAAGTTAGTTACCAGCCCCAGAAAGACCAGTCTGGAAACAAAATGTCCAAGGAAGAGTCATTGCCACAGTATCCGAACAATGGAGGAGGTGCGGGATCTTTAGAAGCTCGGAAATTATCCTTGGTGATAAACGGAAAAGTATTACAGTCGAACATGAGGTCCAAGTCAGGGAGTTTGCCCGGATACCGCCTCAGCAATTGTAAGATTCCCCATAGTGTGAAAGTATCTCTGCTCTGATATGGTCTACCGTATTGTTCCACGTAAGCTTTCCCGTCTACCACCACTAGTCGGAAATTTGCTGTCCGTCTGGCGCTCATCACCATCTCCCTAGTAATACCAGTCTCCCTCCATGGCGAGAGGTCTTCGTATATCCAATGGAAGTAATCCGGACATGATGATGGTGGCGAAGAGGCTTCGGCTGAAACCTGAGACAGATAGTAACTGGCAGGGCAGGTTCTAGAGAGTTCGCCCAACGAACAGTTTAACGGGATGTGTGTGGCCTCGGGACCAGTCTCGAGATTTCGGGTCGAACCCGAACCCGAACCCACCTCGGGTGTAAACACTTGGTATTTTGAATCCATTAACTGCATGCACCAACAACTTGTAAGTTGTAACATCACCCAACACTTGGAATGATATAATTATGTATACGAAACCGAACGCGAGCCGTGATTTTAAGAGGATCAATAATGGTTGGATTTGAAATATTTTCAAGCATAGAGTATCTTGGATTATTTTGACATATGAAATTGCATAGAAAATGTGGTTCATCTTTGCCAATGTCTAAGCAGAACAAAATTAGACACAATTCAATATTTTGAAATGAAAAGCAAACCTTTTGTAGAATTGTAAAAGGAGCATGATCAGTTTTACCATTTATGATCATTAACGACACAGATCAATTATGAATGATATGCCAATACCAACATAATGTGTTAAACTAGTGGTAGAGTGAGTAGCAAAAAATAACTGCCTAAGTAATTAAATGATATAGTACTAGGGGTATGTTAGGGTCCTTACAACATCTTATTGTAAAACACAGCACAAATCACAGCCCTTGGATCCTTAGATTGGATGGTTGTGATAAGCTACATTATTATAATAAAAATCTACACTATTAGCGAGGTACATTGTTAGACTAAAAATTTACATTATTATCCGAGCTACATTATTAGGCTAAAAATGTACATTATTAGATGACATGTGACATTAATCTGACCGTTAGATCACAAGATCTAATGGACTACAAGTGTTTTGAGTTTTACTTGTACTTAGCATTTTGATATGAATACATGTCCCTGTAGAACTATTTTTCAATTTTTAAAAGAGATGTGGTTTCGATTAGTTATTTTTTTTAAATATAAAATTGTGTAATATTGAAAAATATCAAATTATAGTATAATGGAATATGATCTAATTTGATTCTTTTTAAGATAATTTGTTAAAATGAAAAAAAAATGAATTAATAAAGAGTTTGAATTATGGCGGCAATATTAACATAAAATAAAATAAAAACTTACAGAGATGTAGAAGAAGCGCGTGCAAATGAACACGCCAAGAGTAGTGACGGCGAAGAAGAGCGCCACCAACGACGATCTCTCCAGCGACCATTGAGTCGCTTTCATGCCGACGGTTACTCTCCACCGCCAGATATAAATATATAAATTAATTAAATAAATAAGCGAGAAAAATTGATGAATTTTGCAGATATAGAGAAGATTTCTTCTTCAAATTAATTCCAATTTTCTATCATTTAAACTTGTTTTTTTTTAAATTTTAGAAGAAACAGATTTTATTTAAAAAAATTCAATAAAGCATATCAATCACCTTCTGCGAACAAGGCTTACGATGAACTATACAATATAATAAGAATAGATCGTCGAAGAAGGATGTGGTAATCGCAAAAACACGTGAAACTATATATAATACTCTTATAATAAAACAAAATAATCGAAGAGAGATGTGTTAACATTTATGATATAAAATATTGGTTAGACAACCATGTGAATCATGTGATGGAAAATGAACTTAGTAAGTATCTAACGCTATGTATTGATGGTTTGTTACTTGATTAAGAGGATTGAGTGATTTTACAATTATTAGATTTCTCTTATAAGTTTATTTGTTTATTTGTGAGAATTTTAAGTTTGTCATTAGACTCTTGAGATTGACAAATAGTACTATCTGGTTTTATATTTTGTGTATCCACCTTCTTATCCTTATACATGAAATCATTTATTTATAAAATAATGGCATTTATATTGTAATGTGGATTTTTTTTTAAATTTTTTTTAAAATGTTACGTCAAATCCTGAAAGGTATTCGATTTCCAAAATCCGCCATTAAATTGTTGGCAAATGAGTATTGTTTCGTACATATACAAAACTGAATTGTGTGTTTTATATATCGTTTTATCACTCTATTTTGCTTATGTAATTATTCTGTTTTTATATATACTAGGTAGTTTTTAAATTTGCAGATTTAGGTTGTTTATGTATGTTCTTTTCATTTTATTTTTTGAATATTAGGTGGTTTGTATATTTTATATTTTATTTTTTTATCAGATTTATATTTTTAATTCATTTGTATGAAGTTGTTTTTTGTTTTCCATCTTCTAGTTTAAATATTATGAGGTTGCATTTTTAGAATCTTATTTTGAATAAATATTTTAATACTTTTGTAAGAATAGAGAATCTTTCCATTTACCGTCATGTTTTCTATTTTAGATTAGATACTACTATTAGATACTCCAGTTTTTATTTTTTATTCTTTTGTTTTACATTATACGATTTTTTAGTTTAATTGCGCTAATTGTTATTTTGTATTTTAATATTTGTGATACCTACATTTGCTTATTATGACTTTTCCAGTATTCTCTTTCCCAAGTGTCAACTTGCTTCATTCCATCATCTTTTCTCTCAATCACAGAATGAAGAGAAGCAGGGTTGTATGGCGGAGGCATCGTGCATGGCTCGGTCGAGGCAGGACCTACGACTGAATCCACCATGAATTTCTTCTCAATTCCCTTTGCAGGACATGCCATCACCTCCGAGCAAAGCTCAAACGCTTTCTCAGGCACGGTGGGCTTGTATTTCAAGAGCTTAGCATACTCGCTCAACAAATGGAACATGTAGTCGTAAACATAATCCATCTTCAGCTCGTCTTGGATGAAACTGCTCGCGGCCTTGCCTATGGCCTGCGCCTGTTGCTCGGATAAACAAAGCACGAGTCAAGTTTCTAAAAATACCGGAAGAATCTTGCGTATTATAATTTATAAATTATAACTACCTCTTCTTGATGGCTGTTTCCCCACTCCACCGCGTGCTTAATGGATCTGCACTTGTCTTCGTCCTTAATCGGCCAGTAATGCTTCAGCGGCATCAGGCTTCTCGTGAAGAAGTCGTAGTAAATAGGCTTCACGAGGAGCGTGACAGAATCACATGCCAGAATGTACTTCTCGCTCACAGACCACGCCGATCCTTCAATATAGATCTTGAATCTATGAATGCATTGGCTTGCTAAATCCGATTGCTTGTAACCCTCCCTCTGTTCCAGCCCCCAATCCTGCGCGACACCCTTGTCAAAAATTTACCGAATGGAACGAAGCAGAAAAGGTCAAAAGTTGGTTTTATTTTACCTGAGCGTAGACACGAGCGTTCCAATCGCGTGTCTCCGAAACATTACATTTGAGTAAGTCCATCCTCGTGGCAGCTACAACCGGATTACCCTTCCAGTAAGCATACGGCTCCCTGTCTCTCCATTGAGTCCGCGTATTCCCCTCTTTCAACTCCTTAGACAACGCCTCCCACGGCTTTATATTGATCTCCGGCCTAATTAATCGCAACAGTCAGTTTGATGATGAAAACTACCACTACCATTACTAATACTACGACGACAAAAACAGCATACCAGCCCCAGAAAGACCAGTCGGGAAATACGATATCCATTGTGGAGTCATTCCCACAATATCGGAACAGAGGAGGAGGCGCGGGGTATTTTGGTGCAACGAACGCGTCCTTCTTTATGACTGGCCAATCAACGCAATCAAACATGAGGTCAAAGTCAGGGAGTTTGCCCGGATACCGCCTCAGTAACTGCAAGATCCCCCATAGTGTGAAGGTATCTCTGCTCTGAAACGATTTACTATATCTTTCCACGTAAGCTTTCCCGTCAACCACCACCAGTCGGAAATTTGCTGTCCGTCTGGCGCTCATCACCATCTCTCTAGTAATACCGGTCTCCCTCCACGGCCAAAGGTCGTCGTGAATCCAACGGAAGTAATCCGGGCAAGATGGTGGTGGCGAAGACGAATGGAGTTTCGCTTCGGCTGAAACATGAGACGGATAGTAATTGGCAGGGCAGGTCAGAGAAAGTTCGCCCAACGAACAGTTTAATGGGATGTGTATGGCCTTCGGAGCATTCTGGAGATTCCGAGTCGAACCCACTGCTTCGGGTTGAAGCACTGGGCTTTGAGGGGAATTTGTATCCATTAACTGCAACAAGAGATGCACTAATAGCTTATTACACCACCTAAGACTTTGAATCATATAATCATGTGCATAGGCATAGCAACTAATTAATTAAGATGAAACTGTAGCTAAATTCTGAATTTCATTTTAGATACTCTCCTCCAGTGTAGTAGTAAATATTTTATGTTGGATTATTTGACAGATCTAACCATGATATTGCATAGAAAATGTGATTCATCGCAGAACAAATTATACTCTATAATTATTACTCCCTCCGTCCACGAATAAGAGTCCCGTTTTTCCATTTTTGTCCGTCCACGAATAAGAGTCCCGGTTCATAATTACCATAAATATAAATGGTAAAGAGACCTCACATTCCACTAACTCATTCCACTCACATATCATTTAAAACTAATATATACAAGTGGGACTCCTATTCCACTAACTTTCTTCCACCCACTTTTCTTAACATTTCTTAAAATCCGCGCCATTTAGAAATGGGACTCTTAATCGTGGACGGAGGGAGTACTATTTTTTTACAAATTAAAAAAGCAAACCATGTGTACAACATTTGTGATCATTCAAGACGCAAATCAATTATGAATGTTGTCCAATACTATCATTTGTGTCTCCTCTTTGTCATTTCATTTATAGGTTGATATTTAAAATGCATAAACAAGTAAAAGAACAATCAATATATAAATCGATTATGGGAGTGGCATCTAGGTAATTATGATAACTTCAAAAGTAGGCTAACTAATTCAAAACAATTCAAAGTGTACAGTATCTTTAGTTGAATTATTTATAATCATGTTCCTAGATGAATGGGGCGCACATGCAATAAATCACATTACAGGACCACAAAAGGACACGTAACACATCACATTTTGTTAGTCAAATAAACAAGCATGGAATTCAAATGATCAGCTAGCAAATTTGAAATCACACTTTGGGATTATCGGTGTCGTCAGGAATTATGCATTAAAATATTCAAAATAATATAATAAATAAATCAATCTAGTTGAAGTATGTCGGCAATAAAAATTACTAGTACTAAATTAAATAAAATGAGAGTCCTTACGGCGGCGGCAGAGGAGTCGAGGAAGCGCGTGCAAACGAACGCGCCGACGGTGAGGACGACGAAGAAGAGCGCCACCAGCGACGATCTGGCCAGCGGCCGCCGGAGCGCCTCCATTCCGACGGCTGCTCCAAAAATAATTATTATATAAATAAGAAAGTTTGGATTTTATAAGTTGATAGAGATTGAAGAAAATGAGAGAGAGGAAATTTGGATAGTTTAAAAGAGAATGAGAGAGGAAATGTGAGGAAATTTTTTTGGCTCAAATAAGCAGAGTTCACCGATAACGAGACACATATACGAGTCATTTCAATAAAGCATAGACATCAGCCAACGTTGTCAAGGCATGCCTCTCTCCTTTTATTAAACAATGCAATAATTTAATAAAATTTGATAATCGAACAAGCATTTCATACATAATCTAAACACAAACAGAGAGTAAATCATAAATTATGAAATAGGTGTAGGGTTAGGCAGCCATGTGATAGGAGAGGAATTTGTTGACAAATCAATTATCTGCAGTTTATGTGTTGGGGATTTGTTACTTGATTAATAATAGAACTGAGTAATTTCGCATTTATTAGATTTTTATTGAATTTAAGTTCAGATTTTGAAGGAGAATCTTGACTCGACAGAATCACAAATACTAGTATCTGATTTTTCATCCGACCAAATCTCAAGATAATATGCATTTTTCAAATTAATAAATTAAATATGGGAGTTTGGGATTTGGATTCACACGTATCTAATACATTGGGAATATATACTTTATTAGTTTATATGAGGTTTATTGACGAGTATTTAAGATTGTCTAGTATACTTGTAGTAATTAAAAGCTACCGAGTTGACAATGAATAGTGTTAACTTATTATCGTTGGGAATAAAAATTTTGTTTAATATAATCGGCAAAATGAGATTTACTCCCTCCGTCCATGATTAAGAGTCTCATTTCTAAATGGTGCGGGTTTTAAGAAATGTTAAGAAAAGTGGGTGGAAAAAAGTTAGAGGAATAGGGGTCCTACTTGTATATATTAGTTTTAAATGATATGTGAGTGGAATGAATTAGTGGAATGTGGGGTCTATTTACCATTTATGGTAATTATGAACCGGGACTTTTATTCGTGGACGGACCAAAATGAAAAAACGGGACTTTTATTCGTAGACGGAGGGAGTAGGCAATAAAGGATCAATTACAAGGTGCATTTAATTTACATAATCTTGTTTGGAATATACTACTACAAACTATAAAATCTTCTTCTTTTTTTTTTTTTTTTTTAATGGTACGTAAGATGTAAAATTTTACATTTTTCTTCGTAATATACTTTTGTGTATAAAATTTAATCATTCATATCATGTTGTTTCCACAGGGCCATATTAGGGTGTCACCACCTCTTAAAATAACATCATACCACAATTTTTAGCCAATCATTTGTACACGTGGACGAATAATAAGTTGTCATGTGGCAAAAAAAAAGTTAAAAAAGACGGTCAGCAATGTGTTGTACACTATACAACAATTTTTCTTGGACAACAATATCCAACACGCTGTCTAGCGTATTGAATATTTTTATGTAGCATTTATAATATTGTTGTATAAGTGGTGTCACGGTGTCACTTTAAGAATTGATTGTCATTTTAGCATAAATCTGTTTCCATATTTAATAAAAACTTAATAATCAGCAATTAGAAAGAATATTTAATCTGTTAAAATAAATATATATCGACAAATAATGGCTTCATTTAAGTTTTGCGGTGCTGGGTAATTATTTAGTCAATTCAAATAGAAGCGAAGAAGTTGACGATTCGCATTTAATGGAGTACTATATTTAAAATATTACATTGAATAAATTATTTTAGTTAAATCATTAATTCAACCTAACATATTACCAATTTTGGATATTCGGATTTTTGAATTTTTTACTTCAAATTATCTTTAATTCGTTTGTTCAAATTCAGCTCAATTTTTGGAGTGAATATTAGATTTTTATTATTAAAATTTAAAAAGTGTCACATTTTTTATTATTAATATTAATATACATTACTCCTATTATTTATCTGTATCAAGATGCAAGGCGTTAATTGGAATGTTAATGTGTAATTCTCTTAAATAATAAAAACTGAGAACACTCATACATTTTGTATAATTCATTTAGAAAACAATATAAACATGTGACATTTAAAAGTACAATTGAGTTACTCTAAAGTAGATTCTGGATCTGCTGTAAAAAGTATATACATATGTTTGTCTTTGTATACTTTCTCAATTTCCTTTTGTCTCTAATTTTTCTGTACTATGTAAGGAGAAGGGGTCCATACGTCCATTTTTGCAATCTACATTATTTAATTCGACTTAATATTTTCTCAAAATTGCAATTTTTGAGGACCCCATGTTTAATTAATTAATTTAATGTCAACATTCGTCTTACTGTCAAGTTGTTTATTGTTAGCTTGACTTATGTATGGAAGCATTTAATATCCAAACTCAAGGCATAAAACGCGGCGGAGCAACGGCAGCGTTTCTCGGACGGCGGCTACTCCTAGTTTTCCTCATTTTACAAATAGTCAAATATCCTAAAAATCCACTTTTACTTTTATTATAAATAAATGGTGAGATCTAATATTCCACTAACTCATTCAAACATATTTCAACCGCTCCACTTTAGGAGTCCCGGTTGAGTTCGGCACGAGTTTTAAAAAATGTAAAGCTAGTGAAAAAAGATAGTGGAATGTGAGGCCTAATACCATTTATAGAATATTTCAATCGGGACTCCTAAAGTGAGACACTAAAAAATGATAACCGAGACTCCTAAAGTGCGACAGAGGAAGTAACTCATTTTTATTTACATTTTTTAAGACACGTGTTAAGTTAAATGTGAATTTTTATTGTGGGACGAAGGAGGTAGCATTACGTATTTATCTTTTTTTATTATAATTTAGTAAAAAAATTATACTCCCACCGTCCCGCCATAAGTGAGTCACTTTTTCGGGGCACAAGATTTGAGGAATTACTAGTATTTAAATACTTTATCCGTCCGCCATTAGGAATCCTGGTCACTTTTGCGCACCCGTTTGGTAAAAATGATAATAAATAGTTAAAGTAAGACATAGTAAAGTAAGAGAGATAATAATGTTGAGAAAGTCTTATCTAAGTTATTCTCTCTAATGACCGGGACTCCTAATGACGGACGAAGGGAGTATAAAAAAGAGAAGTAATAATAAAGTAACAGAGATAATTTTTATTTGAAAGAAAAATGACTTGATGATACATCCAAAAAAGTAAAGGTACGTACATGCTTATAACAAGTCAGGAGAAGTGCTAACTATATTTTAGATTAAATATCTCATATTTAGGAAAATGACTAACTTTTTAATCTATATATCTACCACTAAATAATAGCCATTTGATATTCAAATTAAGAGCTTAGATTATTAATCCATAAATGTCAATACTCAATAAGGTCATAGGATTAATTTCAAAAAATATCAATAGGGGTATTAATGTCAATTAACTACATGTTTAGTTATAACTAACTTTTAAAAGAAACCCAAAACTTTAAATTCATATAACATATATCAAATTAAAGATAATTTCATTAGGATTCCAACGATATCCTACATGCATATGTTCCGACGTCAAAATTTTAAAAAAAATTCATTTTTTTTTTAATTTTTTCGTACAAGTAGAAAATGTCAACATATTATATAAAATATGTCAATATAATACATGTAGAATGTCAATATAAGCATTGGGTTAACATTCTTAAAGCATTGTGTTGACATTCTCAAAACATTGTGTTGATATTTTCTAAACACTATATTGACATTTTCATCTAAAACCCTAATTTGGAGTTTTTTTAATCTTTTTTATTTTATTAATAAAAATAAAAAATTACACGTGGCAAATTGTAGACCACACGTTTTCTAAAATCCTATGACCTTAAATTAGTTGTAGTTAGTACTTAGTAATTAAATGATGAGTTAACAATTGATCACTCCCCTAATCTACAATAAAGCTAAAAATCGAGTGTGAATTTATCTTAAAAGTTTTAAATTATTTTTTTAATTTTGCATTGATCATTATGGTTGATTTGGGGCTTTTATTTTCTTAAATAGATTCGCTAAAGAATCTAGACATTTAAATAAATAATTTAAGATATTTTGAGTTTCCGATAGCCTTTAGTTAAGATATAAAATGACTATCTTAACAAAAACATCATACTCTACTGAAATTAAGGATAGTAACTCATTAATACTCCAATAGTGATGAAGCCAATAATGATGATAACTGTGGCTGATATTGAAACAACCTGTCAAGCAAGATTATAATTTGTTCAAATAATTGAATTTCTTTTGAGGAAGTAAAGCTATGATTCACAATTGATTGGACATTTAAACATCTACATAATACGGCCATTAAACTGTCTTATATAGAAGTACTCTGTAAGATTAGAATCCAGAATTGGTCTAGTATATTTAGCCAAAAAATCTTTTTAGTCCTATACATTCTTTACACACAAATATATAAACATAAACATAAACATAAACATAAACATAAACATAAACATAAACATAAACATAAACATAAACATAAACTAGATGAAAAGTCCTTCCCCAAGAACAAGTTTAGAAGTAGTTCAATGTTAATGTGTGCTCCTAAACAATGAGCAAGTAGTAAACTCTTATTGAGAACTAATGTTACAAAAAACATGTAGGAAAGCTTAAAAAATGAGGTAGGTTACGTTACAAAATCTGATGGCTCAATGTCATATACAACCCTCAAAACTTACAAGTTACAATTTCTAATTTGCCTACTAGGTTAGCCACAGAATTACACATGACAACATGAGAAATAAGTAATAATACATGGAAATTGAAAAAAAAAACAAAACAGGGAAAGGACTTCATAAAATAAGCAACAAGATAAATTTGCAAATAGAAGTACGGCTAAGTCAAGTGCCCGACTGAGAGGAAGATCGGGAGTGTCTAAAAGGGTCAACATAGAAAGCAAGTTGAACGTTCTGAATTTTGTGGGAATGTATCTAGATATGAAATAGTACGGCTAACCAATTCATGCTCATTGATCACTTTATCTGTTGAGTTGTGGAGCTTTAGAAGCCCCGTGCTCTACGGATGAATCATGTTGAACTGAAACCGGGATAGCTGCTGCGGGATGGTGGATATAACGGGTCCATATCTCTGTGTATGATCAACAATGAGGAATACAAATCAAGACATACTATCACAAAGTTGTAGGAAAGTAATTCTTTCACTGAGAAAATAGAGGAAACAAGAAAGTGTAAATGAAGTCGCTAAATCTTTCACACCTGAACATTGTCATATAGTTCAAACAACGGAACGGCCAGAAGTTTCAAATTCTTCGGCACAGCAAAATACTCTCGTTCAGACAAATGAACAAGGAAGAGCTTCTTGCACTCCTGCATCAGAAAATATCGGCAATCAGGAGTATAATTCCATGGCAAATGAATGATGGGTGTTCTACCGGGTGTCATGTGTTATTTTACCTTAGGCTTCGTTATATGCGGAGGGCAGTAAGGATACATGATTGTTTCAAAGTTCGGTCTCCACCAAATCGCCACGCACTCACCAACCTGCATGAAATTTTGAGTTTTCTCTTAAAATAAAGAGCTGATATGTGAATATAGACATGATGCAGGTAGTCATTGGCTTGTTTCTTATAGTAAAGACATGCTGAGTCAGGTTACACAAGACAAATCCCATATAAATACTAAAAAGACATGCAGAATCAGGTTACCACAATGTTGCATGGATTTCAAACATCAGGTGCCTATGCATAAAAAGACTTTTAACTATGACACTATTCTGAAAACAGGCTCCACAGGACTTTTCGACCTTAAATTGACAAGTGTATTTTACCTGCCAATCCGGCTGTAGAGAAGGTGAATTAGCAGCAAGTTTGCTAGAGAGCTTCCGCTTCAAACCGTCAATTTCTGTAGAGTTGAACCGTGAAGAAAAAGGGGAAAAAGTAAGATCCACATGAATTTAAACTATTACATTCTAATTATAAGTCTTCTATGGCACCTTATCATTATGTGTTAATTTGTTTATTGGAATTGACAGCAACAAAAGTTTATAGCAGATAACAAAATTAAACATACTAGTACTCAAGTCAATACCATACCATTCTCTCCTGGCTTCAATCTACCACCTGGAAGCTTACAAAATGTATTTCCGATTTGCAAAAGAAGAATATGGGGATGATTATGCTCTTGGACCTGGAAGTTTATACATTTATCAGCAAGTTAAAAAGATTGACAAATTTGTGAGTGTATATGGATTGGGTACAACAACAGTCAATAACATTGATTTTGTGACATTTATTAAACCCTTCAAGCAGTGTAGAAATAAAAGAAATCTAGCATCTTAGATGAATGAACTCCAATTCTACTAACATAATCCTCCAATAATGCAGTGTGAATGGAAATTCATTAAATATGTAGGTCTGGTCAACTTTCCTCTAGCATATACAATAACAAGATGATAGCCCACCTTGGGCTCAATTTTGTAGTTACCTAAGCAAATTGGCTAAAGCATTCATCAAGAGGGACTCGTGAATAATCATAATGGCCAATCAATAGGAGTTTGACACTTTGGCTCCATGATGAAAATTCATTCAGGCATATGCTTAAAAATTGATGTAAATATGATATACTTAAAATCAAATGCAGTTGAAGTCTTGAAGAAGAGTGAAAACATTCTAGTGCCAGTTGAAGTAGATAAATCATAAATCCGTAAAGATCTTACAAACTAATTATACATTACCAACATTTTTCAATACTGACAGCAATAGTAAACATAATTGTAGATTTAAGAAACAAAAGTGCTTGCTTGAACATACACAGTTATGTCAAAAGTTCATAAATCTGTAACCTTATTTGCGGATTAAGAATGGAACAATATCCACTTTGCATTGGTAACAATTTTCTAACCCTCTGTTATCTAACTATTGAAAAAATGACAAAAATCTTGCTATCGAGCACATTAAATTTCATTAATTATGAATAAAATTGCTCAATGTAGGAGAAACAGAAAAACGCATACCAACAAAATACCCTCGACGCTAGTCCTCATACCTTCCTTCATGTAGCTGCAAAACAACAATCAAACGAAAAATCAATTGAAATCATGCCGAATTTCTAGGTCACGCAGTAAAACCCTAAATCGAATCACTGAAATCTGATCTAGAGTTTTACTCAAACCGCAATCATGATAATAAATCAGAAGGAAAAAGAGACGAACTTGACTTTCATACGAGCAAGGCGATCGGCGACGGAGGTGTCTTTCTCCATCTTGGGCTCTTTGGTGCCGAAAGTGTAGCTGGAAAGAGGATACGTATTTACCACCGGCGAAGTCACCATTCCCCCCACTTTCTCCGATCACTTGATTATTTTGTTTGCGGGTTTGCGGCAATGGATTTCTTCTACTATGAGCAGAATTTGCAGAGGGAATGCGCAAAATTTGAGGGCGTAATAAAGCTTATTGAGAAAGTAGCGAAATACACTACTAATTTATGTTACCAAATTTTAACCTTGGTTGAATCGAATTGTTGTAAAAATTAAAGATCATAAATTTTGGTATATTATGAAATTTGTTTAAATTTTTATCTCATTTTATTATCTGAATTTATTCATAATCATCCCAGTATAATTAGCTAATGCCTATACTATACTATCTCATTAAATTATTTTATCAAAGTTTGAGTACATGTGCCACAAGAATTCTAATTTGTATGAGGTGGAGTATTTTTAATGAATGCAGAGTATTTTTCTTTTTCTTGCTAATTATTTAACACTTCGAAATAACATAGTTGGTCCAAGAATTTTGCACGGGTGTAATACTAGTTAAACTAAAATCTAAGACAGGCCAAATCTGTTTGCATCTGAAACTTGAGATTTTCTTGGTATCACGAAATGACAAATCCAGTAATTTCTTATTACATGCCATACGGTTTGATAGGCTCGTTCGAGAAACATAAAAGGTTTCAGAACGAACGAGGGGAAGACCACAAAGTATTCCTTAAGAAAGCATTACAATGAACTAATAGTCCTTGTTGCCGAAATTTTTGCACCACATCTGGGAGGGAATCGGGCGGACAGGGGTATGCGGGCGTTGCTGCAACAAATCAAGGCACAAGAAATCACTTCAAAATAACAATACATAAGCTGCTGCAGGTTAAAACCAGCCATCTAGAGCAGGAAATTATAGACTTGAAATATAGTACTATCAATCAAGTAACCGACGAGAGTTAAAAAACTTAAGGTAACAACTGGGAAAAAATCTAGTATAACTTTCCAGTAAAGTGTATAACAACAAATACTAATTCCACCTTTATAGTAATGTTAAATTGGGTGTTTGAAGTTTGAACATAAGGATATATCTATAACAGAGAAATAATCTAAAAGTTGGACTATGGTCATTAGTATTGCAGAAAGACAAACACGTTTGTCAGCTAGGGTAAAGAACGTGTTCACGGGGTTATTAACCGAACGTTAAATAAGTTTCTGGAATTTTAAAACCTGAGCCAACATCAACAAAGATTATTTTCTACAAGCCTAACTATTTAGTGATGTTTAGTGTGTGAGAGAAGTAAAACTTGTAGGCACTTCTAATCCTAATTCCATAATAGTCAACACAATTTGTGAAAGTTAAAGCTCTCCTAAAATATTTTAAAATCAAATCATATTATAAAAATATTCAATACCGTGGAGATCCACAAGGTCAATTCTCCACAAATTTGAAGAGTATTATATGAACTCATGATGGTAACTACAAGTTAAAGCATACAGATAATCGCCATGAGATGCTACTTTGTTGGAAGCCTTCCAATTCCACAAAGATGTTGTTTTCAAAAGAAAACACAAAGTTCAACTATACTCAGAAGACGCTTCCATCTAGATAACTGCCAACCAAATCTCGGATGGTAATTATTATGGCATCCAGTCTAAGTTGAGATTCCATTCTTGACCCTACATCCTTGTAAGAATATATACAAGACAACACACAACACACAACACGCAAACAAAAGGTAAGCGTCTTACTGCAATCCAAAATCCTCTTGCACATAAAAGCTTAAAGATTAGCAAGATGAGTATCATCAGTTCATCACTTAGTCACGAACATACTACTTCATTGTAGCACTACAAGAAACATTGTATGAGTATTTCAAAAGATGCATAGCCTAATCAAATAGGATACACAAGTCAATAAGGAGAGTTTAGCACATAACCACACTTTATGATGATCCATTGTCAGCGGATAGTATTTATAACGGCATTCAGTCTAGTAGAGATTTCAATCTTCACCCTAGATCCTAGAATCCTACATCCTTGTAAAAATACATACTCCAAGATAATACACAACACGCAAACAAAAGAAAAACATCTTACTAAAGTCAAAAATCCTCTTGCACTTAAAAGCTTAAAGATTAGCAAGATGAGTATTATCACCAAGTCATTAGCAGACCACTATATCGTAGGACTACGAGACACATTCTCTAACATATTGCATGGTGATTTTTAAAGATGTGTAGCTTAATCAAGTCAATAAGGAGAGTTTAGCTTACAACCACACTTTATGAACATTTTCGTTTCCCCTTTCATGAAGGGTGCTAAGTAATGATGTTGTCAGCGATTCAATCCCCAGTCAGCTGAACAACATAAAAAAATGGATAACTGAACTAGCCAAAGCTCACAGCAGATAATCCCCAAATCATAAATCCCTAAATACTAAAAGCGATCAGAACTCAGCATCACCAGACTACACAGCTATTCCCGTACATCTAATCCTCTATATTTGGGATCCACATATCGTGACAAAGTAAAAGAAATCCCAATCGATACGTTCGATTTGATAAAGACCACAACAATCAACAAATTAAGCAAGCGAAATCAAAGTCCAAAGATAAAGTCGTCTGGAATTGAAGGTGTGTACCTCTAGTTGGGCGGATTTGATGGCGATGGGGATACAGATGAGGAAGATGCCGGCCATGGCGAAGGCGGTGTTGCGCTTCCAGTGCTTGGGGCGGCAATTGGCCCCGCCAGTCATGCTCCACACTTTCGCCCTGAAATCTCCGCCGTGTGCCGCATCTGCGTGGTGGTGGTGGTCTCCGCCGGCGGCCATTTCGCCGTAAAAAAAGCTTTTTGGGTGATTGGAGAGTGAAATTTCAAGGCTTTCTGGTTTCTGCGTTTCCACCTGAAATCTGGGATTTTGCTTCAGTAATGCTATATGGGCTTTATACAAACACAACCCATAATGGCCTTATAATCTTATGTAATGACACACATCTATTGTTCATTCAATTAATTACTCTATTTCTCTCTAATTAATCGGGTCAGATATTCTTTTTAGTACCATATACTTATAAAAAGAATATTAATTTTGCCAAAAAAATAATTCACTTAGTATTCAAGATTTTTACTTAGTCATGGTTAGGCATTTGCATAAAGAAGACAACTTTGCAGTACATTTTTATCACATTTTGCTTGTAGCTTTTCTAAAAGAATTTATGTTTTAGAGGCTCCGCCTTTGGAATTATATAATTGTTTGATCCATGATAACATAAGTGTTTCTTGCATTAATTAATTACGTTAGTTTTAGACTTTAATAATTCTTTTTTTTTAAATAGAATGCAACTCTATTAACTTTGAACAAATAATACATTTAAATAAACATAGCCATAATAAACGAGTCTCTATTTTTCCTATCATCCTAATAATGAAAAAACGCATCAAACCAACTAAACTAACTTTCATGGTCATTAACTCTTAAATAATAGTACTACTTTCTATATCCACCATGGATATTTTGTCATTTTTGATTGTCCGCAATTTATAGAATCATTTACTTAATTCAATTTTTAGTATGCAGATCGGATCTTACATTTCACTAATTTTTTACACTTACATGTCACAATGACCCCTTCTAATTCACTTTTTCTTTTCTAAAAAGTTTAATTAAAGTACATTTAGTAGTAGTACTTTTTTGTTAACTCACTCAACTGAAATAAAGCTGATAAGAGATTAGAAGTGATAAACAGAATCAAAATCCAGCATTTAATTGGGCGTTTTGCATTATATATGGATATTGTTGGAATAGATATAGATAACCCTAATTTATGAGTAATCGAACAAGTTTATAATCTCACTTCATTTATGAGTCTAAAATCGGAGCAATGGCTACTCAATTGTGGGAGACGGTGAAAGAATCGATCACCACCTACACAGGCCTGCCGCCGGCTACTTTCTTCACGGTTCTCGCCCTAGGCCTCACGCTCTACTACCTTCTCTCCACTTTCTTCGCCTCTTCTTCCGATGGCGGCCACGACAGGTCGAGACCCTCTCAGGAGCAGATGGAGCCTCTGCCCCCTCCGGTCCAGCTCGGTGAGGTCACCGCCGAGGAGCTGAAGCTATACGACGGCTCTGATTCGAAGAAGCCGCTGCTCATGGCCATCAAGGGTCAGATCTATGATGTCACGCAGAGCAGGTCCATCTCTTCCCTTTTGCCCTATTTTATCTATATTGCCTTGTGCTTTGTTGGAATTTCGGATTTGCTGGATTTGATGATGCTGAGATTTTGAATTTGTTAGGGTTTTTGGTTAGTATTTGCTGAAAAGAGTGAGTGTTTGTTTAGGGGATTTCCTTTTCTCTGTATTTGATTTTCTGTGTTGTTTAAATTCTCACTTTATGAGCTTCCTTTGATATTCCTTTTTTGTTTTATTGAAATTTTGGTTTAGCTGAGATCGTTTTTGCTAAAAAGATAGTGTGTTTAGGGACTTTCCCTTTCTCTTTATTTGGCTGAACTGTTGATTCCCTTTGATGATTAAATTCTCACTTTTTGAGCTTCTTTTTTTTTCTTGGTTTTCATATGGTGTTCAATCTTTTCATCTAGGAATATGATGCTTCATAAATTGGGTATGGTTAAGGATTGGGGTAATTACACAGTACATACGAAATGTTTCACCAATGTTTCAATTGAGTACAAAATGTTTTAAGTTAACAAATATCATACAAAAA
Source organism: Salvia hispanica (assembly GCF_023119035.1). Classification (NCBI taxonomy): domain Eukaryota; kingdom Viridiplantae; phylum Streptophyta; class Magnoliopsida; order Lamiales; family Lamiaceae; genus Salvia; species Salvia hispanica. Next base: position 30,071,467 of record NC_062967.1, on the reverse strand, counting down.
GTTTGATTAGTGTTGCAAATTAGTACATTACGTCTAAAAATCACTAACCTCGTTACTTTTTCTTATTTTTCATCCTTTCGACTCTAAAATCAGCTACAAATATTAGCCGAAAGTTAAATGTGAATTCATTGTTTAATAAAATGCCCATATGGCAATGCATAAGGTATTATTTAGAGAAATAATATCATGTTTTTTAGGGCACAATTTTGGAGAAAAATAAGAAAAAGTAATAGTGTTAGTGATTTTTAGATGGAATGTATTAATTCGTAACACTAATCCAACTTTTTGTATGATATTTGTTAACTTAAACATTTTGTACTCAATTGAAACATTGGTGAAACATTTTGTACGTAGATTGTAATTACCCCTTAAGGATTTGAAGTTGCCTTTTTCAATTCCTCGGTATTTTCCATCTAGTTAGAGTTTGATTGTTGCAACTCAAACCATTTATTATCACTCAATAAACAAGTCTTCTAATCAGCAAAGCAGTCGTATTGTCTGTCAATGCCATGTTCAACAAAGCACTGATGCTCACCCTTTTTTTGTTTTGCTATAAACTTAACTAGTGGTTTAGCCCGGTCAGTTGGCATGATGTGATTTCCTTTGTCTAGTACCTTTAGCTGCCAATTATCAACTCCGCTGGGAAAATCACTCGACTCCATGTTCATTTTGATTGCTAGTTAGTAGTTACAATCAATTTTCAAAGAGGTTATCTTTTTGCCGAGTTCCAATATTATACCAGGTTGTCGACAACCATCTAGCACAAGCTTACGCAGCTTTTAAGTTATAAAAGGTGAAGAATTCTCTATGGTACTCGTAAGTTGCTGATTCACTTAGCATTTTGCAAGTGACAATGGATATATACCAAAATTCATGTTTGAATGAGTAGTATAGATGTTATGTGTTGTAATTAACAATTGAGGTCTGCAAACGCTAGTAATCCAACATTGCAGTCAGTTTTCCTTTTCGACATGTTGTATCAGTCAACTGTCAAGTGCTTCTTTGGGTGGTTGGGAGTCAAATTCTAGGTCCCTTTAAGCTCAAGCTGAACTTAATACATAGATCGCAAATTCTTTGGTTGCAGGATGTTTTATGGACCTGGTGGACCTTATGCCTTGTTTGCGGGAAAGGATGCCAGTAGAGCTCTTGCGAAAATGTCTTTCGAGGATAAAGATCTGAATGGTGATCTTACTGGGCTGGGCGTGTTCGAGATGGAAGCTCTACAAGATTGGGAATACAAGTTCATGAGCAAGTATGTGAAGGTGGGAACTGTCAAGGCAACCATTCCAGTAAATGATGGTGCCACCGAAAATGAAGCGACACGCGTGGAAGCTGCCGAGGGTCATGTTGCTAAACCGGCCGAAGATGGTCCGTCAGAGACTGTTCCTAAGGAAACTGAGGAAACCACAACTGCTGCTGTGGATGTTGATGTTGAGAAAAAGGAGTGAAATATTATCATATTATCATTATACTAGTGCAATTTGGTTTAACCTTATATACATCATTTCTATCTAATGACAGCCCTTGTACATTGCTACTAGCTTATTTTTTGGGGGTTTTAATAATGACGTGGAGCTTATGGAGTTGGGTTTTGTATGCTATTTCATTTACTTATTTAGGTGGAAATTCTTGGATATTTATTAGTATCACAATTTTATCATAATTTAACTTAATGAAACGCAGGTATAAATCAAGAAATGTGAGCCAATTTGCCTAGATAAAGCTATAGAAATTGGTGTTGGTCCAATGCCATACCATACACATGACAAAACTGAACCCTGATTTGAATACAAAACTAAGTAATATATGAATCTATAATAAGGTCGCTATACCATTATAAATTCTAGACAACACTGGATCCAGCACGAACGCGCAACGTATCTGTTCTCTCGCTTCTCTCCATAGCATCTACTAGCCAGTTTACACTTTCTTTGATCCCAAGCCTGCAGTCAAACCCAGACATCATCATGTCCATATCGGAACATATTCCACTTTCGGTTGCTCGCCAACCAAATACGTATGGACAAAAGAACATGTTTACCCATCAGTTGCCGAAACTGCTTGAAATGCGTACTCTCTTTCGTTCAATTTTTTTAGGTCCAGATACTGAGCAAGTTCATCAGCAGGTACAGCACCTTCGCGATCCTGCAGCGAAAAATAAAGTAACATTTTTATTAGTTACCATTATTGCACAACACAATAAAAGAATAATTAAGAATATCTAGAAGTATAAGAGAACTATCGAAAATATTAACGTGTTCGACACATTTTTCCCTGTCTGGGAGTGGAAAAAAGTTTTACCTGCTTATTTGCTAATATCAGAAGTGGAGCTCCTTGCAAATCCTCATGCCGAAGAACCTTTTCTGCAAACAAAGATAGATGTTATAATACCTTCAGCATACAGTGTTAAATATAATGAAGAAGCACATTAAACAACAGGAATTATCAGAATGCAGTTTTAAATATACTTCCCTATAGACATTACCAAGGGCAGATTTTGAATCTTCAAAACGAGATTGACAAGAAGCATCGATAACATAAACTACAGCATGTGCCTCTTCATAATATTTTTCCCAAATGGAGCGAAGACCAGGCTGATGAAACATCACAAGTATCGAATCAGTCAAAATTTTCCCCACAGAGAATGAGGAAACTTTGATGCAACAATTAGAATGATGCTGCCAGTGGAAAAATGGAACTAACGTTCTTGTATTATTGATTAATGCAGAAAGCTAGAGTGCAATTCAAACCTGACCTCCCAGGTCCCAGAATACGAGTTTCGTATTAGACGCTTCGACACGACCAATATTGAGTCCAACGGTTGGAACAATCCGGTCAGGCGGAAGGCCTTCCAAGTTTGAATACTGCGACTTCACTTTCTCCAGTAATGTCTAAGAAACAGAAGTCAAAATCAGCTCAAACAATGATTTGGATACGAATATGCACTCGAATATCCACAAACAATTATGGATCTGAGTGGTAGAGGTCACAAGAAAGAAGGGAAATACAGCAAGACATAAGCAGTTTAGCAATTTACTGTTTTGCCAGCTTTGCCAATTCCAAGAATGAGGACATGAAACTCCATCTTGGTGAACATGTACTTCCAGAGTCCATAAAATAATGAAAACATCACTCAATGATTTCGGTTCTCCAATTATATCTTCTATGATGTCTATGGAATTAACTATGAATTCAATATCTTGCGACTGCACAGACTGTAACAAATATAAGAAAAAAAGTCCATTTAAGTAAAACACAGATGTAGAACACGTATATGATCCAAAACAAAATATAAACAAACTATATAATGCTTCACCAAATGAATCAGATTGTCTGATTTCTACATTGCCATGACTACAATCTGAATTGCAAGGATAAATCTTAGCTAAAAAGTGTACACCACAATTGCATCACCTTTGATCTCCTAAAATTCTTTGATCAAAATGCATTAGCAAATGCTGAGATTATTGATTGCCTATTAAGGAAACCTAGAGAGTAGGAAACACTTTGCAAATGAGACGAGCTTTCATAACCTCAACTAAATAAAAACAAATTATTCTTATGGATGACTATAATGCTTCACCAAATGAATCAAATCAGATAATTTGATTTCTACATTGCCATGACTACAGTCTGAATTTCTAGGATAAATCTTAGCTGAAAAGAGTACACCACAAACATGTACACTGTCTCCTAAAATTCATTCATCAAAATGCAAAAGCAAATGTTGAGATTATTGATTGCCTATTCGTCAAAAACACTTGGAGCATGAGACGAGCTTCCATAACCCAATGTTTCATTTCATAAACCATAAATTTAGTTCAGTGACCACTAACTTCATTGAGTAAATAAATCTAAAAAAAGCAGCACATTGATAGATTAGATCTCAATTCAAATAAACCTAAAACTCATGAATGAATGAATCATCCGGATCAAGCAATTTTTGCTAAGGCGGCAGAGCGTACCATAAATCAAAACGCACAATTCCTTATATGACCAAAATAAAACGAAAAAGCAAAAGGAGAGAGAGAGCGTTAGGAAATAGGAATTCATACCTGCGTTTGTCAATCGTGGAAGTGGAATGAATTGAAATGCAGTAAGAGCTCTCGCTCCCAAATATGTCGGTGAATTATGCTGCTAAAATTTTGAAAATAAAATAATACTAATATTATTATTATTATTATTATTTAAATGAGAGGACAATCAGGTGAGGGGTATATTTGTCATTTCTCAGGCATCAAATAAATCCCCGAATCCTGATCCTCAAGTAAATGAACGGCAAAACGAAGAACAGAGACGCAACGAAGGAAATCCATCGCGTAAAATCGAATGTATGAAAATCATATTCTCTTTCTCAATTGATACCTGTTTCAACATCTGCACTTTTATCCTTGTCAAATGATAGGTTTAGACCTCGTCGTCGTTCCGTTTCAGCTGTGAAATTCGTCGTTTTTAGGCTTCGAGATCATGAATGATTTTTGTATATATTTATTTCTTCATTTATTCCGTTTGTAACAATTTATTTAATACTTTATCATGAGAATGCGAAAGTAGGCGTTGATTATTTTTGTGCAGTTTTAAGATTTCGTTCGGGGAAATTTTGAGTATTTACACCGTATGTTTTATTGGCTGAACACGATATCGTAGAATGTTGATAGTATGCATAAATTGTTGAGTTTTATCTCTGTGTGAATCCTTACTATGATCATATCAGAAGGTGTTTCATGAGCAGCATATTTTGGTTTCTTTGTTTGCTATCAATTTAGGCTTGATAATTTAATAATTAAGATTAAATTTGTGTTTGTGTTTTGGTTATTTAGTTATCTGTCTGCTGCGGAGTGTGACTATTAGATTATTTATCGCCGATGTGTTAAGCGAGGCTCGAGTTCCACTTTGCCATATAATTGTATCTCATTTGTTGCTATATATTTGCTTGTCATAATAATTATTTGCATGATACTATGTTGGTTTTGCGTTCGGTGGATAAATTTTGTCGTTATGAAGTACAATGGCCTTTCTTTTTGAGGTAAACCTGTCCCGAAGCATGGAGTTGTTTTTCATCCCTTCAAGTTATACGGAAGGAGTGAAATTGGATAATCCAGATTGTAAAATAGTGACATGATTGTTCCGGTGATTTGTTATTTGGACTTGCCTAAGTGTTGTAGATATAAGGTATAGTATAACATGAATGTGCAGTGCCACTTTTAGCTACATGGATGTCAAGGTATTGAATGTTAAAAAATGTTTGGTTATCACTTACCATCCATTTGTGCTAATGGGCCATATGTTTCTGGTGCTAGGTCACGAGTGAAATGGAATGAAGATAATATAGCAGAAATCGAGGCAAATAAACCGGTCAGGCAGAAAATAACTGAACCAAAGACACCGTACCATCCCATGATTGATGATGAAGAATGTGTTGGTATGTGTATACAATCTCACTTATTGTAATTATTGAAGTATATAGGTCCCAAGACTAAATTGGAAATGCATGGATAATTTTTTTTGTTGCAAATATGAAATTCAAGGTAGTACGAGCAACATAGCATGACTAGTTTACACATTTTGTTCATTGGCTAAATTGGGAATGTGAATAACTAAAGATGTCGAGCTCGTAGCTCTAGTAGTTCGTTTATGGACTATGCTGGCTTATAACTGGCTCCTACTGTTGTAGATCCATCATCTCCTTCGAGAAGTGGAGGCTTTGGGGATTATTTTGAAGATGCACTGAATATACTAGCGACATCTTCTTCATTGAATGATGTAGGCTCCTCTAGTAAATCTGGCTCGCATCTCTCGGATTGGACATCATCTGATGATGACACAGAAGCAATGGATCAAGGTGAAGAAGGTCTGTCTTTTTTGCCTTTGTTTCGTAGCTCAACTATCCACTTGTCTATACTTGATAGGATAGCACGTGTTGTCACTTAATCGTGGGTTCTTTTCATTGTATGAGTGTTTAAGTATTCAACCATTTAGTTGGAACTTGGAAAGAGTATAGTTCTTACTCCCTAAACAAGTTCTCTGTCGGTTTCGATTCCTTCTTTGAGCAGCCTTGTCGTGTCGTTGCACCGGGTAACTAATTCAAACCAATTTGAAATCAGATTCTGATTCCGAGAGGTGCAGGAGCTTCAAGGAGCACAGGAAAGATCATTATGACGAGTTTCTCAAAGTCAAAGAGTTGCGTCGAAATGGATCCCATCTGGAAGACGCTTCTGACGATGAACCCTCGATAACTGCCGGTGTCAAAGACATCGATATTGAGGAACCATCGCGACCGGAAAATGGATCTTAATATCCGCTCTTTAGATCCTTGCTGGTGACTTTAAAACTGATGAATTCTGTTTTGCAATTTGTAACATGGCCGCTTCATTCAGCTTTGGTTTTGTAAGCAAAAAAATTGATCTTTACTGGAATGATACGTTGATTGGTATTCAAGAACTTGTCACTTGTAATTTTAATCTGTTTGTTAAGCTCATTTGAAATCTAAAAAACTTATGCATCTATATCAAACTATAATTTTCTTGTCATGTTCGGTTTGTCATACAAGATATAGTGTGATAAGTTAATGCTAATGAGTTTTGTCCATGATTAAATTAGTGACATCTTTGTTCGGTTTGCTAGACAAGATAATAGTGAGATATGATATGACAATATGTGTTTTGTCTATAAATAAACTAGTCAAAAAAATTAGTGAGATGAATAATCATGAGGTGCAACATAGTACTAATTGATACCAGTCTTGATACCATGGAGCAAAGCTTAGATACATTGTCACAAAATCGAATTTTTGAGAACAAAAATGCAACCGAACAAGAGATGTACTACCATGATAACATTCAATTCGTTAGACAAGATAATAGTGAGATATAATAATATAAGCAAAAACGAGATTTGTCTAGAATTAAATAGTACTCACTCTATCCGCGAATAGGAGTGTTATTTTTTCATTTTAGTCCGTCCACGAATTAAAACTAGTAGTAATATATACAAGTGAGACATTTATTGAACTAACTTTTTTCCATGTAATATTTTTTAAAACTCATGCGGCCAAGAATGGGACTCATAATGGCGGAGTGCTAGTGTATAAGTGAACCAAAGCAACTTATTAGAGCATCCACAATGCCGGCTAGCCGATTCGCGTCGCTAGCCGATCGGCTAGCCGAACCATTGCGAGTCGGCCAGCGGCGAATCGGCCAGAAAATCGGCATGGGCTAGCCGCCATTGTGGCGTGCCGATCGACCAACGATCAGTCAGCGTCTATTTTCGTTTTTTTTAAAAAAAATTTGAATACCTATAAATACGCGATTTTAGTTTCATTTTCTTTTGCACCACTTGTTTTAACGAGTTTTCTCTCTCTCTAACTTTCTGTACAAGAGCATCATCGAGCGATGGACAACAACAACGAGTCCAGTCCGGCGACGAGCGGCTCTCATACGCCTACGGTACGCGTGGGATCTGGATGGGGCCGGATGGACGGGCGAGATGGGCCCAGGGTTTAACGTCCCTTGGGGCGAGTTGATGGGGATGATGGCCGGAGCGCCGGGGGGATGCGGCAGGTGAAGGAACCGGCAGCGGAAGCGCTCGACATAAATCAATTACATAATAATCAGATCTATTTAGCAGATTATTTAGACAAAACCTATTCGCGTAATTATCACATGTATCATGCTCATAACTTGAATTAATCATGCTTTAAGAATATTGAAACATAAAACATGCTTTTCTACGGAGCAGAAAAAATACCTAATTAATTCTCCAAAGAATTGAAGATGGCTAGCTTCTTCTCTCTCCGCGTGATGCTTTGAGTACTAGACCACAAATCTTCTCTCTGGTTCCCGAATCTGTATCCCAATATCATTGTGGGCTGATCTTACTAGAATACTAGGATTTAAATAAAGAAGACAGAAGAAATCTTTTTAGGAATAGGAGTAGAATTCGAAAATTCCTACAGCTGATGGGGCTGATATTTTCGAAAATTTCAATAATGAAAAATATGTTATTTCTGTCTCCTTTATTCTCCTATTTATATTAAGTTCCTTTTGGGCCCAGACAGGAATCTATGGAAGGTTTTGGATATGGGCTCATCCAATTTACTTTTTACTAATTAAATTGAACCCACAATTTAATATAAGTTACAATTGGAATATTACGAGCAGCCACTACAGAAGTAATATTGAACTCTCCCCATCCAAATCCGAAATTACAAGTAATCCGGGTTTCCGTTTAACTTTCATTTCCCGCGCTTAAGATTAAAATGTCCATTAATTAATTAACGTCTGCTATTGACTTAATTAATTAACTTCTTATTAATTCCAAGAGTGGACTTAGCATGAAACGCTTATTTATTATTCATAGAGTAATCAAACTCCAACTAGCTAGGTTCCGAATAATAAAACCTTGTTTCGCACTCCTCTTGAGGACATTATCAAACGAGACTCTCCTCGCGCATGATTCAATATAATAGCAATCCTAGCACCGCTAGATATTGATCACCACTACCCAATATATCGGGATAATTGGGTTACGAAAAACCCGCACCATTTGATACGTCAAAGTAGTGCATAATCAATACCGTATGCTCAATGCTAACCTACATTGATTAAGAAACAAATATTATCAAGACCTCGCCTTTCGGTAGATAGCCCAAGGACAAGTCTTGCTGTTAGATCCGTTCAGTGCTATACCACACCAATGTCATCTTATTTCCAGTAAGGCTTAGAAATATGCGGACTGACATTGCAACCTTTCTCGATGGATAGTCAAATTCCATCTAGGTTGTGAAATTCATCTTTTTCTTTGTTTAGAACTGACCGTGTTACCTTAAAGTGGACGACGCCCACAACCGGTCTACTAAAACAAAGACTTAGACTTTGTTAAGTTAACTTATACATTTAAAAATGCATTAACATCCATTAAATGTAAAACATAACAACATTATGACAAAAATAATCTGTTTTATTCCTTGGAAAATAAAATAAGAGTTTTACAGGTATTCAATCACTCGAAACGTGATTTCTAGTATACAAACTCTAACAATCTCCCACTTATACTCAAAACACTTTCGAGTATACAAAATGTGCTAACTAACGTCAAA
>NC_062967.1:29997517-30062270 GCF_023119035.1 Salvia hispanica | reverse complement strand
CGACGCGACACTCCAACATCTGGAGTATTAGTTGAAATTTCTGGAATTGTTGTTACACTAGGTAATTGTTCTTGGTTAATGGAAGTTGTGACTTGAGTTAGCTCTTCAAGAGCTATCTCACTGTTGGGCTTATGATTCATTACATAGTCTTCCTCTAAGAATGTGGCATGAGTGCTCACAATCACTTTCTGATCTCTGAGACTATAGAATTCATAGCTTTCGTTCCTCTAGGGTATCATATAAACACACAAACCTCCGTCCTAGATTCCAGCTTATTTGGATCCTTTTCCAATACATGGGCCGGACACCCCCACACTGCTGAGATGTTCCAGATTGGGCTTCCGCCCATTCCACAACTCATATGCAGAAGTAGGAACTGATTTAGAAGGTAAGTGGTCTAAGAGATAGGTTGCTTTGAAAGCAAACGCATGCCCCCAAAACGAAATAGGTAACCGTGCATAACTCATCATCGAGCGGACCATATTTAACAAGGTCCTATTCCTTCTTTCAGCTACGCCATTCTGTTGGGGTGTGCCCGGCGCAGTCGTTTGGGATTGTATTCCCGCTACTGATAAGTATTCCAAAAACGCATTTGATAGTCTTACCATGACGCGTCTCTACTTTAGCCTTAAACTCCTTGAACTTGTCAAAAGTTTCAGACTTGTAGCGCATCAAATAGACGTATCCAACTTTCGAGAAGTCATCTATAAAGGTGACAAAGTATCGATAGCCGCCCCTTGCCTCGGTTGACATTGGTCCACACACATCAGTATGAATGAGCTCAAGTACTTCCTTGGCCCTATTCCCCTTTGACCTAAAAGGTCTCTTAGTCATCTTGCCTTCGAGACAGGATTCACACTTCGAAAATGGTTCCTTCTCAAGACCTTTGATAAGATCTTGATCAACCATCGCATGAATCCTTCTTTCGTTGGCATGACCAAGTCTAAGGTGCCATAAGTACGTATCATTCATTGAACTTGAAGGTTCTTTTCTTTTCTTAGAAATTTTCGATGTAGCATTGAGTTCTGATTTACGTTGATTAAATTGTGTAGAAGTGATTGTGTACAGATTGTTTTCCATGATACCACGACAGATATAAGAGCCATCTTTCTTAATAACGCAATTGTCATTAAAAGAAATCGAATATCCATCAAAAGACAATTTAGAAACTGAAATTAAATTTCTTCTAAAAGAAGGTATCAACAAAACATTCTTCAAAATCAAAAATCTATCACTAGAAAAACGTAAATAAACGTCTCCCACTGCAACGGCCGCCACTTTCGTAGCGTCGCCCAGCTGGACTTCGATCTCACGATCATGTAACCGTCTTGTCACCTGCATTAAGTCAGGATCAAAACATATATGATCAGTTGCTCCAGTATCAATAACCCAAGTATGAGTAGATGTCGAAGCCAAACATGACTCGACTACTAGAGCATGGTGCATACCTGTAGCCTTGCCCTTCTTAGGACAATCTGGCTTCCAATGACCTTTCTCTCCACATTTGAAGCACTTTCCAGTTGGCTTCTTGTCACCTCTCTGTTTCTTCTTTCCCTTAGCATTCTTAGCTGCCACTGGGTTCGGTGCCTTTTTCTTTCCTCTTCTAGGCTTAGAGCCAGAGGAATTAGGCGCCAAACTTAGCATGACTACCTTAGCTTGAACCATAAGGTCCTCCGCCGACTGAAGTTCAGTCAGCAGCTCAGCCAAAGTATAATCCCGCTTGTTCATCTCGAAGTTGAGCTTGAACTGCTGGAAGCTAGGGGGAAGACTCTGAAGGATTATAGTAACCTGGGACTCGGGATCGATCGTCCCTCCCAAAACCTCAATCTGATTGAGGTGGCTCATCATCTCGAGGACATGTTGCCTCACAGACGTGCCTTCCTTCATAGACTTCGTCATGATACTCCGAAAGGCTTGAGACTTAGCCGTTCGATTCTGAGTACCAAACAGATTTGTAAGATTTTGCATAATCTCGGCGGCAGTCGCCATGGCAGAATGCTGATGCTTGAGTACTGAAGACATAGATGCCAACATGTAGCACTTAGCCATCTCATTCGCCTTATGCCACCGTTTATGCGCATTCTGAACTCCCACCGAGGCATTAGCCGCGGGGACTGGAGGCTGTGGAGTGGTGAGTACAAACTTGTACTCTTCGGCTGTGAGAACGATATCCAAGTTTTGTTTCCATTCGATGTAATTTTGGCCCTCGAGTTTGTTTTCTTTGAGAATGGCAGAAAGAGGATTAAAAGACATCTTGACGGATTTTATTGCACTGCAAACAGAAGAATTTACTATTTGTCATAAACTTATGTAAGGAAATTGAGTAGATTAACCATAAAACTTTTCAAAATCTTACAACAGCAAAATTAATAAATTGTATCCTCCTTTGGAGGTTAATACGCATTAAAATTTTGACAATTTTACTGGTCACAACACCGACGCATCAATATCTTCCTCCTTTGGAGGTCAACACGCCTAATGCTGCCTAAGCACGACCATCAGATTTAGCATTACAGAATTTTATTTCTACAACACACTCCCATAACAATGTTCATGTGCTGATATCAAAACTAAACTATCTCATAAATTCTGATTGAACCATGAAACTCGCAGTTCCTTAGGATTATTGTCCCCAATTTGCAGGTGGCAATAATATTGGGAACCGCTTTCTAGTTCATTCTATTTATTATGTGAGAAGTCCGCCCTTATGAACTTATTGTTTTCGTAGGATTATTGTCCCTACTTTGTAGGTGGCGATAATATTAGAAAATCGGCTTCACAAAATTTGGCAGTCTAACCGATGGTGACCATATATAAACTTTTAGTTCATAATTATCGCTTAGATATTTGAGTTATGGTTTTTCATTAATTATCCTTTAGCCTTAAGGCAGATTAAGACTAATTAAATTCTGTTGGTATTTAATTGACTGGATAATTAAATTTCTTATTATCTTTAATATCTTAGTTTAGGAATTATTAATCTAGAATTTAATTCTTATTCATGTCATACTATAAGATATATCTAAAATAAAGTACATTATTTATAATCTTAATTAGACATGAAAAATTAAATTCACATAATTTCTCTAGGGTCGGGCCGCGCCAAAGAAGAAGAAGGGCAAGGCGGTCGGCGAGTCCTCGCAGCCCGGTGTTGACGACACTCCCACGCGGAGGAAGTGGACGGAGGATGAGTACGCCGGCGTGGCCAAGGCGTCGTTGACGGTCTGCGACGATTAGAGCAGCCTACAGGAGGAACTGCACCGCATGGGAAGGACTACAGCGGGGAGGAGTGCCGGAAGGGGTGGGAACGGATCAGGGCCGCGGTCGGCCGATTTTCGGGGTTGTACGCCAACGTCCTCCGCCGGTGACTAGTGGGCGTATGAGGAGGACGCCGGAGGATAGCGAGAGTCGGTTCCCCTTGCGGGGAAGTATAAGGAGTTCTTCTTGCAGGGAATGCTATGTGTTGGCGAAGGACTCAGAGAAGTTCGGGCGGGGTGCGACGGCTGGGTGGCCGATGAAGCGGAGATTGAACTATTACGGCGACTACATCGGCGCAGCGGTGGATCCCACGACCTCCCGGATCTTGAGGAGTTTCCGTCCCCTCCATCCGCTACTCGTCGCCCTCGCCCGGTTGGCCAAAAGCGGGCGCAACGGGCAGCGAGGGAAGGATCCCCCCTATCGCCCCATGAGGTCATCTCGGCCCCCCCACCCCAACGCGCGTACACGTTATTCTCGCGTGCAAAGACGGAGGAACGTATGTTCGAGGTCTTCCAAGAGTGGAAGGCCGCAACCGACCCCACGGAGAAGATGTTCCTTTACTCGATGCTCGAGAACATGCGGGTGGATTTGGATGCATCGAGGGCACTTGTGGGGGGTTCAGACGCGGGCTCAGATACCCCGGGTGGCGGCGGCGAGGACGGCGGCGGCGACGACGAGGAGTAGAGAGTGGCGGGGCTCGTGTGTGGAAGCCCTTTTTTTTAAAAAAAAATCATGTATTTTTTTTTAATCAATGTACCTTTTTTTTAATGAAATGAATGAATTTTCCCGTATATGTCTCGTAAATTTAATTCCGTAATTTAATCGTAAATTTTATTCCGTAATTTAATCATAAATTTTATTCCATAAAATATAGTTGTTTTTAAATTATTTTTATTGCGGTTGGCCTATAATGATGTGGCAGGTGGATTTTTAGTGCGGCTGACTGGGCAGGAAAAGGGAGGCTGTGGATTATATTAGGATAAGGCAATAGCGAAAACAGAGGAGAAACAATCAAAACACTCGGAACTCCAATGGCTAAACCCAAGGAGCTTCAATCTTCCGAATCAGCCGATTTGGCCGCCCAAATCTGCAATCACCTCTCCTCCGTGTTCACCGCCCCCACCGCCCTCCCTCCCCCCCTCAGCACGCTGGTCGACGAGATCTCCGCCGCCTCCAGCCGCGGCGGCAAAATCTTCGTCTACGGCGTGGGCCGCGAGGGCCTGATGATGAAAGCCCTATGTATGCGCCTCTTCCACCTCGGCCTCCCCGCCCACTGCGTCTTCGACATGACCACTCCCGCGATCGGGCCGCCCGACCTCCTCATCGCCTCCGCCGGCCCGGGCGGATTCTCCACCGTCGACGCGATCTGCGGCGTGGCGAGGGGCGGCGGCGCGCGGGTGGTGGTGCTGACGGCGCGGCCGGAGAAGGTGGGGTGCGCGAGCGCGGTGGTGGCGCATATCCCGGCACAGACGATGGCGGATGATGATGGGGCCGGGTCGGGTCGGGATTTGCTGCCGATGGGGAGTGTTTATGAGGGGGCGATGTTTGTGCTGTTTGAGATGCTGGTTTACAAGTTGGGGCAGGTGTTGGGCCGGAGCCCCGACGAAATACGGGCTCGCCATACCAATTTGGAGTAGTTTTTATGTTTCATTTTCTTCTCTTCTTTTTTTTTATGTAAAAACCTTTGAAATTTGAGTTTTTTTTAAAATAAACATGATCAATACCACCTCCTTATACTAGTAGTATCATTTTAGAGATTCAGAGGTCCTCTTACACAAATTCAATACATTAAAGTAATTTATATATTCTCCAGATTTCTAATAAAATTTATTTGAGGATTCATTCTGTAATAAGAATCTATGGTGGCCGAAATTACTAGAACTATAATTTTAAAATTTAGATTACTCTATTAATTTAGTTAGAGTATCAATTCCGTAACATAAACATTTCTAGTTTACAAAGAGAATCATGCATGAAAAAGTTTCTAGTAAATATCACTGGCCAATTACTTCATAGCCCGTCCATTGAAAATATGCTTATTATTAGAGATAATACGGATTTTTAAGAAAACTTAATAATTAAGAGAAAATGAGAAAAGGTGGATAAAATAAAATAAAAAAGTAGGCAAAGTGTAAAGAATTTTTTTTATTTTTAAAATAAAATTATTTTTCGCATACTCAAAATTATAAAACGTGACTATTTTTTAATGGACACGGGGATAAAGGATTAGAAAATTCCAAAACTACAAAATTATTTTGCTAGTGTGAAACCATGCACAATCTCGATGAAATTTTGAGAAAAGCTGCAATCTACTACCAAAACTATAAATACATTAAAAAAAAAAAAAAAGCATCCAACAAAATTTTCTCAGTTGTTGAATATTGAAAATTCCAAATTACTAATATAAATATAGTGTTCGTGTAGACCAGCAAACCAATTTCTGTGCCTGCGCAGAACCTTCTTCACATTCTGCATTTATGCTTTCTCCATTCCGAAACTTCTTCTTTTCCTGTTCAATCTCTTTCTCTCTTTTAAATTGATCTATGCATCATCACAACCTTGGAGAATTGCTTCGTCTTCAATTGAATTACTACTATTGCAACTGTAAATGCGGTTTGCGTGATTTTGCGGTGTTGAATTAGGCGGCTGTATGGCTTCGCCGGGCGAAGATATGTCTAGGCCGATTCCAACGCCGTTTCTGATCAAAACCTACCAGCTCGTCGACGATCACGCTGTCGATGGAATCATCTCGTGGAACGCCGACGGATCCGCTTTCATCGTCTGGAATCCGGCGGATTTCGCCAGAGATCTGCTCCCCAAGTACTTCAAGCACAACAATTTCTCCAGCTTCGTTCGCCAACTCAACACCTACGTAAGCTTGAACGAATGAGCAATTTAATTTCTGTAGGATTTGGATGTTTGATTTGAGGCGTGCGTCGATTTTAGGGATTTAGGAAGGTCGTGCCGGATCGTTGGGAGTTCTCGAACGATTGCTTCCGGAGAGGCGAGAAGCAGCTCCTGCGCGACATTCAGCGGCGGAAAATGGCGCCGAAGATCTCTACATCGGTGGAGCAGGTGATCTCATCCTCTAATTTCAGCGGCAGCGCGGCGGAGCTGATCGACGAGAACGAGCGGCTGCGGCGGCAGAACGTGGAGCTGAGGAGAGAATTGGGGGAGATGAAGAATTTATGCGACGGCATTTACGCGCTGTTGTCCAACTACGGCGGCGGCAGGTGTGAGGAAGGTGTGCGTGCTTGTAAATTGTACATGACGGAGAATTTGAAGGCTCTGGAGCTTCTGCCGTCCACGAGACTCTGCGGAGAAATGGCGGCGGCTGAAGGTACGTCCGCGGAGGATGACATGGATTTGGAGCTCCGGCTGCCCGGAGGAGATGCTAAACATGAACCGTTTGATGGTGGGGAATATGTGTAATTAGCATTCGAAGTAATTAGTGCGACTTTTTTATCGAGGATCAATAATGGTTCTCATTTACTATTTGAATTTCGATTTGTTAATTGGAGGAAAAAAAAAAAAGTTCAGATTAGTATATACTCCTATGTACTTTGACCGTGACAAAATTAGAATTTGGAACGGTGGTGTGTTTTGAATAAAATATAAACATAATTTGACCAATTCTGCATGCTATTCTATTCCTATTAGGTCATGATTATTGACCACAAGCATATTATACTAGGTATTTTGCCATAATATTTTAGTCCCACAATCGGGCTTCGTTTAGCCCTTAATCTAATTTTTAATATATTATTCTGTTGATTTTTAAATTAAGTAATTTTACTTTATTTGAATTATGTAAAAGATTATTATAATAAAAAAAATATTTTTCAATCATCTGCAAAAGAATTTAAATAAATATGGAGTATATAAGTATAAAAAACAGCAAAACATTTGAAATAGAAAGAATCAGAAAAATAAGAAATGAGGATATAAGCCACGCACAGGTGTGTGTAATTTAGCTTCAGAGTAACAAAAAAAAAGACCTTAAGGGCGGACGTCCGCACAGGTGGGTGTCTCCAATGGTGGACGTCCCGGTAAGACGTCGCCGACGTCCGACCGGACGTCCACCGTAGTGGGTGGGAAGGGCGCCCACGCCCATCCCGAGTGCCCGTCGGATGGCCTCGCCCCTCGCATCGACGTCCGACCGGACGTCCGCCACTGCGGCGAAGGTCGGATGTTCCGGTCGGACGTCCGCAATTTTTAAATTTTTTTTTTTTAAAAAAGAAACTCTATAATTTTTTTTTCTACTACTATATTTTTAAAAAAAAATTCAAATGATATGTTTTTTTTAATGAAATATTCGTATTTCCCGTTCGTATTCGTGTCGAATTTTAATTCCGTAAATTTTAATTTTAATTATGAATTAATTTAATTGTGGGAAGGGCTAGTGGAAGTCCTAGTGCAGTGGGAAGGACTAGTGATGTGGCAGTGGAATGGGAAGGGCGAGTGCTGGCAGACAGTTTTTGTGGGAATGGCTAGTGGAGGTCCTAGTGGAAGGGGCGCCACCGGAGACACCCTAAGGCCTCAAGACAATTTACATGCGATTTTTTTTATTTTACATTTTAGGAAAAGGGGGTGTTTGTAATAATATGAGAAATTACTAAGAACACAATAATCTCTCTAGTGATTGCAAAAATTTCTTGTTATAGAAGAAACAAATTGTCTTTCTACAAATTATTGTTTTATTTGGTTTTAAACTTCAGAAGATTTTAGGATATGAAAAGGATATTAGACAAATTAGCTTTGTTTTCACAACTGGAAGTTTTTTGGTACTTGTGACAGAAAAGCCAATCACAATAACTCAATCCTATTCTGATCTACCAAATTTCTTTACAATCCTAATACACTGTCTCCCAACCACAAATACAAGTGAAACAAACCAAAAAACTAAGGCCTAATCTCAATCTCAAGAATCAAAATCCACCACAATAGCAAATAATATTTATTTACCAACTCAAAGCATTATTCATGCATTGATCTCTGCATTGCATTGATGCTCCCTGCTACAGCTTCTTCTCCCCCAGAACATATTTGAGCACGTCGTTTTCTCCGACCTCATCCCCTCTAGCTTCTCCTGTTCGCTTGGTTCGGGCTGTGGAGGCTCCTGTGGAGGTTCCCTTTCTCCGGACTCAAAATCGGGACAAGGGCCTTCGCTGCATGTGCACATTGGGATAGTCACGGAAGGAAACGGACTGCAAGTGACTGGGCAGAACATATCTGATGAGACGGAGGCGACATGATTCTTTCTCGTATCTGGTGAGCCAGCAGCCTCCGATGCGGTGTCCTGCTCGCGTTCTCTTGGATGGAGCATGCAGGGGGTGCATAAGCCGAGTGATAAGGGTAGTTTTATGTCTTTAGATGAAGAGCCGGGTAGTTTGCCGAAACACAGAATGCTGTGCCGGCAAAACGGGCAAGGAATGGAACCGAGAGGTATTGAAGATTCTGAAGGAATGTTGGTTGAGCAAAGGTAGAGAGCACATCTTACACACAGTTGATGTGCACATCCTGGATGTAAACATCACCATAAAACCACATAAATTAGATAAATATTTCAAGATTTTGGAATTTTCTGTGTCACATGCAACTTTCACAACATAGTATACTAATCTAAGATTTCACTCAGTGGTATGGTATGGCAACATATAGTCTACTTTCAAATCTTCCACAAGCAAAAGGGATCCATCCACTTCGAGTTAGACCATTTGATACGACGTATATTTCATGTAGTTTATATTATTCTAAGCACTTTCAGTCATCAAGAAAAACCCGGATACTCTTGGCGAGAATATAACTTCATAATAAGTAACACTAACTAGAGGAGGGCTTAATGGAAAAAACAAAAACAGGGAATATAGATTAGGAGGAGAAAATGTCACAGGTAAAGAGACAGACAGCTAACCTTCAGCAGCCACGCTACAAGCTCTCTCGAGGCAAACTGCGCACATATCTGCATCATCTGACCCGGTAGCAGAGGACTGCAACCCATAGTCTCTGCAGCAAGTGCCTAATGAGTATAGAGAAAAATCGATAGGCAGTCCAGGAATTAAGGAATTCACATAGGAGTTACCTAGCTATATTTAGGACACTCAGAAGTGGCAGTGATAAATAATTAGAATGTGGAAATGTTGGGAGAGGCAAATCAGAATTAGGAGCCAGCAGTGGTTCAAGCCAAAGACGCCCCCACATCCTTGCGACGTCAATGGGAAGCCATCTAAACAGTGTATACACAGTTAATTATAGTAAGGAAAAACTTAAATGGCCAGAGTGCGAAAGAATAGATTTACAGGGAATATACCCATTGCAATTTAGCGACAAACGACTAGCACCTTGAGCAATAAGGATCTGCAGAAGTAGAAAACTGTAAGTGTAACATGTAATATGTCAGCAGTAAATGCAAAGAACCTATGGCATGAAATTACTACATATCATCACCTGGCAACACTTTAAATTTCCTCCGCACGCAGCATAGTGCAAAGGAGTGCTCCCAGCACCTATAAAATCACAGATAGATGATAAAATAATGTGATAAACAAGAAAGGTTTTGAACGAGCATTATGTGGCCATGGAATATACCTATCAAATCCATCGATGTTCCGTAATGAAATGTCACAGCTGATACACTGGCGTGAAGGTCAAGTAGGAGCTGAACGCAGTCAAAATATCCATTCAATGCCGCCATGTGAAGAGCAGTAATGCCACCATCTGCAGCCTTGTTTACAAACTTAGAGAGAGCACTGCCATGTAAGAAGGAAAATATACGATAAGAGCAAATCTAGGCACAAGCTCATTTCAAGCTCAGAGAAGATGCATTTTGTCAGTTTCAGATCCTGATCAAACAAGAGTCGCACATTTAAAGGTAACAGATAAATCTTTAACGAACAAAATTTCTCTAAGTTTAAGCATGATACCACATTGATCATTCGAATGAATTCATTTGACCTTTAAAACCTCAATTGAAAATTTCTCAAAGCAGCATGACCTAGCACTCCCATCAGTTTCCATTTCCATTTTGCTATGAGTGAAGGCTAAGATAAATGTTACTATAGTGGATGCAGAAAAACATAAAACCTCAGTCTGCACCTGGTTTTATTATTAGAACCATCGCTTCCATCACTAACTGTTTGGGCATTCGGAGGCTCGAATGGAGCACTTGGCACAAAATCACTAAGCACCAATCTCACGCATCGCGTGTGTCCATTGACTGCTGCAAAATGGAGAGCAGTCCTTCCACTAAGATAATCTGCTCTAGTAACCTGAAGTATCCCAGAACCGGTCATCAAAGTTACATGTATGAATTCTTGAACTCTATATGTATATCAGCTAAACTAGTCACGATTGCAGGATAGGTAAACCATAAAGTTGTTGCAAAAGATCAAATACATCATATTACACAACTTTCACTCACATTGCATCTAAAGAGAAGAAGAGTTTGAACAACTTCCCAGTGCCCGTATCGACACGCTTGCATCAGAGCTGTCTACAAAAGGAAAACATATGGTATTTAATGACTACTACTTTATGATTTAGCATAGATCCAGCATCATTTGTTCATCGAAAAAATTCCAAATTAAACTATCTACACCTATCGAACAAATCAAAATCACACCCAAATCCACACCGAAAGAAACAATTATAGCTTTATGAAAATGACAATCTTTCCCCAAAATTACACACTTCGAAAAGTAATGAAGCAAAATAGAGATTTTCCCTTACCTGTCCACAATACGGTGGAGCATATTAACAAAAATCACATGTCACTAACGCATTAACTTAATTCGTTATTTACAATTATTACCGTCAAGCAATTTTTTAATCAAAGTAATTAACCAATTTTATTTAAAATTTTTAATACAAATCAAATATGTGAAATATTGATTATCTCTTACACAAGTTATCAATAATCTCACAAACAAATGTTGATTACAAACAAAACAAACTTACAAAACCAACTTCATGGCCTCTTTTCTCCAAACTACTACTAGTTTCTTAGCATAAGCTCTAACAACAATATCATGTGCTGATGTAGCTCAGACAGTAACCATGGAAAAGAGATTCATCGTTAGGCCCTACGGTGTGGTTTCTGGTAGTCCCTTGCCTCTTTACAAGACCAGACTCGATATATGTGTTGCTATATGCAGAGCCCTTTTCTGAGACAGTGTCCATATTGATATTCCAAGGATCGCAGCCGTTGTCCTCTGCTTGGGTGCACTGTGAGACCTGAGTTTAGCCCGAGATGACTTGGTATTCGCCATGTAATTGGGATGACTGAGATAATCACCAAACGCACTTCTAGAGCACTCGCTAGCTCCTAGCAGGAGTGAGCGGGGCCCTTAGGTTGCCGGTCTGTCTAGACGAAGCTGAATTCACTCTCGGGCTGTTGTCAGCAGTCCTCTCAAATACTAGGATTGATTGGTTTTTGGAGCTTTGAGAAAACTCTCTTTGAATGCTCCTGTCCTAAGTCATTATTCTTCCATGCTGAGAAATAGTGGGAGTTGGGAGCTGCTCGGTCGTGAGGCTTCCACGTGTCTATCTCCAGTATCTTGTCATTTTTCTCGTCGTCGCTGTGACCACTCTCTAACGAGGCCTCGGGGAGGTTGTTCCACGCGCTTTGTTCCATCCAGTGATTTAACCATCTGCTGGAAGTTAGATGTCACGACTTCTCTTTGTTACCAACGTATGATCTTGAATGATGCTGCTACATTTCACGAGACACGTTAAACGAATGTAAATTGCTTAGTTTATTGAATACTCCCCGCTGTCCCAAAGTAAGTGACACATTTCATCTTATGAAAAAACTTAAAAAACTTTTATTCTCTAAAGTCTCATCTCTCTCCTACTTTATTGTCTCTCTATTTAACTCATATTGTCTCCTACTTTATTGTCTCTCCTAAAGTAAGTAGGATTTATAATTATATGTATCGGATACATATTTTTAAATTTTTTATGGGATACATGATTTCAAATTGTTGAAACTTTTCTCACCAAGAAATGAGAAGAAATCAGTTTTACGATATTTAGCAAATTATGTGGAATTTCTTAACTTAGAGAAATACGTGAAATCATTATATCTTGAATTGAATGTAATAGGTTTTTAAGTCTATCATTCAAAAAGAGAAGTCTTACACGTTCATAACAACGAGGCAACAAATATTGAAACCATGTTTATTGCTTATTTGGCGATACTTTAACTTTGGTATGAACTAATATTACATGGTGCATTACTAGAAAAAAAGAGAAGAAAAAAGTGGAAAAAGCGTTCCATTATTGTGGATGATCAAAATTCCAACTTCAGTTTGCTGTTGCAAGAGAAAAAAATCAAAAGTATTAAAATCAAAGGATTGTAATAAGAAAAAATGTCAAGGAAAGGAAGAGCAGATAAAGCATGATATATATACGGCAAGTGAGAGGAGGAAGGTTGCATTGGGCCGGGATGCGAGAGGCAATGCGGAGGGTGCTACACAAGCAGTCGCGGTTAATGGACTGCAGGGCGCCACAACAATCGGGGCTTGGGTTCCCCACGGCCCCGGGGACCACGTACGGCGTGCACACGTTCAGAGCTGACAAGGCGGACGAGCAAGGTTGTGCTAAGCTTCCGTCCATAAAAAACATCGCACCCACCAGCAAAACCGCGAAAATCGCACTAAAAAAAGACTTCATTTCTAGTATATGTAGGCAAATGGAATGTACTTGTATAATTGTATTTATATTTTGTAGCTACCTTCAAAGTGTGTATATTTATAGCCCAACTATACCCAAGTTTTGCATGACCAACCTAATTGCTATTTGTGTGTATGCATCAAACACACACATGACACAACTAACTATGCTAGAAGAAGAAATAATTGGCAGAAAATACAAATAAAATAGGTAGATTGATACGTGGATACTAAACATTTGATGACACGATAAAGGATAAACAATGTTAGGAATGTACACTATTTAACTAGTTGGACGTTAAGAAAGTATTGGGCTGGGCCAGGGTGGGCTCAAATCGGATTGAATTTGAGTTAAATGGACTGGCCCTTTAAAAGTGAGTTTTAATATTTTTATATTAAGTTTTACTTAATAAATATTAATATAAATATATATAAACATAAATTAAATCTATAGTAAATTTTTAAATAATTTTGTGGGCGATAACAGCATTATAGACAATTTAGAAGGTCAGCTAGACAACAAAATGGCAGAAAATTAAAGAAATACTTCCCCGTCCTTGACAATTTTCGAAACGATACGAATTTTAAGGCATAATCAGTAAAATAAGATAAAAAACTTATAGCAAATGTGATCTATATTTAAAGGACGAAAGAGACTTGATAAAAAAACTTATAGGTTTCTCCGAGGTCCATTCAATGAGGGCATTCAGGAAAATCTTAATAATTTAAGAGACTTGGATATTAAATCACATCCCCTAAGTAGTGAGTATTTAAATCAAGATATTTTTCTCATTTACTAAAATATACTCTAGATACATAAATATACTAAAATAAATTATCGTGTCTATGTGTGGCATTTCTAGGTTTTTGTTATGTGCGATTTTTGCTACTACTAATTTGTCAAAACAGATCGACTATCTTCCAAATTTTATGCAAAATGTATTTTTAGATCTTTTTAATTAATTCATTTCCGGAACGTGGAAATTGAGATTGTGTTTTTTGGATTATGGTTTGCCTCAAACTTAGATGTTTATTAAAAGAGAAAATGAAGTAACGCCAATATAAATTGATCGAAATCTAATTCAGTATTTGAAATTTGAGTTCACCATAGTCCACATTGTTTTTGGATTATGTTTGCATTCAACTCAGGTGTTTTATTTAAAGAGAAAATGAAGTAATAATGCCAAATTGCCAATATAAATTGGTCGAAATTTAATTCAGCATTTGAAATTTTAGATTTAATTATTCTCTCACCACATAATTTATAAATAAGATAGTCCTATGTATTTAGATTAGAGGATATATAACTAAATCAAATAATAAAATTTTGAATACTTATTATCAAAATACGTTAATACGGTTACATGGATTAAATAATACTAGTAAAATTTTGAGTACTTGTTATCAAAATACATTAAAAGTTAGATGCCAAGTTTGATGTTGGTAAAAAAAATTTAAATTTTCAAAATTTTCATGATAATAAATGTTAATAACCCTAGTTAAAAAGGAGCAAGAGAATTTTACCCATAACTTGAAAAGAAGTCTTCCATTTTTGGAAGTCTAATTCTTATTTTCAAGAATAAAGACACTTAGATCACAAATTTTCATAATTATAGTCAATTTCAATAGATTTAACAAAACATAAAATTTCAAATTATGTCTCTGTTTATAAAAAACTTTTCTTACTCAAAATATATTTGTTTTAGTACTATTAAATACAATTTTTTTAAAAAAAAAAACTTATTTTTAATAAAATGAGATACAGTACAATGAATGATTATTTAAAAAAAAAAAAAAAGATACTAATGTTCCACAATTTAACCATCTTAGCGGATAAAGATGCTTTAAAAAATTGCAAAAATTGATGGAAGTAAGATTTCACAACATTCCAAGATCGATTAGAAATTCAGAACAAATAACAGAGCAGCTGAATTCAGACGGCCGCAATTCTTTTTTCAAGACAAGGTGAGAAGTAGGGCCCAATTTTTCTGACTTTTCCCACCTCCTCCTACATATAAAAACGTCTCCTTTTTCTTTTCTCTTTTTTAATTTGTTCGGTTACATTTTACCTCACTGTTTTTACTTCAGTGTGTGAGGTGGAGGAATGCAGGCTTTGGAGTGAGAAACCAAGAGAGAGAGAAGGGGGAATTCAAGAATCCATTTAATCCTCAGAGGTTGCCAGCTCCCTCTTTGCTGTAACATTTCTTCAATTGCTCGTTTTACTTCAAGAACCCATCTTTTTTGGGCTCCTTGTTTTGATTTTGTTTTTCCATGGCAATTTCTTGTTCTTGATTGGGTATGAATACTGATCTGTGAAATTATGTGAGCAAGATCCTGTCTTTTTTGTTGGTTTTTGGTGCTTGTTAATGGTGGAAGTCAATCTTACTTGTGAAGCCCTCACTTAGGAAATGATTGATTTATTCAGTGAATAAATTACATTATCTTTATTGTAAGTATCATATGTGCCTGTTTTATATTGAGATATTACTTGTTTCTTTGATCATATGTGTTGCATTCTTCAAACTAAGGATATACTATCTTTTTTGTTTATAGAAATCAGTTGGTATGAGTTGATATTTTTTGTTTCTTTTAGCTTTGAACAAAGATCCTTGGGTCAACTACATGTCTTTAAATAATAATTTTGACAGCTTGACCCATTCTTCTGTATTTCTTTATTTCAATATTGATTTCTCATGTTGATTTTAAGGGAAGCTGAAGATACTGTTATCTAATTACCCTGGCTATGTGTAATCACTGAGGTATTGTGCATTTGAGCTTGAGGTTAGTTCGTTATCTTTACACTTGAGATGATTTCTTTCATGTTTATGGTGATATATTGTTCTAGCTTGGTTTATATCATGAGTCTTGATGTTTAATTCTAAAAACTTGAAGAGGTTTGGTTGGACTATGCCGCAGGTGTATGAACTGAAATAGATTTGGTGTATTGTTTTCATTCATGTTTATGGTAATATGTTGTTCTAGCTTGCTTTTTCTAATGGGCTATTGATGTTTAATTCTAATAAACTCGGAGAGATTTGATTGGACTAGGCCGGTGGTGTATGAAATGAAAGAGATTTGTTGTCAAACTTATTGTCTTTTCTAGAAATGCCATGTTGCTTTTCTGAACTTGATTCTTGAAGTACGAATTAATTAGGGGACCTTAAAAACCGATTTCAAAGATTTCATTCCATGATGGCTGAAGCACCGGTGATGGACAACGAGGTCTATAATCATTATTTGACTGGTATGACGCCGGCTGAATTTGCTGAACATCTCAAGGATAGTTGCCCGGAATTTGGCGATCTAAATGTTCAAGAGCTTCTCTTAATGCAGGTAGATTGAATGGTTGAAGACTGCTTTCTTGATAGCTGAGGATTAACTCTTTATCTAAGAAACTTACTGACATTTACATGTTCAAAACAACAGGAAAGTGCCTTCCAATTCATTCAGAACAAAAACCAGAACAAGGACACGGCCTCCAGCTATGGTGAAACTAGTGACGACAATTTGGTTTTGGAACATGAGAATGAACTACCGCATGGAGGAAGTATCGAGCACCAATTAGCTCTTGATGAAGCCTTAGCAAGAGCACTGGAACTGGGGGACGACTTCAACTATCTATCTGTCAATGAGGATGCAACACCTGCTGTTACTGTTAGCGCAGTTGGTAAAACATATTTCCTAAGTGCTTCATTTCTAACCTTTCTTACTATATAAATTTCCCCTTATTTGTGTATATAAAATCTAAGGACTTTCTTGTCCGATGTGCCTTTGTTGTTTGAGTTAATTTCCTTGTTTTCTATGGGGATTGAAATCAGTCTCGATGTGCTCTTTTGGATGTATGCCTCTTAAAGATGGATTTTTAAGGGGGGAAAAAGAGCACTACCTATTGCATTTTATTAATTCTATATTCTCCTGTATTATTCCTTGTTTTAATTCTTATGTATTGCTAATGCTAAGAGGATTCAAATATAAATTACAGATAACACAAGATCAACTTCGAGAGCCACGCCTAGCAGGGTAATATTCCAATTCTCCACCTATTGGTCATTATTCTGTATGCCAAAAATTCAAAATCAGTGTATATTTACTGTGTCTCAATCTATGCAGGCTGGAAGTCAAAACATAAGGCAAGATGACTTCGATCCTGATACAATGACTTACGAGGTTGGTTTTGCGGCTTGTATCAATTCTTTGCTAATGTCTTCTTCCAACTTTAAAAATCTCTGCTTAGGAATTGTAAAAGTGTGGCAACACATGAATATCTTTCTTAAGTCTGTATTTGCCATTAGGAGTTGCAATCACTGGGAGAATCTGTTGGAAGCGAGAGCAGAGGACTTACAGCTGATCTCATCTCACGGTTACCAACATTCAGACACAAATCAAGCAAATCTGGCTTGTTCTCGAAGAAAAAGAAGGAAACAGAAGAGTATGGTTTCTCTAACTCTCTGCATTCCCGTTTCCTTCGATTATGTGGTTTGATAGCAAAGAACTGCCAAGGAATAAGATAAATGAAGCCTTTGGAAGATACTCCTACATCAGAAGTTGTACAACAATCAACTACTTTTACCGTCATTGTTAATCTTATCAAACCTATGTATTCCTGTCTTCTACCTTTGATCTAGTATTTTGTAAGTTAGCACATCCTATATAAGATAGTGCATTCTAAGTAGTGAGGCATTGCATTTCATTTCTCCAGGAAAGTGTGAGAAAGAAAAACCTCAATGTAGAACAACTTTTCTTTCATCGTGTCGCCTAACTTGGGGTTGTATGTGGCTAATTCTTTCAGGTGTGTGATATGCCGTGACGGATACAAGCAAGGAGCTAAAGTGATCAGCTTGCCTTGTGCACACCAGTATCATTCAAAGTGTATCAAAACTTGGTTGCAGCAAAACAAGGTAATGTGATTAGAGATGAAGTAGTATTATTTAAAGGTAATTGAAAAAAATTGAGGTAACCAGTTTTTAATTGGTTGCAGCAATGCCCCATTTGCCAAAAGGAGGTGCAAGACAACTAGTTCATCATGTTAGCGCAGAGCAGAGCAAGAAGAAGTTGCAGCTTGCGTAATCAAGGATTTCGACTTTTGTTATATCATCATCGTCTGTGTTTATGAACAATCCCAGATACACTGCCTTATATAGATGATATTTATATCCCTCTGTTTTGTGAGACAGTCAACTAGAGAGGGAGATTGATGGAGTTTTCATGTTCAAGTTCTTGAATTACTTTGACGTGTATGTCTATAATGAAATTTCAATTTCATTGCAATTCAATACAAAGATTCAACATAAATTTTGAAGTTTAAATATGCAAAACACAGTCAAATGAATCCTAAGTGAAACCAACCTATATAAACACATTCTCCATATTCCACTACCTCAGAATCTGTATATATGTAGTATATAAAATAACACAGATTAGTTATCCCTTCCAGCTGAAGTTCATGCTTTCATCAAGATCATTGTTGAAGAAGCTGTTTTCGATGAACTCATGGGAAATGTCTGGAGCTATCTCATCAGAAGAACGAAGGCTCTCTGGAAAATATGATGATTTTTGGTCATAGCCATATCCCATATGACCAACAGATGCTGAAGATTCACTCTTGAAAGAAGCATCTTTGAAGCTATTGCCTCTGCTTGGGGGCTGTGGTTGAGCGTTCGACGTTGAATCCGGGTTTTGAATCTGCACGGCTGCTCCCGCGTTGTTCTTTCTGTTCATGTTATGCAGAAACTGCTGAAGCATCTGATGTTGTAGTGTTTGGTTGTTTTGTGAGAGCAGAGGTTGACTCTGCTGTTTCTGCGGTGCTTGGCTACCAATCTGCGGGTTCTGAAGCATTCCCGGAAAAGCACCTGAAGACCCGGGAGTCGTGGGGACAGAAGAAGAAGACCCCTCGTGCTGATTTACGCTATTAGTTGAGTTCATTGAGTTCTGTCTCATCAGCAAATTCTGGAAGTTAGTCATTGCAAGACCACCATGTGCTGATCCAGTTAGAGCTCCTCGACTCCCCAGATGCTGGCTACTGAGCCCAGGATGCAACGCCATGAGCTTGTTGAGTGTGTTGTGATCTGTCATCTGGACCCGGGACGCAGGAGAACATCTGGGGAAACTGTTCAAGCCCTCTGCAAACATAATTGCAATGATAATCACCAAATGGCTATTCAATCTTCATGGGTTTAGAACTTTAGATATAGACATGTTCTTACCTATAGGGCTTTTCTTTTGGTCTCTGCAGAAATCCATCAAATCTTTCATGCTATTAACGACATCCGCTATCTGAAAACAGTAGACAAATATGAGAAACCCGATGCAATGGATTGTGAATGTTAAAGCGTATGCAATGGTTAAAACATGCCTGTAGGCACCGGACATGTCTCTTGGAGAAGCCGAGATCATTCACTGACTGTAACTCCAAACTCCGAGCAAGTTGGAGCCCGGCTGTTATGACCCTGTAACGAAAGAGCATCGAATTAATACCCCAGGCAGTCGTTACGCCACCACACCAAGAAGAAGGAAATCTACACCAATCAAAGTTTTCGATTCCCAACTCACATAGTACTGTTCGCCTGTAAATCTTGATGGGAAACACCATCAGCTCCGCTCTCAGCTATCGTGCTTTGACATTTCTGGGCGACCTGTAGCAATCGATTAACCTGCAGCAGAAATTTGTTCTATAAGCTCCACAACATAAATATTTGTGTATAAACCACATTCATTAGTTATTATAGCTGTTCATCACATGCAACAACGAACATATTAGCATTAAACTAAACGAAGATTTGAATAGTAACAACATGGAAAATACACTACATGCTGGCAACACGAATGTAGGGATAAGTCCATGTGAACTCAACCAAAAGATGTCTACCTGAGATGCAACAACTCGACGAGGAAGAAGTTCTTCATGACGCCGGGCACAAAACTCCCAAGACAAAATCTGAAAAAAGTTTTGGTGAGGCTATGTTAACCAAAGTGAAAACATAAACAAGAGATCGCAACAGAACTTTTATGTTGACTAATATTGCATTTTACCTTTAAATCAGGGGTGAAAAGAATGCGAAGATGACCATCACGGACCACGCGGAGTTGCTCATACACACTTTCTTGAACTGCCTTTTCATACTCCAGCATCATTATTCCCGAAGGGAATTTACTCTCACGAGGCAGGTCCAGGAACAGTAGCTCGTCAATTACACCACTGGCAAACTTGATCTCCTCCAGTCTAGGGAGCACTTCAAAAGTTGCCTCTGTAAAAAACAACAAGAGAAGGCCAAACGTTCAGAGCACTAAAGCTAGACGACTCGCAAGTTACTTAGCAAACAACACATGCTAGATTGTTTGATGCCTTATAGTATAAGTAGAATATTGTTTCAACAAATAAATTAACATAGGCAACATCTATAGGTTGAGATTAAAACGCACCAAACCCTTTTCCAGATTTTGAGCCACAAATGTCACAATGCCATGCATCCTGCGAAAGAAAAGCAAAAAATTACAGAATCGGCTTTAAGGGTACCAAAGACAGAAGGATGAACAGAAACAGGCCACGGGCAGAAAAGAGAAAAGTAAATGATTGTCATGGAAATGTTGTGTTTCGTTGTATGCCAATAAGCAAATAGTCAAAGGATAAGAGAATAATACCATTGCAGCCTGAGGAAACACCCCGAGTGAATGCTGCCCAACGCTATTATACAGTGATAGACACCATCTCTTCTTCGCACGTGGAGAGTAAAACTCTGCCACAAAATTTCTCCAATAGACAATGGTATTGTCCTAAAGGGAAGCAAGTAAGTCCAGCCATCATAAATCAATTATAAATGACATGAGAGCTGTATATCATTATCAACATGTAAAGGAGAACAGAACTCAACCAAAATAAATGGTATGCTGGTAAATTCAAATGAAATTAAAGTACTAACAGCAGGACGTTGTCGATGGTGATACAAATATTGCATTAGACGACGAGAGCATACACCACCATCATTAGGTTGAACTGCGGTTGAAGATGGCATTCCCTGAATTTGAAGCTGGTGTCTTGACTGCAACTGCTGCTGTTGCTGCAATAGCTGAACTCGCTGCATTGGCGACATAGCCTGTAGAATCAGTTGCTCTTGCTGCCTTAGTCTCTGTTGCTGGATCAAAGCTTGCAATTGAGGATTCGAGTTCTGTAAATGCATGAAATCTTGTCTCCGCAATAGCTGACGCAAAACCTGCTGCTGCGCAATATCTTCCTGCCTTATATCCAAACGGGGTTTTTTCTGCAGCTGAGACATTGTAGCTTGGTCGAGCGCGAAAGAACCGTGCACACTTGCACCACCAGGAAACTGAAGCTGTCCCGTGCGTGGCAAAGACGTGGCACTAGATACTCCATGATGCTGCTGGCTGTGCTGCGAAACAGCATCTTGATTCGAGCTTTGTTGCACAACTGAGGATCCATCCATGACAGAAGAGCCTGAAATGCTAATATTATTAGATGAGAATGACATAGGCGAGGCAGGCAAGCGCATGTAAGATTCGGTATTAACACTGGCACTTCTTTGAAGGTTGTGACCTCCTGAAAGTCCCGAGTTCGCATCAGTAACCAAAGAACTTGCCCCAACACTGGGGCCAGAGCTTGCCAAACTGTTTAAGACTACATTGCTGACATCCCCAGAAAAGGGACCAGGTAGTGAACTCAACGAGTTCCCAAAATTTGCACTGAGCTGGGAATTTCCCGGAAACTGGCCTTGTCCATCCCCTCGAAAGAAAACTCCTGAGCTTGAAGATAGTTGAGCTGTTCCTACGGGGTGTGCCACCCTCGGAGGCACCATCGGTAACAGGGATCCAACGAACAATCAGTTCCAGCACTCAGAAATCAGAATCTAACACAATGACTACAACAGTTCAAACCAGCTAAACAGATATCCCCCAAAACTTCGGTCATCTATGCCAGTTTTCTCACTGTAAGATGCTTGCAGACCCAGGGCTGTCAGCAAGCAGAGAATCAGTAGGCAACAAATACAGCTAAGAAACTAACATGAATATAAAACAAAGCACAAGTAAAAAAGATCCATGAAAACCCCCAAAACTATTTTCAACAAACCCTAATTTCCAGCCACTGAAATTTAGCACAAATTCAATAAAGCACATAACTTTAGCAACATAAAAATGAAAGAAAAACAGAAGCAAATTATTAACAACGAACCCTGATGTTCAGCCATTGAAATTTAACACCAATGCACTAAAGCACATATCTTTACCAAGTAAAAGAAAAGCTGAAGCACAAATCCATTAACACTAAAATCAGCTACCACCAACAAAACCCATCTTACATCCCGTGGAATTCCAATCAGAAAAGAAAATGAGGGATCAATCAAACCCAATTCGATGTTAATTACTTCGGATTTCCTCACGCAACTCTGTTTCTTTCTCATGTTAAGCTTCAAATTAGTTCATCTCATTTCGAAAAGTCACAAACAACAAAGTGAAACGATAATCAGAGGTCTGCAATTGAAATGCTGAATTTAGAAATTTGTATAAACTTACTTGTGATAAGAAAAGGGGAAAGAAAATTAAGCTGGTGATCGGTGCTCAGCTCAGTTACATAGCGGGAAACAAAATAGGGTCACCGGCTACAGACGGTCGAGAATCTTTGGTCACCGGGTGCAGGCGGTTAGAGACACGTGTCGGATGATTAGTAGGGAGTGTTCACTGTAGTAGAATCCAGGGATCTCGTCTGTCCAATGTTTACGTGGCGAGATAACATTGGAAGCTGGAATCGCGAATTGTTCGTTTTTAAGGATTCATTTTTTGTAATAAATTTTCAAATAACATCAGTTTTTTTTAACTCACAGCCAAATTGTTTTTTCTGTAATAAATTTACTGTAAGGGATAAATTCATGATATTTTTTAGATAATTTTAATTTTATAGAATACCAAATTAAATTAGTTTCTGTAATTTATGCACAATAGTCTTATTTATAATTTATTCTTTATCATTTCCACACAATTTTTTTTTCAAAAGGTATTCATTTCATTTTATTCTTTTATTACTTCAAATGTGTGTAATTGAATATTTTATACTCCTTTCATCCTTAAAAAATAGACAAACTTGTATATGACACAAGTTTTAATATGCAATTTGTAAAGTAAAAGAAATGGAAAAAATACGAAAGAAAGAGAGAAAAAATTATTGTAAGTAGTATTAGTGGATTGTTATGTCGACATTATTAGTGGTGTGTAAAACTAATCTATTTATGGAGGAACAGAGAGAGTACGTTTTACTAATAAGATTTCAAATCAAAGTGATCATATTCATTCACCCAATTAATATTATTGCCCAAATGATATTTACTGTGAGTATCAAATATTTTAAATTGAAAATTTAGTAGAGGTAATATGTCCCAAAAATTACCAATATTGGTCTAATTTGTATTTTCCATTAACTTAAATTTGGTCAAAAAAACATAAACTTATCCCTTTTAGTGAAATTTTGATGAGTTAGGAAAAATTAAACTGATTCGGTGGAAAATTCACTACAAAGCCTAATTTCATTAGTTTTGCAACCAACTTTAAGAGTCTGTGAGAAACACTAAAATTTGGCTATAATTTGCGATTTTAGAGACCCCTATTTTGATATTTTCTTCAATTATCTTATGATGATATTTTGATTTTGTATCTGCTACTATATATTATTGAGTTGGTGTACATGTGTTTCAAATTGATAATGTAATTGAATTATTTGTAAAGTGAGTTAATAAAAAATTGATAAAATTCACATGCGATCATATTCTTATAGAATAATTTGGATGCTTCAATAAATATTTCATCCAAATAAGACCTCGTGAAAAATGTGAGGTAAATATTAAAATTTATAATTTTTACAACTGATTTCTTAACGTTGGGGATGAACTATAATCTAACAATTTTTCATGGTTTTCTAGCAATTTTTGTTTATCAATATTCAAGGCTTGTCTTTTATTAGTGTTTTTACAATGTTTTATTTATAGTGTAATGGTCGGATCAATTAATATCGGATGAAGGTAAATTTGACGATTTACTTGGCAATCCAAATTAAACCTTAGGTTTAGGAATTTTTGAAGCTATGACCTTTCATAGTGTATAGGTTGACCAACAAATTAGAAAACTAGGTATGAGTTTTGTTCCTTGATTTGTTTTATTTGAAGAAGTTTAGATATTAAAAAAAATGTAAATCGCTTTATTGAATTGGTAACCTTTTTAGCCCACAAAACATGAATATATAAGCAGCCCATATGTTTATATGGGCCCAGCTTTAGCATAAGATGAACACCAAATTCTTTGGGCTGAATTCTATGTATATATAAGAAAAATTGTTTATATACAAACCCTTGAATATTAATTTAGTCATGTATTTTTTGCATGTACTACTATCTCCCTAGGCATCCCATAAGATGTGGGATAGTAACTATTTTGTGGGTAGATAAATAAATGGTGAAAATAACATTTCTGCTCTTTTACATAATATATGGCAAAAATATTTAAATATAAGTATTGATTAGTAGAGGTATAGTATTATTAGTTCATGTTGTCCCTACATAAAAAATATATTCAACTCATATGATTTAAGATGACCCTAAATACGTCCAGTCATAATTACTTACTTAATTATGAGATCCAATATATTGAAAAAGAGTTTTGAACAACTAGATTTAGATCAAATACAAAACAATGTTATTTAATTTCAACCACAACACATATGACAAACCTAAATGTGGATGGAAGAAAATAGTAGTACTACTAATCAACTTCATATCCAAATCATAGTTGATTTTCAAATCGTCATCATTGCAAAATGATATTAATAACAAATAATTTTATTTTAAATTTGAGGGGAGCTGTCCATGTGGCCAACTATTGATTATATTTTATAGAAATTGTCACATAATCACTTTATAATCAAGCTACTCTATTTATACACTTTATAAACAAGCATGGTTTATAATAAGAGCTGTCACTTTTGAATTACCATGATTAGTTGGACAAACAAACTACTTAAATTACAAAGAATATTAACTTGAAAGTTTTAGCTTAAGTTAGATGTTTTAACTCGCAAACAAATTGATGAATTTTATAATAACAACATAACACCCACCAATCCCTATCTTTATTAGTTCTTTGATTTATTATTAGGCTGCTGCATTATCATTTTCTATTGGCGGTTGGCTTCTCATTTTCATAATCAAGATTTTTCTTATATTTTCTATTGGTGAATGAAAAGACTTTTGATTTGTTTTAGTTGGAGTGTTGTGACGAGTTTAAAAGAGTAGTCTAGTTCTTGAATGCCTATATATTAGAAGTGTCAATTGAGTGAGTATTTTGATCAAGAGTTATTTAGATTTAGGCTAATCAAAGAGAGTTAGAAGTTTCCATTCTTAACTCAAAACATTTGAATTACGAATTAGCTCAAGAATAAAATTTGGAGTTTCCCACTTTAAATTAATACTTTAATAGTACTATTCTTTTAGAACATTCATTGTCATGTAGATACGAGTCATATTTAATTATACATTTATACTAGTATTCTCATTAGCTTATAAATGTTGATAATGTCATAGGTGTATATTATAGTACGTAATAAAAATATCAAGAGAGGACCATTGTAATTGATTATGGATATATAAATTTTAAACACAAAGTTTAAAGATCATAATGGATATTAAGATATGAAATTATATAAGAGAGATAGTCAAAGACCTTTTCATTTATAAAGAAGAAACAGAAACTTAAACCTTATTTATAGAAGCAGATCCCATTATAGATATTGGATTGTTTTACCAAAAATAAATAAATTATACACTGCTAAGATCTTTATTTGCCAGGATTTGATATAGTACTAAAGATATTAGTATTGATTATAGCCCTAGTTCCTCTTATGATACATTTAAATTATGAGTCGACAAGATATGTAGTGTTACTAGCTAGTTCATTACCAACCCACAAAATTATGAGGGAACATCTTTTTTAGTCCACGAAATTTGTCAAAGTATCATTTTAGGTCCATTAACTATGGGTTAATACCATTTGAAGTACTTTTTTACTATTTCCAATTTTTTCTAGACGAAAATACCCTCGATACCTTAAAGGGTATATTTTTGAGGGAACATCTTTTTTAGTCCACGAACTTTGCCAAAGTATCATTTTATGTCCGCGACCTTTGAAAATATCATTTCAGGTCCATCAACTATGGGTTAATATCATTTGAAACACTTTTTTACTATTTCCAAATTTTTCTGGACGAAAATACCGTCAATACCTTAAAGGGTATATTTTTAATAAACTTATCGTATACTCATATTTTTTATAAATATCTTTACAATATATTTTTGATGAATTTTTAAATATAATTTGACCTTCAATATTATCACTTAATTATGTGACATGCAAGTAAAATTGCTTCTTCAATTTTTTATATTAAAGAATTTTAAAATTGAATAAAAAACTTTTCTTTAATAATAAAAAATTTAATAAGGATCTTTTCTTGCATGTCACAAAATTAAGTGATAATATTGAAGCTCAAATTATATTTAGAAAATTCATAAAAAATATATAGTAAAGATATTTATAAAAAATATGAGTATAGAATAAGTTTATTAAAAATATATACCCTTTAAGGTATCAAGGGTATTTTTGTCCAGAAAAAATTGGAAATAATAAAAAAGTACTTCAAATGATATTAACCCATAGTTGATGGACCTGAAATGATATTTTCAAAGTTCACGGACCTAAAATGATACTTTGACAAAATTCATGGACCAAAAAAAATGTTCCCTCTTAAAAATAAGTATTTTGATTTTTTGAATCGTTTATAATATGTAACGTACCAAAGAAAAAGCCAAAATTTCAATATTTGGTTGGGGATTAGAAATTCTTTAAACATGTAATTAATCTTTAAAATTGTGAACAAAACGACCGTCCCGTTTTGTTGTAGTGTCGCCATCGGAATTCGCGACAACAGAGTAGGAGTATCTATTTCTCTTTCCCTATTCTTCAAAGCGCAGACCGATGCACGGTTCAGAACGCGCCACGTGTCCATTTGGATAATCATGCGGTTTAAAAGTGTCGGTGGCGTTGTATGCTCTCCGTTTAGAATGGCCGTGGCCTGTGGGTAATGAACAGTATGCCTATCAATCTTTAAAACTTTAGAAAAACTTTAGGAAAAGACAAGTCTCAGAGTATTATTAAAATATTTTTCTATTTAATACTCCTACTATTTTCTTTTGTATATTAATCAGATTAGCCTTTAGTTGGTAGTTGGTACAATATCAAATAATACTTCCAAGACCTTAATATTTCCAATGTACTAAAATTACATAAATTAATTGAGTACTCTCTTCCTTCTGAGTCATTAGATTTTTTTTATCATCTATTATTCATCGTCACTTGTTAAAATTGGTCATGTTTATAAGATGATTTTATTTTGTTGTGAATGTGGAGTAGGATTTGGAATAGGTGATCCGCTCTAATAAAATGAAAGAGAAAATGGATGAGACTAAGCTAATGATGAATGGTCATCTCATAACAGTGAAAATTGGAAAAGGGCTGATGGGGTTGTCTCGGGCTTTTAATTAGTCATGGGCCATATCAAAATTGTATCTTAGCAACCAAACAAGGAACTAAAGGCAAATAAATTTAATCTTGGTCTATCATACCAAGCAAACAGCCACTTAAAGTACATACACTCGTAAGTTAAAAGTACACACTCATATGATAAATTGCATTTGATAACACATTTTTATCAATCTAATAATTTGCGCGATCGAGTCACCACAACTACGAGATAAATCAAGAATAAAGAAAAAGAAGGTTGACACTATCGGTATCGACTATTCCTTTGTCTCGCCCTTCCCAACCTTCTTATTGAATCTCTCCATCCCAATTTATGAAATTCAAAATCTCAATGTGAAAGGTTCACAAGATTGAATAGGGTAAGTTGACACTTCTTAATCTATATTACTATGTGTGAAGTTTTTGGTGGTCGTTGACTAATCAAAAATACTGAATCCGTCTTGGTACAATTTTAACTTGAGTTGCACTGAATAAAAACTATACAAATTACAAACTGCTTTGAAGATGGTTTGATCGTTATATGATTAATTGCAAACACTCCCCACATCAAAATTAAATATAAATTGTATAGTTACAACTTTCAATATTATTGCATGCCAACTTAAGATTTCTAGAATTATTATTATTTTTACTATAATTTTTATTATTATTATAAAGGGACTCTTAAGTGCCAAAAACAATGAGTAGATGCAACTAACATGAAAACATTTGAACGCGGATTAGTTAATAAGATGATTTAGTAGGAACCTTGTACTCCCTCCGTTCGCGAATAGGAGTCCCGTTTTTTTATTTTAGTACGTCCGCAAATAAGAGTCCCGGTTCACTTTTACCATAAATGGTAATAGGGTCTCACCTTCCACTAACTCATTCCACTCACATTTCATTTAAAACTAATATATACAAGTGGGACCCCTATTCCACTAACTTTTTTCCATCCACTTTTCTTAACATTTCTTAAAACTAGTGCCGCCCATGAATAGGACTCCTAATGACGGACGGAGGGAGTAATAGATTTATTCATAAATGAGACCCAAATGATATACCTAAAACATAAATAGCATAGCCTTTTAAATGGGATTTTCTTAACACTACACTACTAGCATAGATTGAATTTCATAAGTTAGTACATATTCAACCATGCCCAATAATACAAAGTACTGAAAAAAATTAGTAGAGTATAGTAAAGTACTTACTATACTGCTTAATAATTAACATTAGTACCGTGAAAAGGTTGGACTACCCTAATCATGAATGGATAAATTTATTTTATTAATTACTAAATGGGAATTTAATATGCTAATTGCTAAATTTTGCCTAAACTATCCTAATTACTTCATCCATTCTATAACAGTGGAGTTATTTTTATCATTTTAGGACGTTACATAGTAGTTGAACCATTTCTCTTTTTCAGTAAAAATCAATATATTTCTTTTCACTGATTTTACTCTCTCTTCATATCTCAACATTTTTCATTTCCTACTTTATTATGCATTTATTTAACTCACTTAACATAACTCGCGTGTCGAAAAGAAAAACCTCTATTACCACGAAATGGAGGAAGTATTTATTTGTAATTTTGCAACTAATCAAACTTTGAACGCTAAAATGACTTGGTGACTTAGTTATGTGATGTGAAATTTTTAGCCGTCAATTAAAATGATACTAAATTAAATAATTTCATTTGGTTTACTCTTTACCATCTTGTTTCTCGTTTTTTTTCACTCTCATCAGCAGTTTTTAACATAAGTCATAATGCAACAACTAAATGAAACAATGCCTACAATATACTAGTACCATTTTGGTTGATATTCTATATTATCACGTAATTTAAAATCAAGCTATGTCAGTGCATAAACCTTAATACGGAGTATGTTGCCAAACAAGAACAAATCCGTAATTTAATTGCAAAATCAGAATAGAATAATACTCAATTCATATGCTAATCTGCGTGAGCGAGATGTATAAATACAAGTTGACCGTGAGATTTATTAACTAAAAGCAGTAAAAAGTAAACAAAATATATAATGACATATGAACAAAAAACAAGAACTAATGTACACCATACATAACATAACATGTATAAGTGGGCAGAGAGGATAATTAAAATAGTTTATCGAGAGATTTAAAAAATATTAACTAAATCAGATGTATAAAAATTTATAAAGAAATTTAATTATAGTTTTGATGAAAAAAAGGGTCAATCACATTTGTTTATAAGTCTAATTAATGTGGTAATTTATTTTTGGTAATTGGAATTAGAAAAGATTAATTGAACAGTAGTCTGTAGTCATATTTATATATTGTGACCTCATTTCTCAGTGCTGTTCGCTGTCCATACAATATTTTATATCTATACATTTTCTTCATCTCTCTCTCCGCGTCTTCTTTCTCCTGCATTGGAGAGAGAGAAATCACGCAGTAACCAACTCAATTCTCACTTAATCTTTTCCCGCTCTAGTTTTCCATTGCCTTTTTTCGGAGGAATTTCAATCGGAGCTTCAACATTTCGCAGTGAATTGATTTCACTACATTCCTTCAGTTTTGTGAGAGATCTGATTATTTTTTAATTCTCTTCGCCAATTCACAACATTTCTCCGGCAGCTTTCAACTTTCCGGAACACTCGCGATTACCAGGTTTGACTTTATTTGCTTTTCCTTTTCCATTTCCATTTTTTCCCAATTCGAGTTCAAACTAAATCTTCGTCCGTGATTTCCTGTAGTTTATCAGTTACGGTTAATCAATTCGAATCTGCGATAGATTCGGCCGCGCTGTATACGTGTGATGTTGAGATTCCGAAATCTGTGAAGCGCTTTGTTTTATCGCGAGGGTTTTTCATCGTTTTCAACCCGGAGTCAATGCTCTTTTTTTTTGATCTGCTCAATTCCCAATCATTCTCGGGAATTTCAACCGTCTTTCGCGGCTAATTAATACGTCGGATCGAAGATGATGCGGATGAGGACTAAGAATGAAGCGTTACCGCCGGATTGTGACGGCGGCAGAGGATTGGGGAAAGAGTGGGAGCTCAGGCCTGGTGGAATGCTGGTCCAGAAGCGCACAGACGCCGGAGGAGAGAACCGCGTGCCGCTGCCGCCGCCGATTCGCGTCCGCGTCAAATACGGTTCCGTTACTCATGAAATCCGCATCAGCTCTCAGGCAACCTTCGGTAATTTGATAGTTTTCTCGACGTGATTGGAATTCCTGCTTTTGTATTTCTGTTTAATCTTTGTTTATGTGACTGGATTTAGGGGAGTTGAAGAAGATGCTGTCGGGGCCGACGGGGCTGCACCACCAGGATCAGAAGCTGTTTTACAAGGACAAGGAGAGGAATTCGACTGCGTATCTAGACAGTGCCGGAGTGAAAGACAAGTCGAAAATGGTGTTGGAAGAGGATGCCATTAGCAAGGAGAAACGCTTCATAGAGATGAGGAAGAATGCTAAAATGGAGAAGGCTGCAAAACTGCTCTCAGATATTGGCTCGGAGGTGGATAGACTGGCTAAGAAGGTAACTGCTTCATTCTGTTATTGTGATTCATTAAAGTGCTTGAATGTATTGTATGGATTGGGCCAGGTGTCTGCTCTCGAAACTGTGGTTTCAAACCTGAGAGGGATATAGTGAACCTCATTGAGCTTTTGATGAATCATTTATTTCATTCTGTTGTTGTGATTCATTCAGTGTTTGAAAGTATTGTATGGATTGGGGTGGTAGGTGTTTGCTCTCGAAACTGTGTTTTTGAAAGGGGGAAAGTGGTGGAAAAGAATTTAGTGAACCTCATTGAGCTGTTGATGATGACATGAATCAATTGTTTCA
The DNA here is from genome assembly GCF_023119035.1 of Salvia hispanica. NCBI lineage: Eukaryota > Viridiplantae > Streptophyta > Magnoliopsida > Lamiales > Lamiaceae > Salvia > Salvia hispanica. Next base: position 30,030,949 of record NC_062967.1, on the reverse strand, counting down.
TTTTGTTATTGTTATTCATTCAGTTATTGTAAGTATTGTATGGATTGGGGGCGGTATCTGCTCTCGAAACTGTGATTTTGAAAGATGGGGAAGTGTTGGAGAAGGATATAGTGAACCTCATCGTGCTTTTAACGAATCGATTATTTCATTATGTTATATTCATTCGGAGTTTGAAAGTATTGTATGGATTGGCAGGTGTCTGCTGTCGAAACTGTGGTTTCAAAAGGCGGGAAAGTGGTGGAGAAGGATATAGTGAACCTCATTGAGCTTTTGATGAATCAATTGCTCAAGCTGGATGGTGTTGTTGATGATGGTGATGTGAAATCACAGAGGAAAATCCAGGTGGTTTATTCGGTTAATTTGACTACTCGAGTGTCTTGGTCTTTCTGAGGTGTGGTTTTGTTAGTAAGAAGCTGATTCTTGCATGTTTATAGGTGAGAAGTATACAGAAGCATGTGGAGAAACTTGATCTGATCAAACTCAAGAATTTATCACTTCAGCAGCAGACGCACTCGAATGGTGATGTGTCTTCTCCGCCTAGTCATCAACCTCGGCACTCCTTGGGGGAATCTTTGATCGACTGTGATTCACCACAGCAGCAGGGTGAACATAGGCACTCGGGCTCAGGTGGTGGTTCTGTGGTGATAACCACACAATGGGAGACTTTTGATTCTACTTCGAATCCGTTCTTAGGCTACCCTTCAACCTCCGACACAACGGAGAAGAACAGCATTCGCCCAGCTCAACCTGGTTTCACCTGGAATTTGCTTTGAGCTGGATTTGTTTGGTATGGATTCTTGATTCTTTTCTGTATTTAGAGCTCTTTCCATATGTGTTTCTCTTGATCACAAATAAATGGGGCTACTTGCAACGGCCGATGTTACTTACCATCATAGTACATTATTATTCTTTTCCGGCCGCCATTCATCCCCATTGAGTTTGTTTAAGTTGTAATGTTGGTGATATATACATGATGTGTACGTATAGTTTGCTTTGGAAGTACTCCTATTAGTGATGAAACAGAACTTCATTTGGAGTTGTAAATTTTGTTTAATGCTTTGCTTAGTTAAAGCAGCTGCTTTGATGCTCTACTTTATAGTGTCCAGTTATTGTATTATTGATAAAGAATCATTCCTCTTTACATATACCTTGCTTCGTAGATAATATGAAGCCATATCTGTAAATGACAGAGAAAGAGAAAGAGAGAGAGAGAGTATAGTATTGTTAAAACCTGTCATAAATGAACTAATATAGTACTATTTAGTTCAGTATTAATTCATGAGTAAATTGTGACAAAAATAAGACATACTTATGATATGACCAGGGCTTGCATAGTTTCTGTCATTATATAATACAGTATTCATACTGTAATTTATTGCTACTATTGTTGTGATATGATATTATTGCACTGAGGCATGGTATTTAGAATAAGTAACACCTTTAAAGTCTTGACAAGACAAGGACAGGTGTTACCTTATTCCCCTCTGTTTTCTTTTATTTTTATATGGGGACACAAGAAAAAAGCTTGTGAGAAATTATTTATACAACAATTTTGGTGGGCTTCTCTTTTGGGCTTTCACAGCCGTAATCCGCATTTAGAAAGAAAATAAAATTGAGAGCACATTCTTTATAATTTTTTTTTAATATATGTAGATGTCACTTTTATTGTAATATACCATTCATATTATAAGATCAACAGAAATGGATCAACAATCTCCTCATCCTTTTAATTAGGACGAAATACGACTCTCTCTTCGAATAAAAATATTCAAATACACAATACTAATGCTCAATGTCTCAAAACTCGAATGAATGAATGATTAATGATCTTAAAATTTATAGAATCAATTATACAAATTCCTCCCCTCTCCAATACACAATATCAAACTACACTTTGCGTAGTTTTTTCTATTTAGAATAAGAGATATTGACATCTAATATTATGAAATTTTCAAAAAGTTGGATTTTTCCCATAAACTTTAAAATTGACAAATAATATCACGAACCTTTATCCCGAGTTTGTGTTTTCCACGAATGAAAAAGTTCATGTTATTTTAATAGATTGAAGTACAATTTTGGAGGGTGTGCTTCAAGAAAAACTATCTTCAAAGATCGAAAAACTTGAAAGCTCTCAAAATTGTTGTCGAGAAATTATGAAAAAAATCCGTATCATAATATTATTTGTGGGAATTTTTTCATTCGTAGGAAAAAACAAACCCGGGATAAAGTTCGTGATATTATTTGCCAATTTTAAAGTTTGTGGCAAAAACCGAACTTTTTAAAAGTTTCATTATATTAGATGTCAATATCCCTTTAGAATAAATGCATATACTCAGTCCAATTAAAATAACCAAATCCTTAAATATTGTAGAAGGCGCGACAATAACAAATTCAAGTAGGATCACAGGTTGACCGACTCCACTTCCAGCCTATGAGGGTAGAAGAAAGTCTATTATATTCGCCTTTTCGAGTTGTCGCATCGCGTCGGCCTTACAAAACTGAAGACGATCTTCTTGGATATGCTCAACTCCATGAATTCTTTTTTCTAGATCCGTCTCAAGACATAAAACAATAAAAATCAGTAGCATATGGATAGCACGCGTTTAAGACGAGGTGTTTACATGTTTTAGATTAATACAAAAACGTCAATTTTATTGGGATTTACTTAATGAAGTGAAATTCACATCTTTTAGTTGAGTGTGACATCACTCATAGGACCTAACTCACAATCTTATTAACGTTTACATTTTTATTTTTATTTATAATTTTATTTTGTAATACTAATTTACGGCTGTAAAATTTTATGGATAGTTTTTATACTCCATCCTTCCTATAATATATATCACACTTTCTTTTTAATTTATCCCACAAAAGATGTCACATTTCCTTTTTTAGAATAAATTCTCTCTCATATTAATATAAATATATTATTTTCTTTTTTCACTTAATACACAAAACTAATACCTTCTAAAATTTCACGTCAAAACCCAAGTATGATACTATTATGGGACGGAGAAAGTATCTTTTAGTTGATTGTGAGATCATTACTCACGGGACCTAACTCACAATCTTATTAACGTTTACATGTTTATTCTTCATTTATAATTTTATTTTATAATATTAGTAATTATTTATGGATGTAAAATTTTATGGATAGTTTATAATATATATACTTTACTATTCCATAAAAATAGCAAAAATATAATAATAAATTAAATATGTACAAATTGTGCCAAGTGCCAAGCAAGGTGCTATCAGTTAAACTTGCTTTTAAATAAAAAAAGAGGTCACACGGATTAGAAGAGGACACGTTTCCTTGATTGATTAATCGAAGATTGGATGAAAAAAAGAAACAAATAAAGAAATATAAGGCCACGTACCATGTAAATTTATGAGTAGACTACATCACTTATTTTAATCATATTGTATCATTTTGAATAAAATGAGGTGGATACAAGCAATTGATCAGTCCAATCTAAAGAAAAGTACGTCGCATTAAAATTTTATACATACCCTAATAAATTTTTATAACATACAACTATGTGTTTATTCTTTGGAGTTTATAACTACAAAATAGTTAATAAATTAATAAAAATTAAATTTCAGTCACCAAATTGTTATCACAAACATTCCAATACAAAAGAATTAATGTGGGCTCCCACTTTTGATGTTCCATTATGATCTGCTAAAATGTTCCATAATTTCTATATTCGTGTCACAATAATGTGACAGTAACTTTCATTTTCTTTTATTTGACTACTACTACGTACTATCTATAAGAAGTATTGATAAAAATTGAAACTGATATTTTAAGAATATCATCTCAATCCTTAGACTATTCCCAAACTGTGACAGTAACATATTTTCTTATTCTATTCACACTATACAAAGGACAAAGTTTGTGTACATCACACCAATTAATTAACCTCCGATTACAATTAATGTACTCCTAGTTAATAATCGTAATTCATAAATTACAATTGAAATTTGAATCCAACGAATAAGTTGAAGTGGCGTCTTCCGAAATTAGTCCATAAATCATTGATATATTATACCAGTAAGTTTGAATAATAGTAGTAAAATATTGGTGGAGGTTTCGAGAAAATAAATTGATGGAAGGGAGAATTAATTATATAATTTGAAAATGTGATTTACTCAAATGTTGATTCACAAAAATAAATAAAAGAATGAAGACAATAAATAGGAAATCTTTGAGAGAAGTAGAAAAAGGTAAGTTTATTTATTTATAAAATTTGTTTAGATGTAAATGGAGTGAGGAGAGTTATAAAATGAGCACGTGGATCACGCGTTTGCGTGGGAAAAACAGCAGATTAACTGTCATCCGTGTAATAAGACCCGGTCAGCTTGCCACCTGTTTACTTAACTACTACTCCATAACTGAAAAAACCACTACTTTCCACAGTCAAAATTAATCTATATACAAAATTCTTGTATTTTTATGCTCCTACTTTGCTTTGTGTTTGCAGTAATTTATGATTTTTGTTTCTTTTCACTGATGTTTAATAAGTATTCAATTTGTATGAGGTTTTATTTCTTCCAATTCCCGTAAGGCTTTGTAACTTTTATACCGCTTCCACCGTGAATACCAATTTCATATTGGCTTGTTTGGATGTTAGAAAATATACTACCTCCGTCCCCCAAATATTGTCACACTTTTACCCGGCACGGGTTTTAAGAAATATAATAGAAAGTGAGTTGAATAAATTGGTGGAATGTAGGTCCTACTTTTAAAGTACTATTATTTTTATAATAAAATGTGAGTAAGAATGAGTTGTGGAATATGAGGTCCACTACAATAAATGGTAAAAAAGTGAAGTGTGACAAACTTTCAAGGACGGATGTAGTAATAAATAGAAAAAAGTTAGTAAAATATAGGTTCCATTCTATTTTATTAGTAATAATAATATGATTGAAATAAATTAGTAAAATGTAGGATCTATTAGTAGGTAAATAGGACATGTAACAAAGAACAGACCAAAAGAAATATACGAGACACATATTTACGAACGAATGGACTATTAAAAGACTAGCTTATTTAGGAAATAGATTCTATTTGGTCTACATGTCCTACACATCCATTCCCTTAAACACCCGGGAAAAGTTCCCTTACATTGGAAGTACTTAATAACCGACCTCCCCTTAAGATCCAACATCCGTCATTAATAAACGACTGACTTGTTCCCTTGACTGGCTTCAAAACATTCTTGTTAGCCACAACCACGTTAATCACAGACGACTCTTTCCCGAGGCCACAACCCATTGCTGTAGAATTTTCAACAAAAGCCTAATTAATGTCTCAAATTAGATATGAGAATGAATCTCAAAAGACTAGTCCCTCAAGAAAGAGAGTCAATTTGATCTTTAAGTCCTATGCCTATTATCTTACCAAATCGATATAGGTATAAGGTTTGGTTGCTGAAATCCATAAAGTACATAGTTAGTGTAATAGTTTGCTCCAATATTAGTATATTAGATACTAGTATTAGATATGTGAATGATTAAGTGTATACCATTTTCTGGAAATTCAAGTGTCAAGTGATTGACGGTTATACTTTATTGGATATGTTTGGAAGGGGACAAATAGGAAATTTCTTCTGCAGTGCCTTTGTTTCCTTTCAACAATCACAAGAAGTTGAGTATTCACAGTCATACACGTGGACAAATGGAGTAGTTCAAATTTGGATGAGCTGTCTATAAAAACAAAACAGCTGTCCTTTTACTGTATTAACTAACTTCTTCAAACCGTGGGCCGCCAGCCTGTCTCTCTACTTCGTCATTTCCGTGTCCTAAATTCATTTATATACTTCACTCATTCCCTCTTAACTTAACTGAAACAACTGAAAAGAGAAAACACCCACTTCCCACTTCCTTAATTTCTCCGAAAACATATTCACTTACTATAAATGGATAAGCTGATGAGGAGCTACAATCAGTCAGTGAGGCTTGCTTCCGACAGCCCGAAGAAGCGGGCGGGCCGGAAGAAGTTCCGCGAGACGCGGCACCCGGTGTACCGCGGGGTGCGGCGGCGGGGCTCGGGCAAGTGGGTGTGCGAGGTGAGGGAGCCCAACAAGAAGACCAGGATCTGGCTCGGGACGTTCGCCACCGCCGAGATGGCCGCGCGCGCGCACGACGTGGCCGCCATCGCGCTCAGGGGGCGCTCGGCCTGCCTCAACTTCGCCGACTCCACGTGGCGCCTCCCCGTCCCGGCCTCCTCCAGCGCCCAGGACATCCGGAAGGCGGCAGCCGAGGCGGCCAAGGCGGAGTCGTTTGTGGATGAGGAGGAGGTGTTTGGGATGCACGGATTAGTGTCGAATCTGGCGGAGGGGTTGATGCTCCCGCCGCCTTTCCACCTTGATGACGTGGATATCGATGCTGACGTGGCTCTTTGGAGTTATTCTTTCTGATCAATTGTTTTGCTCCAATTCGAATTCGCACTCCACTTTTTATTGGCAAGTGCGAATGTTAGGAAATAAGTATATACCAATATGGAAATATTTAATTTAATACTGTATCATTTTTAGCCAAATCGCATTTTGCAGTTAAAACAAAATAAAGAAGACGAATAAATACAAACTCTTGTGAGCTATCTCATCCTATGATTGTGTTTATGAGACGCGTTCATTTGTTTTTGTTGATGGCGAGTGAGGTCATCCACACGCTGTCGTCCTTGACGAAACTCCACCACAGATAGCTAAGAGGAATCATCGTTGCATGCCAAAGAGCGCGAGCATCCAAGAGCCCCCGCCAGGGGGGGAAGTCGTACAGTGTTACGAGCATGGCAATGGCCCCTCCACATACAACCACCCAGAGCTTCCATCGCTGAGGATGACGAGCTTGAGCTGCCCACACTGCCCATATTGCAATCTGTAGCGCGCTTATTACTGCACAAACTCTCGCATTCCATCCTGTCAATATTTCATCTATCATCAAATGCAGTATTCACACCAATAAAACAGAACAATCTATACACTTGACAATGTTTTACTTGCAGTAGTTGAGGAGATAGTTTTGTTAACACGCGGACATAATGAATGGATAAAATACGAATCAACGAAGTAGGATACAGGAAGTTTTTTCGCCTAGATCTTCCTTACGCTACCAAGATAACCGCGTTTACTTAACTAATAATCTAAATAGAACAAACTGAAGGATGATTTAACAAGAAGAGCTTTGTAGTGAGCTTACCGTAGTCAAACTCGTAGAAGTTCATATACAATATGTGGGTTGTTAGAATACCAAACACCGGAGCTGCAATCATGACCCTTATCGCTTCAAGTCTCTGGTAACGACAGTCACTGCGGCAGTCCCATTGCTTCCACTGAATGTATAGTGGCTCCTGCAGATACCATGGGCCATCAATGGGGTTTCCGTCTGAGGAAAAGTTACAGTGTTGGAAGCACTTGTCCCCCACACAGCCAGTCTTCTCGCATTGCAAAACACAAGCCAAGGGTCATAGTGCCAATGACAGAAACATCATTCTGGCAAACAATCTAATGTGGTACTTTTATAAGTTCAATCTCCACTGACTAACCACATCTCATTAGTTTGTTAACGTAGAACCTGACTTACGCAATTGTTGGAAAATAGAATTGAAACGTAGAACATAAACATTGTATTCATCGAACGATGAAACGTAAAAGACTGATTGTACTGGTTTGATTGGTTAAAGTCTCAATTACATCCATCCTATTCTTATAGAGTGATTAGTACACAGATAAGAAAAGACTCTATTTCCACTTTATTCTCTAATATCCATCTTTCCATTTCAACATCAATAACACTCCTTTTGAAAGTAGCATCTCATCACCGAACATCATACCTCAATACTAATCCTACGCCAATTAGGCTGCATCTGTAAGATCTCATATCTCCCCAAATTTAGTCAAAAAATGTTGAGCAGATTCTCCATAACAAGAGAGTTAGGGGAAACTATGTCCCATATCATGGCAAAAGAAAATAAACAAACAAAGCAATCCTCAACAGCAAATCACACTCTAGAATAGACAATTTGATAGTTTAATCTAGAAACACTCTTGATTGCTTTCCAAAAAACTCATAACAATCTCAAGAGGCTTACTGGTAGACAAACATCATAACCACATCTCATTAGTCTGTTAACACCAAAGTAGCATCTCAACTCCAAGCATCATTCTCAACACAATGAGAATGAAACACTAAACAAATGTCAAGAGAAACTATGTCCAACATCACGGCAAAAGAAAATAAACAACCTAACTAATCCTCAACAGCAAATCCTACTCTAAAATCGATAGTTCAATTTGATTTCTTTTCAAAGAATCATAAAATTTTCAAAAGGCTTACTGGTATACAGACATCACAACCACATTTCATTAGTCTGTTAACACCAAATTAGCATCTCAACTCCAATCATCATTTGCCAACACTAAGCCTACATCAATTAGTGAAGTAAGATCTCATTTCCCCCCAATTCCAATCTAAGTGCAGTCTCAAATGTCGACCAGATTCTCCATCTATGTCCAAACATCATGGCAAAAGAAAATAAACAAAGAAACTAATCCTCAACAGCAAATCCTACATTTCAATTCGAAGTGGTGAAGCAAAGTTAAAATAGAAACACTCTTGATTGCTTTTCAACAGAATCATTGGCTTACTGGTAAACGGAATCGGCATCGCCGGGGCTCCCACGAAGCAATCCAAAGAAGCAAGAGAGAGCAAGCGCAAAAGGAAGGAACCAAGTCGAAGCCATCAGATGAGCTGAAAGAGAAAAGGGAAAGAAGCGAAAGTCAAAGGAAAGGGCGTATTGGGTTTATTGAGAGATTCAATTGATTTACAAGATTTGATTTTGATTGATCAACTTCCCACTAACTCGGAACGAATTCTGCTCCTATAATTATACTAAGGATTGGGCTAATAATTATGTATGGGAATCTTGATGTGTGGAGAGTCGTGTTCGTGTCAATTGATGATGGACTACGTGAACACTACCAAGTTAGATTTTTATGGACACCATTTTCAAATTTAGATAATAAAAACTCTAAATAACGTTCAAACTCAAAATTATAATCTGGACCATTGAAAACTGTCAACAGATCACAAAAAAATCAACAAAATTTTAACGGTAGCCAATGATTGATACTATGTTGCCATTAAAATCTTGAAATTTTACACTGTGTTATATTGTATTGAAACTGTGTTGAAGCTGTGTTGAGGAGTTTTGAGTTTGTTCCATATATATAAGTTTTGCATTTTATCACTACCCATAAATACTATAAATATAATTATTTTTTACAAAAAATTGAAAAAGTGTCCATTTTTTCATTTTACCTTCCCAATTTACAATATTGATTGTAAGAGCAACTCTAAGGGGAGAAGGTAAATAAAAAGGGTAAATCATGTTTATACCTTCTCAAAAAGTGCAATATACCTTTATAAAAATCAATCAATTCCAAGGATAAAAGGTATATAGAAAGGTATATCATTTAAATAAAATAAAATAATAGTACAAAAGCATTAAAAAATATAAAGTGTAGTACCTTCTCAAATCCATTCCTCCTTGGAGAATGTCTTTTTTTATGAAAAGAAGGTAAATATGGAGAGGTAAAGATACCTCCTCAAAATGGAAAAGGTATAATACCTTCTCAAATATCTCTCCCCTTGGAGAATAATTTTCCATGAAGAAAAGGTAAATATGGTAATTATATTAGTTCACCTCTCCATTTACCTTTCCCCTTGGAGATGCTCCTATCAGTTGATTTTGTTGTGAACGAGAGTTTTTAGACTATCATTCATAATTTGAAAAAAATTTGGTCACGAATGAATGTTTACGGTCTGTTGTTTACAACTCGAAATGACTCTTAGTTATGTAAGGGTTCTTAGGTTGGTAGTAATTTACAAATTGAAATTATTCTTAATTAGTTGTGAATTAGAGCATCCACAATGGCGGTTAGCGCACCGGCTAGCTGATTCGCGTCGCTAGTCGGTCGGCTAGCTGAACCATTGGAATCAGCCAGCGCCTTTTCGGCGAGAAAATAGGCGAGCGCACGCCGATTTGCGAGTGCTCGCCGATGCGCTGGCCGCCATTGCAGGCTCGCGATCGACCAACGCAATTTTTTATTTATTGAAATTTTTTGAAACACTATATATACGCGATTTTAGTTTCATATTCATTTACACCACTTGTATTAACGAGTTTTCTCTCTCTCTAAATTTCTATACAAGAGCAACATCAAGCGATGGACAACAACAACGAGTCCAGTCCGGCGATAAGAGGATCTCAGAATCCCACGGTACCCGTGGGGTCTGGATGGGGGTAGATGGGCGGGATGGACGGGTAGATGGGCCAAAGGTACAACAACCCTTGGCAACAGTTGATGGGGTTGATGGCGGGCACGCCCGGGGGCCCTATCACCCCAGGAGGTCCAGTCGGCAGCCCCCCACCCGCGTACACCTTCTCGCGTCAAAAAGCGCGGGAGCAGATGTACACGGTCTTCCAAGATTGGAGGGCCGCCACTAACCCCACGGAGAAGATGTTTCTTCACTTGATGCTCGAGAGCATGCAGGTCGATTTGGATGCCGCGTGGGGGGCTCAGATGTCACCGATGTGGAGGTCCCGGGTGGCAGCGGCGAGGACGGCGGCGGCGGCGATGAGGAGTAGAGAGAGGCGGGGCTCGTGTGTGGAAGCCCGTTTTTTTTTTATTATTATGTACTTTTTTTTTTATCTATGTACCTTTTTTTTTATCTATGTACCTTTTTTTTTAAAAATGAAATGAATGAATTTTTCCGTATATGTCTCGTAAATTTAATTCTGTAATTTATCGTAAGTTTAATTCCGTAAATGTAGTTGTTTTTGAATTATTTTTATTGCGGTTAGCCTGTGGCTGGCCTTAGGCTAGCCTATTTGATTAAAATGATGATGTGGCAGGTAGATTTTTAGTGCTAAATGACGTGGCAGGGAGAGAGAGTGGCTGGCCTATGACTGGTCTATTGCCATTGTGGATGCTCTTAGTTGCAAAAAATGATAGACTTATTGACAGGTCAGAATTAATGTGAATGTATGCGATTATTGGCGGTTCAAAACTTTAAATTTTTTTAACTGTGATCGTTTCACCCTTTTCCTTAATTTGTAATCAACAATTTAGTACACATATACTATATCTCAATTTTTTTAGGCACAAGATGTGATGACATATAATTAGGTTGGTCATGCAAACAAAATCATAAGCAACGTAAGTGTATAGCCTCTATATCCCTATAAATACACATACATTGAAAATAGCTACAAATTCAAAATACAACTCCATTTCATCTACATACATATATACATAAATAGCTATGAAGTGTGTGTTTATGTGTGTGGTATTGGTGATTGTAGTGATAATGGGAGGAAGCACCTGGGCACAGGACACGTGCTCGTCATCGCTGTCGAGTCTGAACGTGTGTACACCGTTCGTGGTGCCTGGCTCGACCGGGAACCCTAGCTCCGACTGTTGTGGCGCTCTTCAGAGCGTCAGTCGCGACTGCTTGTGCAGCACCCTCCGCATTGCCTCTCGTATCCCCGCCCAATGCAACCTCCCTCCCTTCTCTTGCTGTATGTTGATCTAACTTTTCTAATTAATAGTTTTTCCGGCAATTTATGTGCTTCTAATTAATACTTTTTATTTATTCTCATGCAGCAAACTGAGCTTGGAACTTCAATCAAACTTTGGACTCCTTTGCAATAAAACTTGGAACTTACATGTAACCAACAAAGATGGTTTTTATTTTGAGGAATAAAACTACTTTTATTACTTCTTTCTAATTTTCTATTATTGCACACGGTTGAATTTCATTATGTTTCAATAATTGTTGATCGTGCTAACCGTATAATCTTGCATGAATTTCTTATAAAATCAAATAAAGTTTTCCTAATTAACATACTACTAGTATTTAAAAATCTCTAAAAATCCCAATTTTATTATAATTTCTTAATAATCTTATGACAAAGATAATAAAATGAATTATACATAGGATTGAAGCTTCAGCGTGTAACAATTTTTTATTCTAAAATTGACCCAATTACAATATAAAAATTTATACTCTTAAACACAAAATTACTAAAATACTCTTAAAAAATTATGAAGGGGACACAAGGACAATTATTATAAAGAATTAGAAGATTTTAGATGAAAAATACAAAAAAATTGTTTGGTAGAGCGCCCACAACCCGATCCACTACCTTTACAGAACGAGCGGGTCAGGGTCGGATCCAATGAAACGGATTACCCCCAAAATTTCTTATTATCAGAGCGAAAATTCGAAATCCCTTTGACCACCATTTTTTGCCTTTTCAATTCACCGCACAAGTTTACACGGTGCGTTTCTTACCTCTATTCCTTATTTCATTGATGTTTTTATCAACCTCTTTCCACCTCTTTCTGTGTCAGATATGATTTCTGTGTTAGTAATTCTTATGGAACTCATTGATTCTATGCTTGTTGGAGTTTTGATGCTTCAATTTCTCTGGATACGTGAAAGTATTAGTATCGATGTTAAGAAATGAGCTCTGAATTCTCTAAATTTTCGAAATATGGCATGATTTGATACACTGCAGCTGCTGCTCTTGTTCTTACTAAATTTTCAGTTACTTTATGTATAAATTTATCTAGATATGTACAAGTTTTAGTAATTACTGTGAATGGGCTCTGAATTGTCTATTTTTTCGATCAAATTTCCCATGTATTGTGGCATGATTTGATATACTGCTTGTTCTTATTGATCTTTGAAGAAAGAGAAATTATAAATTTCTGCCTTTTCCATTTCCTTTTGGTTCGAAGTTCATCGTAGTTTATTCTTGTGCAATAAAAGATGCACTCTTTTCTTTTGAAGTGTTTTGGAAAGAAGGTTTTTGGTGAACAAATTGGCAGTGATATGAATATCATTGGTTTCTGTCATAGAGGAGACAATTATCTGTTGATATTCATTAGCAATTGTTGCACGTTGTAAATGGTTCTGCTTTATGAATATCTTTGATTTCTTTCGTAGAGGATACAATTATCTGTTGGTATTCATTAGGGATTGCTGCAGATGGAAAATGGTTCTGCTTTATGAATATCTTCGATTTCTTTCGTAGAGGACACACTTATTGTTGATACTATTCATTAGCCATTGCTGCAGATGGACAATGGTTCTGCTTTTTATAAATATCATCGATTTCTTTCCTAGAGGAGACAATTATTTGTTGATATTCACTAGCAATTAATTGTTGCAAATGGAAAGTGGTCCTGCTTTATAAATGTCTTTGATTTCTTTCTTAGAGGAGACAATTATCAGTTGATATTCGTTAGGGATTGCTACAGATGGCAAATGGTGCTGCTTTATGAATTTCTTTGATTTGTTTCATAGACGAGAGACAACTATTTGTTGATATTCACTAGCAATTGTTGCAGATGGCAAATGGTGCATCTTTGACTTGCACCGGCCTCCTTGAATACGGGTTGATTGCTAAATCAAGCAATCGGAATGTAAAGTGGGGAACGAGATTTAGTTCAAGTTCCTTCAGAGTAGTTGCAGTGCAGGAAAATGAAGGGCCTCGACGACTGGTTGACATTATACGAATCATACCAGATGTTTCACGCAACTATTTCAGAAGCCCGTCAAGAAGGGCACTCTTTGGTGGTATCTCTCTCTTGGGTGGCTTCTACGTCGCCCAAACCATCTCCCTGTCGTTTGGAGCTTTAGGCGTCAATGATGTTATAGCCGCGGTGCTGTGTGTACTCATCACCGAGTATGTAACCAGGTTCTACTATAGCAGACCCAAGATCACCTTCCCCGTCGCCCTCCTCAACAACTTCAAAATGGGTTTCACTTATGGTCTCTTCATTGATGCTTTCAAACTAGCTAGTTGAATTTGTTAGTTCTTGCTTACAGATATTACAGTTGCTTTATGCTGGAGCTCATTTTTCAGTGTATACTACTGGATTTGTGCATATATGAAAAAGCTCTCTTTCTGATAAACTATCACATTTCGTTTTGATGTCTGGCAATTTCAGAAATGGTTCCTATACAGCTCCTACCTACCCTGCCTTCACGGCTGTACCTTTTGCATATCAACATGTACCTTTTACTACTCGTGCTGTCGTGCATTTAGTGGAGTTCGGTTTGATGAGATTGAATCATTCTGATAGTGTTCGGTTTTATAATTAATCTTGACGTATGAGTTTTAACTTTTTTCTCATGTGATAAAATAAATCTCGGGTAATCTCAAATCAATTCAATGTCGGGATATGTTAATCTTGAATACCCGAACACCCTTCTACTGATATCATATGGGAATTGTCAAATTCATATGGAAAGCGTGTTCCACTCTCAAAAAGACTTTTTCTTGGCACGTCAACAACCATAGTCTAATGCCCATCTCACACTCTTATGGTCCATACATTATTTCTACTTTGGAATAATTAATTTGAAAAACACAAAATGGATTGTACAAGCTCGAAAATGACACATATTAAGGTGGAAATTTAGGCCATTATAATTGAATCAAACTCGATCATTGACATCAGATATTAACCATTCTATTAGATATGTTATTAACATACTTAATTATATGCAAAGGAGAAAAAGAGACGTACACGTTTATCAATTATGGTATGATAAATTACGTGGCCTATTTAATCATTAACATTTGTTCCATCTTAGTAGTTACTCCTGGTCAACTATACATAAACTAAAAGTATTCAATAGTAATGATTAAATAAAGGATGTGTCATCATAGATTCATGATGTTGGTAAAAAGGTACAACTATTTATTAATTATGGTATTAGAAAATCAATAAAATACTCCTATCTCCCCCCCAAAAAATTCCCTTTATTTGTACCGGAAACAACATGCCTATGATCAGTTGGCAAATATCCAAAAAAATTAGGATTTATATACAAATTGCAAGTTTTAAGGAATAAAAGTTAATCTAATTTTAATTGCTTCTTAATTAGTTGACCAAATTAAACAAACCAAACTTGCTCCAAATTAATTCACTATTAATTTCATATAAGGCATGTTTGGTTCAAATCGGACCATTGATTAAGTTATATGTGTCCAGTTTTGATTCATAGTTTCGGTTAGCGCCAATTTTGACCCAAAATAGGATTAAAAAGACTTGCAACAAATAAAAGCCGACAAAAAAATTTGTCAAAAAATCAACAATTTTGAACCAAAACTGACTCTTAATTCACTGGTTTGGATTTGAGTCTTGTAATCGATGGTTCACATCTTATTACTCTACTTGCAATAATTGTTACCAATAATTAATCTGCCCCAAAATATTACTTTAAAAATATCTTACAACTGACTATTCATACTTCTGACTTTGTCTTAATTTGAATAACTACTTTTCCTAGCATCCCACACACACAATTATCATTAAATCAAGTTGATAAAATAATGAAATTGTCCCCTACCAAAGTGCTTAGGTGGACCATACATATTATTATTATCTATATAATGCCACACACCAATATCCTAATTTGAAGTTGATCAAAATCATTTTCTTCTTCTTCTTCACACAATTAAATGGCAGTCGTTCCCTCCAAATGCACAAAAGCGTGGGACGCCTCTTGGCTTGGCGTGGTAGCTCTGATCCTCCTAACGACGGCGTTGTCGACAAGCTCTGAAGCGGCGGCGAGAGGGTGGCAGGTGGAGAAGCCGTGCGACGAGATATACGTTGTTGGAGAAGGCGAAACCCTGCACACCATCAGCGACAAGTGCTCCGATCCTTACATAGTTGAGAGGAACCCGCATATTCACGACCCCGACGATGTTTTCCCGGGCCTCGTCATCAGGATTCTACCTCTCGCGATTCCATCTTAAAACCAATTGACAATTAGTAAATCAGTAATATTTGAACTTGTAGATTCAAATAGTTAAAAATTATTATTTGTTGTTCGTGTGTTTTGGTTTTTGACATACTCTATAGAAATTATTAAGTTTATAAATTGAAATATATTATAAAATTCAATTTTATCTATAAATTAAAATACTAACATATTCTAATTATTAGTTTATTGATACCGTTTAGAGTCTAATTTTAATATGAGACTTTTTTTCATATTATCTTTATTTTATTAAATTATAATTTATAATATTATAGTAATATAATAAAAATTATATTTTCTAAAAAAATATTAATTATATATCTTTAAAATATTAAAATAGATGAGTTAAGAATATTATCCAAAAATTAACGTTCCAAAAATTAAGAATTAAAAGAAACTATAAAATTTGGGAAAATAAAGAATAATATTGAAATTATGAAATTCTCAAAATCAAAACTGTAAACTTAATGAGTGCTATTTCATATATCTTATATTCAATTTTAATTGTTGCATGTTACAGCTATTTGAGGGGTAATTACAATCTACATGCAAAATATTTCACCAATATTTCAATTGACTATAAAATGTTTCACCAATGTTTTAATTGAGTACAAAATGTTTTAAGTTAACAAATATCATACAAAAAGTTTGATTAGTGTTACGAATTAGTACATTCCATCTAGGGGTGGCGAAACGGGTTGCCCGCGGGTACCCGCACCCGACAAGTCGGGTACCCAAATTTGTTGTCCCAATACCCGCCCCGCGACATACTGGGATTACCCAATACCCGTGACGGGTTTCCCATACCCGACATTGCGAGTACCCGTACTCGACCCAGAATCCTAATAAAAAATTTCAAAACCATAATAACCGTCAATACTCCCTAATTTACTTTATTAATATCGAGTTTTTAATCGTAAGTTTGTTGGAATATAAAAATGTTTTAAAAGAACTCTTAGATTATATAATGTATTCCCACTATTCCGTCTTAATAGATAGAGACATTTCATTTTCTTCACTCATTTTGGAAATATAATAATATAAATACTCTTCTCTGCACTATTATCTCTCTTACTTTATTTTTCCTCCGTTCTAACTATTTATTTTCAATTTTTCAAAATGAATGCGTATATAGCTATTACTATTATTTAACTATTTACTTTTTTTTCTCTACTTTAACTATTTGAAACACCTCTATTAATATGGAACAAAGGGAATATTAAAAGGTGGAAAATGGCTAATACTCATAATAACGGGTATTATCGGGACTAACGGGTATACCCAAGCGGGTAGTGGGTATACCCGCTACCCGCAAAATTCTAAAACACCCTATCCGATCCCGCCCGTTTCCCGTTATCATCGGGTAGCGGATATCCAATACCCGGCGAGTAGCGGGTCGAAATGGGAATTACCCATTACCCGCAACCCATTTTGCCACCCCTAATTCCATCTAAAAATCACTAACACTATTACTTTTTCTTATTTTTCTCTAAAATTGTGCCCTAAAAAACATGATATTATTTCTCTGAATAATATCTTATGCATTGCCATATGGGCATGTTATTAAACAATGAATTCACATTTAACTTTCGGCTAATATTTGTAGCTAATTTTAGAGTCGAAAGGATGAAAAACAAGAAAAAATAATGATGTTAGTGATTTTTAAACGGAAGGTAATAATTTGCAACACTAATCAAAACCAAATTTTGTACAACCAAAATAAGGTAATATTAATAATTTGATGCATTAATTATATATTAAAATCACAAATATAGTAAGCGGATAAGATAAAAAGACTTATTAGCCTTTAACCTCATTTTTTTATTTTATATTTGAATTTTCTTTCTATTTTTTTAAAATTTGAATTAAAGTATGCACTAATTACATTTATGGTTCAAAAAAATAAAAATAATTATATAAAAATCATAAATATATGACCACAATATTATACACTTTCCATGTACTATATATACATCCATACACTTTAATTAAATGCATAAATAAACCTATTTTTTTCAAATAAAATAGTTTTTGGTTGTACAAAATTTGGTCACATAGATTTGTTGTATTTGTTAACTTAAAACATTTTGTATTCAATTGAAACATTGGTGAAACATTTCGTATGTAAAGTGTAATTACTCCGCTATTTGAGTTAAGAACTCTAATATTCTATAAAGATAAATAGAAAAATATTAAATAAATAAGTTATGAACATGCGATTATTTATCGATTGGGGTTCAACATAATCTTTTAAAACCGTAAAAACTAAACTCAATGAGTACTAGTACACCATATATCAAATTTTAATTTATGGCATATTTTAGTAGGACGGACGAAAAAGGAAATTCAGCTTATTTATATGGGATAAAGGTACTTTTATTAGTTGTACTTTTATTAGTTCAACCTCCACTGACTAACCACATCGCATTAGTTTGTTAACGTAGAACCTGACTTATGAAAGTCGCGATAGGAGGAAGGAGAGGATACTCCCACATAGTCGATGAGCCACCAGAACCAAACAGCAAGGGATATAGAGATTGGGAGGAAATCGATCTCGTGGTTTTCTCGTGGATAATCGACAATATCGAACATGATATTATTGCCGATTTTGCTCACCACCAAACGTCCAAAGCTCTGTGGGACAACCTTCGAATCACGTTCAAAAGCAAGGCGGATTCATTCCATATCTACGACCTGGAAGACAAAGTGTTATATATCAGACAGGGGAACTTAGACCTTGAGACATATTACCGTCGAATCCATGGATTATGGATCAATGTCGACAGAAGCCAAAAACAACCAGTGACGTGCTGCGATAAGGGGGTCAAACAGTTCAGAGATTTCACAAGCGAGAAGAGGCTTTTCAAATTCCTCACTGGATTAAACCCGGAGTATAATGCAATCCGGCGAGATATCCTCAAACTCGAGCCGTACCCCTCAGTCGAAGAGGCCTACGCGTTGGTGAAGAAGGAGACGACTCGATGCAATATCATGTCACCGACATCCTCTTCACCAATCGGAGATGCCACTGGCGTAGGAAGCACCGATACATCATCGAGGGAGATCGGATATGGATTCGGAGCACAGAGAGACAGACCCAACCGAAACGGACCGCAGCGTCCTCCACCTGCCGGAGCCTCCGCTCACCAAGCCGGAGGGAAGTCGGACAAGAGCAAATTGTGGTGTTCTCACTGCGGCAAGAACAAACACACAAAGGAAAGTTGTTTTCTCCGAGTAGGATACCCAGAATGGTGGGACGAAAGGCAGAGAGCTCGAGCCCAGGCGAAGTTCGCCGGAGTCGGCATAACCGAACAACAGACTCGGTTCCCGGCTGCGAAGGTGGAACCGGAGGGGGAAATCTACCGCACAACCCTCCGAATCAAGAAGCCGGCACCGGAAGCGGCGGCGGCGGCGGAGTCGGCAGCGTACGCGTCGGGAATTTTGTAGAAAAGGACGGCGAGACAGAATCGCACAGATGGGGAGGAGGCGGCGGATATTTGGGAGGTAAAGGGCTTGACAAATTGTCAAACCCTAATCAAACTCTGAATTTTTGTTTTGGACCCCAGATTATGCCTAAATTACATTTGAGACCCCATTTTGTGAACAGTTATGAGAAATACCATCCGAGAACCGTTAATTTCGAAATGACCCCAGATATTGACCAAATTAAGACCCATAATCGTTTTGCACCATTATTGAATATTTCCGCTGCATTTAGTGTGCAAAATATTGATAGTGCTAGAAAAAAGGGTTGGATTTTTTTACTGCGGAGCCACTGATACCATGACTCCGGAACGATCTGATTTTATTAATTTTGGTGAAATTACTAAAACCTATATCCGAACTGCAAATGGGGAGTTAATTACAGTGGAAGGGTCTGGAATCATGGAGATGAGACAGCCTGGACCAGAACTGCAGGGAGGAGTTGAAGATGTGAACTATGTGCACCAAGGAGGAAATAATAGGAACTTCAACAACTATCGCTCCAACCAAGGTGGTGGTAACTACAACAATTATGGTAACAAGGTGCATCCCAATCTCTCCTATGGGAATCCTAACAATGTTCTGCAACCACCGCCAGGATTCATAGTGTCTAATGGGTTGGTAGAACAACAGAAAAAGCCTACTACTGAAGATATCTTGGCAGCATTCATGAATCAGACTACCAAGTACATGGAGAAAACTGACAAGTACATGGAGAGCACCAGTCAAAGGTTGGGGAAGGTTGAAAACGACATGCAAAGCTTGAATGTGCATATGAAGAGCATTGATACTCAGATTAGTCAAATTTCTCAAGCTGTAGGTGTCCAACATCAGCCAGGGCAATTTCCAGCACAGACCATAAACAATCCCAAAGACTGCAAGGCCATACACTTGAGAGGTGGTAAAAGCTATGAAGGACCTTCCATGCCTGTAGAGGAAAATAAGAGTACTCCAGAGGAAGATGTCAGAGCAGAAGAGAATTCCAAGGGAAAGAATAAGGTGGACATTCAGACCAAGAAAGACGCAATGCCAGAAAAGTTGCCTCCTCCTTCCATTCCTACGACAGTTAGAGTGCCCTTCCCATTTGAGGTGAAGGAGAAGAAGTTGGATGAGCAATTCTCCAAATTTCTCGATAATTTTAGGAAGGTGAACATTAATATACCATTGGTGGAAGCTCTGCAAGAGATGCCTACGTATGCAAAGTTCCTAAAAGATGTGCTCTCCAAGAAGAAGAAGTGGATTGATTATGAGATGGTGAACATATCTGAAAATTGTAGTGCGATAATTCAAAAGAAGCTACCTGCCAAGCTTAAAGATCCTGGGAGTTTCAATATCTCATGCGTTATTGGAAATGACAGACAGACAAAGGCACTGTGTGATCTGGGGGCGAGCATAAATTTGATGCCATTATCATTTTTCAGAAAGATGAAGATCGGCACTCTCAAGCCGACTACAATCACACTGCAGATGGCAGATAGATCAATCACCTATCATAAAGGAATTGTTGAGGATGTTCTGGTGAAGGTACATGACTTCATATTTCCCGTCGATTTTGTAGTGTTGGATATGGAGGAAGACATGAATGTGCCGCTTATCCTAGGGCGCCCATTCCTAGCAACGGGAAAAGCATTAATAGATATAGCAAAGGGAGAGCTCACTCTTCGTATGGGCAACAAACGACACATTTTGTCTATCTATAATGCTATGAAGACTCGTGAAGACGAGGAACTTATTATGAAGATGGAGTGCAAAGCGGTGCATGTTGTAGAGGTCCAAAAGACACAAGCAATTGAGTCCACATTGGGGGATTTTTCATTGCCGCGGTGGATGTTTGGTTCATGTGGTGGATCAATTTCTAAAGAAGAGACTGCATCAAATCCTAAAGTGAAGGAGAAGAAAACAAAAGCTTAAAATTCACCCAAAGTGGAAACCAAAATTTGTGATGGAGCTTTGAAAACTACTTGATGGAAGAAGAGATTGGCTAGGTCATATGCTTCCAAGATTGATAGAAAATCCAACACCACCATTTATGGCGTGACATGATGCAGCTCATGGAGGACGTCGAGCCAACGACGATAACCAAAGGCACTGTAGGGGAGGTAACCCCTAGTAGGTAACTTTTAATTTTATCGTTTCATTTTGTTTTTGGTGTGTTTTTTTTTGTTGCTTGCTTACCATGTAAGTCTCCCTTCTCCACCAACTTTTCAAACTTATTCTTTGCTTAGCTTTGAATAAGTTTGGGGGGATGATATGGTGGATAGGGACACTAACGAGGTACGTATCTTATTGCTTTTGTTGCTTTATTTTGTTTTAGGATAGAATTATTTTGTTAGAACTCCTTGAATGCTTGCTTTGATTGGTTGGGTTTTGAAATTGAATTGAAAAAATTGGTAGTAATTTGGATGAAGACTAGTCGTCTATGATAAAAGAACCTTCCACTTTGAGCTATCACTTGACCATTGACTTGAGAGTTTGAGTAATATGATGCATAAGTAACGAATTGCTTGTTTGCCTTGATTCATGCTATTTGCCCAGTGAGACTTGAGCTTTTAATTCTTTCATGTGTGATTTATCATCAATTGTGTATGTGTTTCTAGAACTTGCTCCTTGTCTTCTTGAGTCTACATAGTAACCTTAGAGATAGGGGAAGATGTTAGGCCATTGTTGTTAGCCTTATTTTTACCTAAACACTAGCCTTATTATAATAATACCCTTGATAGCTAAGTTTGAGCCTATTGCCTTTTCTTTTGTCAAGCTAATCAAGTGGGTTGGGAATCCTAGACTTTAGAATTGTTGAGCTATGAAAAGAAGAGTTTGGAGAGTTTAGTTGTTGAAAAAAATTGGTCGTGTTTAGCTTATCAAGTTGGAAATTGGTTGTACTTAGAAATTAAAAAAAAAAAGAGAAAAGAAAAGAAAAGAAAGAAGAAAGAAAAAAGAAAGAAAGAAAAAATATATATATATACATAGTATATAGAGAATAATTCAAGATCTTTGCAAGTTAAGAAGAAATCAGACAAACTCTAGTTATTGTAGAGAAGTGTTTTGGTGAATGGTTGAAGTTGAAAGTGGATTGTGTAATGTCTTGGAATTTCACATCTTTTTGGGAATTAGTCGCTTTAGCCAAATATTACCCTACCTTAGTAAAAGTGCATTCGACGGCTTAACTTGATGGAATTTGTATTGTGATATGCTCCTTTATTCCGTATTCGAACCTGGCGACCCGCCAGCAAAACACGAAAAAAACGCCGTAAGCAGCTGGCGACTCGCCAGCTTCGACGCACACCCAACCTGGCGACCCGCCAGCTTCGTCGGACAGCTTATTTCGGGCCCAAAGTTAACCCTAGGTATATATATGCCTAGGAAACGCCTCCAAACACAACTTACACGCCTCCTACCCCAAAAATACCACTTTTTCACCTAGGAAGAAGAGAAGAACGAGCAGAGGACGAGTATTCATCGCAAGATTGAAGACGAGGCCTCCAATCCGCCCAATCCAATTCTAGGAGTTTCTACTTTTAGTTTTATTCTTGTTTAAACAATGTTTTTGAATATTTCTTTGAATATTTCTTTGACTTTTGTGTTGAACATGAGTAGCTAAATCCTTCGTAGAGTTCTACGGGGGAGATACAATGATTCTTATGTTTAATTGATTTCCTTTTTCTATGCCTTGGCTCATGTGGTTATTTTGATTTCTTCTGTGCTTATACGTTTATTTGACTGATCACCTTATAAATGCATGTGGATTTTACTACAAGAACTGAGAAGTGAGTAGTTTAATTTGAAAGAGAAGAAATTGACATCTTTGCCAATATAATCGAGAGATTTGAGCCTTTGAATGAAGCTAAGTATCTTAGGAGCTATTAGGAGTTGTTGCCTTAGTTCTAGGAAGGAGACTTCGGTTCTAGGTAGCAATCTACAAATTATATGCTTTGAGAAAAGATATAGTTTTACCTTAGTGATAGCTTAATAACCCATGAGACCCTTTGTTGGCATAGCTAGGAAGTTAGTTGAGCATAGGATAGTTGTTATCGATCGCGTAGGATTCTACCTTCTCATCCTTGATCTACATCCGTTTTCTTATTTGCTTTTAGTTCTCTAGTTATTTTTAATTGTTTTTACCTTGCTTTTAAATAGATTCAGAAAAACCAAAATTCCGATTCATCTAGATAGTAGTTGAGGTTGGTTCGTGGTAATTAGATTGACACTCAATGTCTCTGTGGATATGATACTCTTTGCTTACTATTTGCTACATTAGCCCCGTACACTTGCGGGTATACTTGTGTTAAAAATAAGTTGAGTCAAGTTTTTGTCGTGTGAGACATGTGTTTTGGCCAAGAGCCACAGACAATCGTTTAAACCTTCTAATACCCGTATGCAATCTATGTTGATTTGATTCATGCTGATGTGTGGGGTCCTGCACCTGTTATCGGAGGGAATGGTTTTAGATATTTTGTGACCTTTATTGATGACTGCACATGAATGACTTGGATATATTTCTTGAAACATAAATCTGAGGTAGTTGAAAAATTTATCCTGTTTTTTCAAATGATCCAAACTCAATTTCACACTACCATCAAAGTCCTTCGGTCATGGGAGGGAATTTGTTAATGGTACCATGTCAAAATATTATAAGGAGAAAGGCCTAATTCACCAATGGGAGGGAATTTCACACTACCATCAAATTTGTTATGTCGCAGGCAACGACAATTAATCAAAGTCAAAGTTAGTCACTTGTTTATGTTTGGTTATTTTTGAAGAAACTTGGTTCTAGCCACAAACAATTGTACGTTATTGTATCAAGAGTCATAGATCGTGAAAAATTGAATATTATTAGTTCGAGTTGTGTCAACTGTAGTAGGAAGATTTGTAAAAGGTTTCGTGAGAGAAATAAAGACTTCATAATCATAACTCATAAATTATAACTGCTATGTAGTTGGTTTAGTGGAGTAGTGGAGCGCATGAAATCTTCCTATGAATATTTCCACTATTTTTATCTGTAGGTCGTGTAAGTACATGTTATCACTGTGGTGATGCTTTAGACTTTGCTTCTTTAGTTCGGAAATTTTTCTTAAAAAGGTTGTAGCATTGTTTGTGATCCGCTGGATGCCTATTGTGATTAGTAATGTAAAACTTATACATTGTTGATAAGAAACTACTACAGTGTATTTTTGGACCAGGTATGTTTCAGTTGTAACTCACTCATATGCACTTGCTCCATGCTTTCCCTGTCTTAAGACGTGTTTGTTATTCATCCCTTCTTGCAGTGGAAAATTCTTAGAGATCACGTCGATGAAATTAACCAGGAGATTGAAAATACGTAACGGTGTCTATGGATCTGTGTGTTTTGTTCCTCGAAAGGAATTGGCAAGGAACCTCCAACTTACTAATGAAATAGTTTAGGGACGAGCATTTACTTTGTGTGGTAATGACCTGTAGAATGTTTTCTTGACAAGGACCGATGTGTCGTATTATTCTCGAACTAATTACAACCGTGCTATGCACGGCTCATTATAGTTATATCAAATTAATAAATATATATAAGAAATAGTACGAAACATTATAGTACTATATATGAATCTAAAATTATAAATGTATTTAATAATAAATATATATTAAGATCTCTTTGTTTACTTCTCCTAATGAGATTTAAGATATTGTTTATCAAAAGCTATAATTTAAGATTGCACTGGTGAGACACTTTCCAGTCGAGTTTCATTTCATTGCAATATAGAGACCCTATACAGTAAAAACTCAAACCTTGAAACCTAAATTCTAAACCCTTAATTTTAAAATATACTCATCATGACCAACAAAATGAGCCAAACATCAATAAAATTCTCCCTCCGTCCAGGTTCGATTTCACTTTGTTGATCACTTATTTTATTTTGGGGGGAAAATAATTTAATAAAATTGGGAAGAACATAAAAACTTAAATGAATCAAGTACGTTTAGTTAATAAATGGTTAAATGAGTAAACTATTTGATAAATCCAATAACTTTAAACAAATAAATAATTAAAATAATCAATTAAAATGAAATGAATTAATCAATCAGCTTCATTTCCCCAAGAACCTCTACAATTAGATTTCCAACGGATTTCATTCTTTATCTCTAGGCCCTGCAAAATATGGAAATTTAAATAAATCAATCAATACATTAAAAACGCCACATTGTTCAATAACTTTCTACCAACAACCAAAAAACTAAAACTCTCAGCGCCTAATTTCCTGATGGGAATGATGTGTTTGTGCCACTGTGCGTGTCTACATGATTTCTATAGTCATTTCCTATAATCAGTTTCAGGCACAAAATGAAAAGTCATGCTGAAATTCGATTAAAGTTTTTTGCTCCCTGATTTCAAAGACTCACTTTGGTAAGACCGTGGTTTCATTGTACATGAAACTGTCGCTTGCTGTGTGTGACTTTCAAATTGCAATGTAAATATATGGAATGATTTATGTGCATATAAATGCACAATAATGAGGGAAATTAATATTTTTTGTAATTATAGTATTTAAAATGCAATCACCATGAATTACTTGTATATGTAACTCAAGACTTTTCAATTTTAAAAACGGTTTTAAACGGTGTATTTAATGAACGTGGAATTTTCAAATTTGATCAAATGTATTGTGTTATAGCGACGTGGACTGCATTTATATTATGAAATTTGTGATTGAAACTTTGTGAATTAAATTTGTATCATTAAAGTGTCACCATGGAATTTGGAATTGGATTTATAATTATTATATAAATGAAATAATTATAATGAACCCCTTCTTATAGGAGAAAAAATTCCCTAGTCTAGATATAGCATGTGGCAATATGATGTGGTATGCCCCACCAATATTATTTTGCCAAATGGAAATATACAGGCCTCTACTTCTAGCTGGAAACATAAAAATTTTGAAAAGAAAAATGCATTCTCATTTATTGTGGAAACTATCCCAAATAATATGCATTCTCATTTATTAATGGAAACTATCCCAAATAATATGCATTTTTATTTTACCGTGTATACTAAAATGAATGGTATTATCATATTGCATCACCAATTTATTAGTTTAGATTGATTTTCTTTTATATTGAGATATGTATATATATAAATTCAATTTATTTACTTAATGGAATTATTTTTCTTTTTTATTGATGTATACATGATTTAAAATCTGTTAACATTGCACACAATAGATTTACTATTTTAATGTTCTTTTTTTATGTGTTATGTTAAAATATTAATTAAGAATTAAGATAGCTAATAATAATAAGATGATCTGATGGATTTTATACAATGGACAAAACATGTTGTAGTATAAAATTCAATATGAATTTCAAGAAATTAAAATACTATTATATTACTGTATTCAATTAAGGATTATAATCTTACTTTACCTAATTAAAATGAGACTATATTGTTTAACATCAACTATAAATTAAGAATATAAAACTTTAATGGACATAATTATGTAGTCTATTATAACTACTTAACTATAAAAAATAATTATAAAATAATGAATATAAAACTTAAACAATGATATAATCTAATAACTATAAAACATACGTATTTACTTTACTAAAAGTAAAAAAGATGGAGCTTGCATAAATTGTGGTTGTATATAATCAATATATGGGAATGGTAAAAATGACCTTAAAACATTATATTATGCTATTATTATCATTTGACCATGTATACCATATAATTCCATTTGGCAAAATAGTATTGGTGGGACATACCACATCACATTCCTAAACTAGAGAATTTTTTCTCCTCTTATAGATGTACAGATATAAATATTCCGACTTTTTTCTATAAATTGGGTGTTGTAGTTTTTAATCTTGATTCAGTCCAGTATTTATGATATTCAATGAAAGGTGTAAAATGATTTAAAGCATGGGAAACCAACGTCTATATTAGTTTTTATTCTTAAATGTCTACATAATAATATCTAAATTATATTTTTAATCTTAAATTATAATTTCATAAATACCTCAAAACTCCCCTTTTATATATGTATAGATAGATACAATGTACCCAATATGCATCTCTGTTTCATTATTTATCTATACATATATAAAAAAACGAATTTTGATCACCATTTTGAATTATTATAAACTTTGGGCAAAATTTTGAATATTAATTAGTTATGGATCTTTTGAACGGCCGTTCCAGTTTTCATTATCTGAATTTTGAGTAAATTAACGGTTATACTCCACTAATGTCATTTAATTAGAAAGTTATCTATTGGTAGATAATTATTGGTAGCGTTTTTTAATATTATTTATCTATCTATACATGTATAAAAAACGAGTTTTGCCCATCATTTTAAATTATTACAAAATTTGGGCAAAATTTTGAATATTAATTAGTTATGGATCTTTTGAACGACTGTTCCAATTTTTATTATCTGAATTTTGAGTAAATTAACGGTTATACTCCACTAGTGCCATTTAATTAGAAAGTTATCTATTGATTATAACTGAAAATTATTTTGCTCAGCATTTGAAAAGTTATCTATTGAGTAAATTTACGGTTATACTCCACTAAGAGCATCCGCAATGGTTAATAGGCCAGCCATAGGTCAGCCATTCTCTCCTCTGCCACGTCAGCAACACTAAAAAAACCACCTGCCACGGCCAGATTTAGGCCAGCCCATAGGCCAGCCGCAATAAAAACAATTCAAAATATACTACATTTACTGGAATTAAAATTGCGATATACGGAATTAAATTTACGACACATATACGGGAAAAATAATCCATTCCATTAAAAAAAAAGTACAAAGATTTTAAAAAAAAGTACATGATTTTTTAAAAAAAAAAGGGCTTCAACACCCGAGCCCCGCCACTCTCTACTCCTCATCGCCGTCGCCGTCGCCCTCCTCGTCGCCGCCGCCGCGCCGCCGCGCCACCCGTGGTATCTGAGCCCACGTCGGAACCCCCCAGCCGTGACCTCGCGATCTCTAAATCAGCACGCATGCTCTCGAGCATCTCGAAAAGAATCCTCTTCTCCGTGGGGTCGCGTGGCGTTCTTCCACTCTCGGAAGACCTGTAACATCTGAGCCCGCGTTTGGTTACGCGAATGGAGAGTGTACTCGAGTGGGGCGGCTGGGAGGGCGGAGGACTGGACCTCGCGGGGCGATAGGGGGGATCCGCCCCTCGCAGCCCGCTGCGCCCGCTTCGTGTCCAACCGGGCGGGGGCAACCAAGTAAATGAAGGGGAGGGGATGGAAACTCCTCGCATCCGGGGAGGTCGTGGGATCCGCCGCTGCTGCCGCCAGTAGTCGCCGCTATAGTTAAGTCGCCGTTTCTTCGGCCACCCAACCGTCGCACCCCGCCCGGAACTTCTCCCTGAGTCCTTCAGCAACAAGAAGCACTCCCATAAGGTGAACTCCTTATACTTCCCCCTCCAAGGGGAACCGACCTGCGCTATCCTCCGGCGTCGTCCCGGGCCCGCCCACTTGAGCCGACGGAGGGCGTTGCGGCATACCCGCTGGTCGCAAAACGGCCCATCGCGGCCCCGGTGCGCTCCCACCCCTTCCGGACCTCCTCGTTGTTGAAGTTCTTCCCGTGCGGGCAAGGCCTCTTATAGGCAGCAAGACCGATCTTCGCCCACATGTTGACGACCCGCCGGTTGTTCGCAACCAGTGGATCGTCGCACACCTCCAACCACCCCTTGGCCACCCCGGCGTACTCATCCTCCGTCCACTTCCTTCGGCCGGTGGCAGTGGGCTGCGATGACTCGCCGACCGCCTTGCCCTTCCCCTTCCCCCTCGTCTTCTTCCTCGGCGCGGCTGGCGTCGCTCCGAACGGGAGTATCATCGACCCCGAGATCGATCCCCATATCATGCAATGATAACAGACGAAGGTCATCGCCAGAGAACTGCGTCTCCACCGGGTCGACGTGTGAGACGAAGCCGTCAAAAAAAATCAAGCGAGGGCCGATATACCGCGTCCCTCCCGGTGACCCCTGCACCCCCCGGCATCCCGGATACATGCCGTGCAAAGCATCCCCCCCCGCATCCCCCCCCGCCACATCATCCCCATCATCTCCGCCGCAGCATCATCTCGTCGCGTGCATCCGGGCATACCCCCCACCCGGCGCGGCGCTTCCGCCGCTCCTTCGCCCGCCGCCCCGACATCCCCACGGCATACCCCTGGGCATACCCCCTGGTTCCCCCCATCGCCCCCCGGCGCACTAGCCATCATCCCCATCATCCGATTCCAAGGGATGTTAAATCCCGGGCCCATTCGCCCCCATCCGGGACCCCACGGGTACGCGTGGGAGTCTCTGAGAGCCGCTCGTCCACTGGGACTCGGACTCGTTGTTGTGATCCATCACTCGATGATGCTCTTGAACAGAAAGTTAGAGAGAGAGAAAACTCGTTAAAACAAGTGGTGCAAATGAAAATGAAACGAAAATCGCGTTTATATATGATTTAAAAAAAAAAAAAAAAAAATCGCCGATCGGGCTCGGCCAGCGATTTAGCGATCGGCGAGGCCGATCGGGCCTCCACAATGGCGGCTAGCCGATCGGCCAGCGCTTCGGCCAGCGACGAGCGATCGCGCCGATGCGCTCCGATTGTAATGGTTCATCGGCCAGCGCGACGAATCGGCTAGCTGGTCGCTAGCCGACCATTGCGGATGCTCTAATGTCATTTTTCAATCATAATTACAAATGGGAATATGAAAAGTATGAGTATTTGAAACGGATTAAATACATTTATATCACCATTCAATTATATGTATAAATGGGCATACACGTACACATTCTCACCCTATATATAATCTAAAATTAAACCTTTAATTCCCTCGACAACCTATTCATTCTCAAAAGATGAAGCATGAAGAAGAGGATGGAGGCCTCTGCGGGAGACGTTGCGGTCAAAAGCTAGCTAGCGACGGAGGCATAGTCTTAACCAACTACTAGCTGAAAATATTCATGTGAAATCGAAAGAAAAGAATCATGCGAGTGTATGGTGAGAGGCTACGGTCATCTTCCATGCATGAGTGAATAAGAAACTCAATTAGAAGGATGAAAGTATTCAACGTAGTTTCTCAATGTACTATATAATAAAATTAATTTTGGTAGCAACCTTTCTATATGACTCTGACCATGACTCTGAATATTTATAACTCGGCTTATTGATGGTGTTGCTCAAAGCAATGTTTTACCAGAACAAGGAAAGAAAAAAAAAAGAATATAGTTTAGTAAAATGCGTCATATTGCGCATCACCTCAAGAATGTGTTTTGTACGGATTTAAATAACTTTCATTATATAAATGACTATTAACCAAAATCAAAAGAATTAAGAGAAAACAAAGTCAAAGTTAGAGTTGAAAGCATTATCATCTTATTTTTAGAATGAATAAAGTCAAGTTATAAACCTAAGGCTCCCGTTCGATAAACTTTTTCCACCCATTTTATTCATTGTTGATCACAACTTACATAAGATTAATGAGGCAAGAGTCCACCATTTTATTCATTGTGGAATTTTAGAGTCCACTATTCAAAATAATAAAAGTAAGGATGTTAATTAACGAGGAACGACAAAAGAAAAAAATAGTGTCAATTGGGAGGGGGGGGGAGGGGAATAGTTTGAAAACAATTCACCCTACTTGAAACATTTAAAACTCGAAATTTCAATTAAAGTCTAAAATTATTGAGGCAAAATCGACCTTATAAAATTAGAAGTTGACATTATCGTTTGGATTGAAGACTTACTCCATTTCGGAAGGAGGAGATTTCGGAATATGGGGCTCAATTCGCTGACCTTTCGAAATGAGGGATTAAATTCGTTGACCTTTCAGAATATGGGCTTGGGACATGCGAATTTTTCATAATAAGAATTTTTTACTTTTTTATATTTGTTCTCTTCTTTTTTCTTATTTTTCATTCCTAAATAATTATAATTGACCAAACTACCCTCTAACCTAATTTATCAAAATTTTATGCGCTCCACTGTCTATCACAATTCACGAGTTAGTCGAAGCAGGGATGAACAACAAATGCAGATTATTTGGAGAAACAGAAATGCTGTAATGGCTAAATAATTTATTCTTAATTTTTCCAATTTTTTTTAATTCTTTTTAAAGGTGTGCGTGTCTTTGTTGATTTTCTATGCATATTTATATATGGTTTTACAAGCAGCAATGGGTGAGTGGTTCATTGTTCTTTCAGTCTTCATCTGAATTAACGCGTGTAATAATTGATCAGATATTGGAAACATGGATTGGGATTCAGAAGAATGATACATAATTAATTATCAATGTAATATTAATATATTATAAAACTTCCAAAGTGACTTATTTTTCAGAAATTTGAAAAGGAAAATAATTTGTGATGTGAGAATTCCGATTGAATTTTTGGGGTGGAAATCTAGTTTGGAGTGAAGAAGCTTGAATTTTTGATAAATTAGATTAGAGGGTAGTTTGATTAATTATAATTATTTAGGAATGAAAAATAAGAAAAAAGAAGAGAATAAATATAAAAAAAGTAAAAAATTCATAATCTGAAAAGTTAGCATGGAATGAAAAATAAGAAAAAAGAAGAAAATAAATATAAAAAAGTAAAAAATTCATATTCCGAAAAATTCACATACCTCGAGCCCATATTCTGAAAGTCAGCAAATTTAATCCCTCTATTCGAAAGATCAGCGAATTGAGCCCCATATTCCGAAATATCTCATTTCGAAGGCAGCCCCAATTAATCCTTTTCTGAAATCCCCAATATCCCGCCAGGGTTTTAAGTAAAACCCTAAATCCCCAAACCATCACTCATCCACACTTCCACCATCTGAATCCAATCAACTGCAGGTATGAGTTTCGCGGTGTTCAAGATGATGCATTGGGCAACCGGCATTGAGCACTGCGCCTCGGGTTTCATCACCCATTCCTCCGCAGATTCCACGCCTCGGGTTTCATTTGTAATTTTCATTTCAGTTCCTTTCTGTATTCCTTCTTGTAATCCCTAAATCTCCCACATGCATCCTATTGGATAGCACCTATATCTCAGTCTCGTCTTATAGGATTTTTCTTAATCCTACCTCGGCTTCACTACTGTGCAGAGTTTATTTATTATCTTTACTAACTTTGGAGAAATTCTATTTTCTCTAAAATAAATGTTTGGGCACTTATTTAATAAAATATGGATTCATGAAAAATCTTTTCTTTAATCTTTTTTTTTTCCTTCGGATATTTCGCATCCCCCACTTTACTACTTTCCCTCTTCTCGGAATCTAAATAAATTATTTGGAAATTAACTTATCAACTTTCGAGCTCCAAGTCGATATTTTCCATTTTCGGGAACTTAGTAATTTATTCAGGAATTAATTGATTGAGCTCCAACTCATTTCCTTAAATTAATCCCATCCAACAAATAACTTTTCAAGTCCAACAATTAAGAGTTCTCGGCTCAAACAATAATTCCTGGGTCCACTAATTAAATGGTAATATCTCATCACCTCATTTAACTCATATGGCCCAAGCTAAATTAAATCGAGGCATTCTACTACTCCAATTACTCAGTGGGGCTTGGTCCAACAATTAACTTCCAATCCTTAATTGGCCCACTGGCCTAACAACTAATTAATTTCCTTGGCCCAACCTCTTAATCAATTACTAAGACCCAAACACATTAATTCAAAGTCCAATTTATATACTCCCTTCCATCGTCACTTCTCTCTTCTCACATTCAAATTTCCAAACTAAATCCCCAATTCTTGAAGGAAGGGGTGACGTCTCCAGCCGCCCTTCTCCCTCTTCTCCGGCGAAATCGCCTCTACCTCGACGAAAATTTCAGAGTCCCGTCGACGGGTACGCCCTCCGTTACGCTTCTCTCTCCGTCCATTCTCTTCCTCGGCGGGTTCACCGTCCACTCAGCTTGACGGAGATTCGCCGGCTCCGTCTTCGTCTCCAGCCGATGAACGAGCAGACCCGCCGGAGCTCCACCACGCCTCCTTCGCCAGGCAGCCACGACGCTCACCGGATGCTCACGCCGGCCTCCTGCGTCTCGCGCCCACCGTCCAGCACCGGCATCCTCGGTGAATCCGGCAGTAGCTCTCTCAGCCGCGGCCTGCAGCTGCTCCGTGGAAGTTTTCGG
>NC_062967.1:29950071-29997417 GCF_023119035.1 Salvia hispanica | reverse complement strand
AGCTTGACGGAGATTCGCCGGCTCCGTCTTCGTCTCCAGTCGATCGACGAGCAGACCCGCCGGAGCTCCACCACGCCTCCTTCGCCAGGCAGCCACGGCGCTCACCGGATACTCACGCCGGCCTCCTCCGTCTTGCGCCCACCGTCCAGCACCGGCATCCTCGGTGAATCCGGCAGTAGAGAGGAGGCATCGCCTCCTTCTCCCTCTCTCAGCCGCGGCCTGCAGCTGCTCCGCTCGCTCGTCGCCCGGCAGCCCCTCCGCCTAAGCTAAGTCACCTTCTATTTTCTCCTTTACTCAATTTCTTTAATTTCTAGCTGATTGGTGATTGATGGTATTTCGTATGATCTTGTTGGAGTATTTAAATTCCATGATCCAATTTTTTTGAGTGCTCACTGGAAAGATCTTTGGCTATGGTATTAAAGTTCTAATTTTTCATTTGGGGCTTTTAGCTCATTGTGAAGACTTGATGGTTCTTGCTACTGATCCATACTTGATTGTGAGGATCCTATGGAAGTTCTAAGTTCTTGTGCTATCTATATTTGTTGTTCTACATGATGCAAAGGTTATTGGGTGTTGAGGTTGTTACCTCACTTTGATGAATCCTCTCGGATGGGGACCGATGTCCTGTCTCAGAATCTCCTCCTTGCTCCTCCTCCCTTCCTTGCTGTATTGCTTGACTTTATGTGAGTTTGGGGTGTCGATTTTGTGGGGAGGAGAAGGGAGATGAGGCTGCTTATATAGTGCTCTATTCCTTGGCTGTTTGTGCTTGAAACTTGGAGGCAAAGGCTCCTATTTTGGGGCTGCCAGCTCCATCTCTTTTGAGCTTGATGTTCATGTTATTTTTACTACTTTGGTGTAAGTTTTGGCACACTAGCTTGGCTGACCTCATGGATCTCCGCAAGTTTCCTCTTTTAGTGCCCTCAAATGAGCTCATATTCTTGTCCCAATTGTCTCTTTTCTTAATTGGGAGATTTAGAAATCTTGACTCTATCCAATCCTTAGTCTTGGCAGAGACTTGATTCTCTTAATCCATAATTGTTCACTATTTTCTTGGTTTACTTTTGATTATTGTCTTACTCATGGTACCAGAGGAATAAGGGGTACAACTGCACCCCCAAAATTTTAAACTAACTATATTGAAATCTTGTTTGACATGGTATATGTAATCTAAATGGTTCAGTGGTTGGAGTCTTCAATGGTAAGGCTGAATGCTTTGGTTCGACTCCCATGGCCCACATTTTGCATGCAGATGTTTAATTACTTTTCTTTATGTTTTAATTATTACTACTCTTTATTTAATAATACTATCATTAGATTTAAATCAACTTCCTTTCAATTTTCACATTTTAACCCCTTGATTTTTGTTTTCTGCGCACTTCTTTTATAGTGCACTTTTGTTTCTTATACTCATTTGTATCTCCCCTTATAGCTTTGTTTTTTTTTAATTTTTTTTTACCTTTTATTGAAGAATATATATTTTAAATATAAACTTTTCCTCAATGCTCATTTATGATCATACATAAAATATGAAAATATATTTGACGTAAAACATGAGAAATAAATTATATAAAAAATGGTAATGATGCATTATATTTGTAATTGAAGTTTTTGCCTAAAATAAGTCAAAAGATTATTTTTAATTAAAAAATACCTTCTGCAAAATTTAAAATAAATTTTTCACTAATCTTTTTTTTATATATGATGACCTTTCTTAAGAAAAAAATTAGAAATAAAGATTTTGTTCAAAGTCAAAATAAAGAGAAGAAAATTGACCTTTCGGATTTTGAAGTTCTATATTGTTATGATAATTTATCGAACCCCCAAACTAAAAATTCTGGATACGCCATTGCATGGTACATGCTCATTCACTAATTGGGTAAGTGGACTTTTTCTTGTAGGTTGTGCCACCTTGGAGCCTTGCAGGCTGCATATTCGAGGGGGAGAGGATGGAGTAATGGAAAGGGAATCTATTCTTGTAGCTCTTTGGTTCATATACCAATTTAGACTATTTCCAAACTTGTTGACTAGAGTAGTAGGATGATAGGTGTGTCTGTTGTCACTCTCACATTTGTAACTTGTAAGCATGTGCTATTTCCATCATTCTTGTATAACTTATTCCTCAAATATTTATCTAATTGAACACATAATTTCCTTGCACTTTATTTCTTCCAACGAAAATACTTAAATCACTCCAAAGTCGAGAATTACAACGACAACTACGATTACACAGCTTCTTAAAGGAAATTAATTAAGCTAATAAATTCGATTTATCTCGAAAGAAGGGAACGGAATTCTGGGGCGTCACACTTATTAAATTAAATAACTCAATATATATAACATTTAGTATATTATTAAATATTTAAATAAAATTGCATTAGTTTATAGTTTAAAATGTTACTCATTTTCCTACTTTCAAGATTTTTATTTCGGTTTGGATTGCCAGAATAGAAATGAGAAAACGTGACGTATTCTGTTTAATATTAAAAAGGTAAATATATTGTTCGATCGTATACATTTTTTGCGTGTCCAAAGTATATATTCAACATTTTTATGTAAATAAAAACAAACATATTTGTTCGAATGGGAAGAAAATTAGTTATCACAACAAACAATTAATGATTTAGTATTGATGGTTTGATTTCAAAGATAGACATTTTTAAGGACATGAAAATGGACAGGCTAATATAGCTTATTAATATCTCGTTTGAGAAAAGGAAATTAATTTTATTTATCTAAACCATAGTCTAAGATTGCATGCGAACTTGGAAATTTGACAAATCAAACTAACCCGTGGCCAGCTGAAAATTAAAATTTGTGGATGCGCTTCAAATTAGATTAATTAATTAGGAGTTTGTCAAATTTTTACAGGTTTATTTAATTTGTTTTAAAGTAAGTAGACCTACCTAGTCTTCTTAAATATTATCATCAATCATCATCATCATCATCGAGAAATCTTATTATTTTCATCCAAAACTGTCGTTTTCCTCTAATATTCCACACAAGTTAGTTAGATTATGTCATTTGTTTTTTTCTTATACCTTATTTGTATTATTTATAGCTATAGTTTTAGTTTTTGAGTTTATGCATTATTAAAGTTGAGGAACATACAAGATATGATAAAGTCATATTATTTTTAGCTTCAAGCTTATGAATGAATAAAGTCTAAGTTATAAACTTAAGGTTCCCATTCGATAAACTTTTTCCACCCGTTTTATTCATTGTTGATCACAACTTGCATAAGATTAACGAGGCAAGAGTCCACTATTTTATTCATTGTGGAATTCTAAAGTCCACTATTCAAAATAATAAAAGCAAGGATGTGAATTAATGAGGAAAAAAAAAATAGTATCAATCAACGGGGGAACTGGTTTGAAAACAATTCACCCTGCTTGAGACATTTAAAACTCAATATTTCAAATAAAGTCTAAAATCAATGAAGCAAAATCGACCTTATAAAATTAGAGCACTCCCAATGGTCCGGCGATAACACTCGGCGATTTTTCGCCGAAAATCGCCGGCCGTTGGGTGTGTTTCGGCGATAATTCGGCCCCGATTCATCGCCGAATCATTGGCGCCCACTGTAGGCGCGATTCGGCGATTTTTCGGCGTTTTTTTTTTTTTGAGTTAGGGAGAAGGGAGAAACCATTGGAGCAGTTGGCTAAAAGTTGGGGATAAATTTTGGTGCTGATGTGACGCTGATGTGGCAGGAGTTAAAGAGAAATAAAAGAGTTTTTAGAGAGAGCATTGGGAGTGCCCTTAGGAGTTTGACATTACCGTTTGGATTGAAGTTTTACTGCATTTCGGAAGCGGTCCCAATTAATCCCTTTTCTGAAATCCCCAATATCCCGCCATTGGGGTTTTAAGCAAAACCCTAAATCCCCAAACCATCACTCGTCCACACTTCCACCATCTGAATCCAATCAACTGCAGGTATGAGTTTCGCGGCGTTCAAGATGATGCATTGGGCAACCGGCATGGAGCACTGCGCCTCGGGTTTCATCACCCATTCCTCCGCAGATTCCACGCCCAAAATCCCTCCGATCACCGCCGACGACATCGACTCGGACTGGACCACCTCCTCCAAGCCTATTGGACCGGTTCCCAACCTCATTACTGCTGCCGCCAACGTTCTTGAAGTTTACATTGTAAGAATTCAGGAAGAGGCTTCTCCGTCCTTAGCTCACAAAGCTGCTGCCGAGCCCAAGGGTGGTGGAGCCGTCTTAGCTGGTATTTCCGGTGCCTCACTTGAGCTCGTTTGCCATTATAGGTTTCTTCTTTTCCTATTTCTAGTATTTACTTGAATTATGCCTTTTCTTTTGTCGTAAATAATTCAGCTGTGCAATGTTGAAAAGCTTTGTCGCACTTTTTTGCTAGGAGGATGCTCCAGGAAAATACTGTATTGCAGGGCATGTTGTATTGAGAAATTGTCCTCTTGATTTTAGTTTTCATCTTGGTTTGATGGCTTGCATAGCTATACTTTGTTTTTAATTAGTTAATATTATATGTGTTCAAATTGATGATTGGAGGAATTAGTTGAAATTTGTTGGAAATGTTTGAATGTTCGTAGGTAAAATTGAGAAATTTTTGTTTCCAACAATGTTACTAGCTCTCCCACTCTGCATGATAGAGTCTTAATATGAAGCTAATTTATCAAATACAACAAATGTACCATCATGATTACTTACTTTGTGTTCTATTACTTATTGTCTTTCACATTGTTTAAGATTGTATTAAGAAAGTAGTGGTTGTAGTTGAGCTTACATAACATCATCATCATTATCATACAATATGTAGCTATTTACTGGAGTAAATTTTGTTAATATTAGTAATGATTTTTTTGTTGCACCCACAATTTTTAAGAATGAGCGTCAGTTTCCTCGAGTAATTTGTTACAATGGAAAAACAATATTATTTGTTATTTCAGATGCTAATTCGATTTTGTTTAATGCCGTGTAGGTTGCATGGTAATGTGGAGTCATTGGGGGTGCTACCAAATGGAGCTACTGATGGTGGAAAGAGGAGAGACTCTATTATATTGACTTTTCGAGATGCAAAAATATCAGTTTTAGAGTTTGATGAATCAATATATGGGCTACGAACCAGGTGTGATGTAATCTTATTATTGCAAATTCCTATCCCACAGTTTGAAGGAACACAACACATTCTATGGTGCTATTGGTGGCACTCATATAGTCATATGCATATATAAGTAGCTCTTTACATTATTTGTGACAGGAAAAATAGGTCTTTGATATATTTTTATTTATATTGTTGCTATATTTCTTCAACATGAACTTGTGAACTCTAACCGCCTACAAGTTGAAATCCTGAGATACATAACAAACCTGAAGCTCTGGAGAGTAATTTCTGATTGTAAGTTGCAAATAGAATGAATGTCTGTTGTTACTAGTATGCCTCAACACGAACTATCATGAGAATGCAGTTTGGTGGTAATTTACTTATAGACACTTTTACTTCTTCTCGTCCAGTTCCATGCATTGTTTTGAGGGTTCTGACTGGATTCGCTTGAGAAGAGGCAGAGAATTTTTCCGAAGAGGCCCACTAGTGAAAGTTGATCCATTGGGGAGGTGTGCTGGCGGTGCTTGCATATGGATTACAAATGATAGTCCTCAAAGCAGCTGAGGTTTTGCAACTGATCTGTCTTTACTCTGTTACAGTTCTTTTAATATGAAATATTTTGATTACTAGGAACACGATATATATTTCTATTGCTTCTACTAGATATTTACTCCATATTGTATCATGAACTATTTCGAATGTTGGGGATGATGAATGTTTGAGCCATGTGGATCATGCTGCTTTCAAGTAGTAACTGCTTATATCATTTTTTTAAAATTGTAAATTCAATTGTGAAACGTGATGTTAGGCTAGCACTGATTTAACTGCACCTGCAGAGGACAGTACTTTCAGGGCAGCTGCTGCATCTCGAATTGAATCATCGTATATTGTTGGCTTACGAGATCTTGATATAAAGCATGTTAAAGATTTCATCTTCATCCATGGTAAGTATTCTCATCCATGGTAAGGATTCTGATTTGGTTTTCTGGCATCCCTTTTTAATAAAGGGTGGTTCAGAAAATCCAATATGGCTAAGTATATATTCTCAAATATTTGTGTGTGCTTTTTGTTGCTATAGATTTCCTAATCATTGTAATTTCCTTACCCATACTTCTGGAAAGTTTTGATTGTATACTTCAGAATAGTCAATAAAAAGCATGCACCAGAACCAGATTGAGAATCAGCACTTTCTTATGGGCTACAGTACACAAATTTCCTTTCTTGTAACTGCCGATGTTTAATTGCTGATTTTGGAAAGGGCTTATGATGATTTTTTTTTTCTGTTCTGTATTTTTAATTGGGTGCTAATCTTATCTTTATCATTCCAAGTTATAGGTTTCCCAATATATGCTTGGTTTGATAGTTTTGATTTCTAAAATGACTGCATTATTCAATTATATCAAGTGTCGGTTTCTAAAAGGCAGAGACTGAATATTACATGTTTGATTCTATTGACTTTCTCATCATTGCCGCTCCTTTTATCTCAAGTTTAAGGTGAGCTTATTGGTTACAGGGCAAAAAAACTAGTTTGGGAAGTCTACGACATAGATCTTTTCTGTATATTTTCCTTTGAGTAGGTGGAATCGTCATAATCTTCTCTAATCTGGATAATTTGATTCTAGTGATAAAGAAAAAATCTGTTTTATGCTTTAAGGTTGTAGTTACCAGATTTTGACCTTCTTCAGTTAAAATTTTTAAGTTATAATTTAATGTGGTTGTGGATTAAATTAAGTGAGAGTGCAGTCTATAGACAACTCCAACTCAGTGAGACACTCTTGACCGCCAGCAACTACGTGGTAATCAATTTATAATAAATGATTAAATTCTCAATTCAACTTCATAATTTTTTTGGGTACACCAAAGGCCTCTAATAAGAGGACTCTTCTGATTTGCTGTGAAGTAGTCTTACTTGTAGCCATTGCTTGGTCTAGCCAGTGGTTCTACATAATCTTTTGTTTTTTGCTTTTAGGTCCTTACTATCCTGATTATATTTCTCTAAGATTCAGGCAACTAATTTGTGATCTGTTCGTATATCTTTTCTCAGCAACTTCATTTCATTATGAACCTCAGCCAATTCCCAGCCACTCCTTTTTTGAATGATTAAAAGCTATTTTTCAGGTTATATTGAGCCTGTTGTGGTAATTCTTCATGAACATGAGCTTACATGGGCGGGTCGGGTTGCTTGGAAACATCACACTTGTATGGTTTCAGCACTCAGCGTCAATACAACATTAAAGCAGCATCCGCTCATATGGTCAGCCATGGTCAGTGTTTAAAATATGATCCTCTTATTTTACTTATAGGGTCTCATGTAATTGTTCCAACTATATAAGATGGTCCAGATCATAGTTTTCTCGGACAGCAATAATCAGCTGCCATGCGTTTTAAGGTTATGGGATATTTTTTAAAAGTTAGTTACATCTAATTTGTTGTAAATTGACCTTAATACCCTTGTTGACGTTTTTTGTTGATCGTGTTGACATTTCGGGATTGATGATCTAGGCCCTTAATTTGAATATCTAATGGCTTTTATGTAGTTGTAGTTAACAATTAAGTGTTGATTTAACAATATAACACTCCATTCAGTTGGCAAATATCTAAAAAAAAAATAGGATTTATATACAAATTGCAAGTTTCAAGGAATAAAAGTTATCCTAATTTTAATTGCTTCTTAATTAGTTGACCAAATTAAACAAACCAAACTTGCTTCAAAATTAATTCACTATTAATTTCATAGTATAAGGAATGTTTGGTTCAAATCCGAACCACCTCTTACGAGCTGAACTTGAGCAAGTGAACTACTTATATATGTCTAGTTTTGATTCATAGTATCGATTAAGCGCCAATTTTGTCCCAAAATAGGACTAATAAGACTTAAAACAAAGAAAACCCGATAAAAAAATTGTCAAAAAACCAACAATTTTGAACCAAAACTGACGTTATTTGTAATAATTGTTACCAATAATTAATCTACCCCAAAACATACTTTAAAAATCTTCTTCTTCTTACAATTAAATGGCAGTCGTTCCCTCCAAAAATGCACAAAAGCGTGGGACGCCTCGTGGCTTGGCGTGGCGGGCGTGGTAGCTCCGATCCTCCTAAACGACGGCATTGTCGACAAGCTCTGAAGCGGCGGCGAGAGGGTGGCAGGTGGAGAAGCCGTGCGACGAGATATACGTTGTCGGAGAAGGTGAAACCCTGCACACCATCAGCGACAAGTGCTCCGATCCTTACATAGTCGAGAGGAACCCGCATATTCACGACCTCGACGATGTTTTCCCCGGCCTCGTCATCAGGATTCTACCTCTCGTGATTCCATCTTAAAACCAATTGACAATAAGCACAACATCTCGAACTCATAAACTACTCACATGTCGCTGTCAAACAAGAAGCATAATCACAATTATGAAAACCTTTTCATCAAACAAATGCAAATTTACATTAAACATCTGTATACAAGGCCACCATGGTTGAGAGCTCATACACATCAGTTCAAGAAGAATTTATAAATATGGACAAGGTTTTTTTTTTTTTTTTTTTTTTTTTTTTTTTTTTTTTTTTTTTTTTTTTTTTTTTTTTTTGTCATGGTAACAGACTAGAATTTGTCCAATAATAAATAAGAAATGAATTTTAGAAAGTGGCCGGGAGCCGGTAAGGATCGTGTATTCACTCAACCTCTGCCATCAACGTCAAAACCAGCTCCTGTCCAATCAGGTGCTGCATGCTTCCGGCCCTTAGGTACTGCTCCTAATCCACTTCCTCTTCCTTTATTTGAAATTCTCTTCTTCCGTCTTCCCTCGCTGTCGCTAGAAGGCTGCTGGTTTTGCTCAGTTACCGCGGAGTTCTCTGCTTTAACTTCAGTAGATATGGTTCCCGTAGCTCCAGAGGGTGGTTCCCCGGCAGACGAAACTTCAACTGTACTACTATGTGGCAGTCTTTGATTTCCCGCCTACGCGTTGTAAATAGTCAAATCTTGTCAAGATTTCTCAACTAAATTCAGTTTATGTTAGTAGGCAAGAAAATGTGATATCTAATGGGGTATAATGATTTAGGGAGGTAACTCGTATTTGTTTACTTGGAAACGCAACCATTGGGGAGAGAACAAAAGCATTAAGCATAGAGAAACGAATAAACTAAGTGCATATGCATACTCCAAGATGAAGGTCTGAGTGAATCATACTGAGGGCGTATGTGTATTGGAAGATCTGCTCGGGTTCAGAGACTCCATTCGGCGCTTCAGTTCCTCCAGTCGAGCAAGTTGGCTGTTGCTACTTTCCTGGACCTGCAAGAGCATAAGATTTGAGATGAGATAAAAGTACTCGAATAAGTTAACTGGCAATGTTACCATCAAGAATCGATTACCAAATTATTTAGATCGTCACAAAGCTTCTGTTTGCTTGCTTCCTCATCCTGCACGTCTTTTGCTGCTGCTTCCCAGGCCTAGCGATAGGAACAGTGTTTATCAGAGAGTACGGAGAAAAGTAGAAGTACAAATTCTGCAGCTTAAGAAAAAAGCACATATAATGAGGTTAAACTGAGTTAAGCTGACTACGATCAGCTCCTTAATGGAAAGAAGCATACCTTTTTAGCTTGTTCTTCTTTCATCTTAGCCAATCGAATTCTCTCTGTTGACATTTCTATTTTCTTCCTTAGGTGTTCAAGTGCTATTAGAGTAGGACAAGAACACGTTATACTCTACAGAAGACACAAAATTATTCTTAGGAATTGCTGGAAAATGCATACCAGCTTTCTTTGGACCAGCTGTAAGCTTCATTTCCATCGAGAGGTTGGCAAGTTCTCGTTCGACATCACGAATCTTAGAATAGTTTTCTTCAATATACCTGAGTGGACATATAATATATTATTCACACATGATAAGTTGATATGGATATTAGCATGATGAGGCGACTGAGATAGGAAATGGTAATGCTAAACGAGGAATCTGTTTGGGGTGAAAGGAAATACATAATCTGTAAATCCTAATAACCCCCAATGGTAACTCAATTACAACCAAGAACTGAATCATTATTGCTATGGTTTCGTTATATAATCCAACTTAGTCATTCGACTTAAACTCAAGAACTTCCTAAGCATCACACCTT
Source organism: Salvia hispanica (assembly GCF_023119035.1). Lineage (NCBI taxonomy): Eukaryota > Viridiplantae > Streptophyta > Magnoliopsida > Lamiales > Lamiaceae > Salvia > Salvia hispanica. The sequence continues at coordinate 29,987,236 of NC_062967.1, read as the reverse complement.
TTCACAGTCACCAAAATTTCTACGAAACACCAGGATCACAAATGCACCTGAACATTACATGGCGTGAAAGCATATCAACAACTCCACTACTGATTTGAAGGCAAATAAATTATGCTATACTGGAATATCAACACTACGTTTCAAGAAATACTTGTGGTTGGCCAAGACTCATCAGATTGTATATTATTGATAGAAAAACATTAGTACAATGGTTCCATTGTCTAATCAAAATCTGGCATTTGAATTAAGCTCAAGAACTTCGAGTCCATGAATCACCCATTAGTCTAAGCCTCACCTTTTCACAATCACCAAAATTTTCTAAGAAACATTAAGATCATGAATGCAACTGAATATCAATAGCTCCAATACTGATTTGAACACAAAATAAACTATGCTAAACCGGAAAATCTCATCACACACTCTCTGTTGAACACTACATCAACAGAATGTACATTAATCTAAATCCTAAGATAAAACACAAACTCCAATAACATAAATTCACATCAAATCAGTAAATATAAAGAGAAATTAGTCGAATGATGAGAAGCAAGCTTACGCACTTCCTCAACTGAAGCTGCTCTTCCTCAATGATCTGAAACCCGAAATTGAAAACAAGATGAGCAATCAAAATAGTGTTTTCGTGATTCGTGAGATCTAAACGACGCTATACCTTCTCGGTGTAAGCTATGACTGGAGATTCTCGGGCCAGGCCGTCCGGCCCGATCTCGATTGGAGCCGCATTGCTGTTCGGGCTTGGGTTCTGATTCGTCGACATGTCAAACAAATCTCAGCAATTCAACGCCCAATTTTCCTCTCGAAATCGAGCTTAATTACTCAAGAAATGGAGTGTTTTGTGGTGAAGTGATTTGGGCGCACGTTTATTTTTGGCAACGCTAAATTAGTGCTCAATTCTTGTTTAGAAATATTAGAGAGAGGAATATATACATTCAGTTAGTCCTCAAACATTAACTGACAAGTTTCAAAGTTTTCAACTTTGAACTGTATTTGAATCGATGTATAATGTGAATCTTCTAGATTGAAGACTCATGAACTTGCCCCGGACTTGTTTTTGTAAATAAATCCAACGAACAAACAAGATAAATCAAGAAATGGAACAAGAAAAATGGATAAAAGGATAGAGGATGGATTAGTGTTATGATTTAGGTGAAGAACAAGAAAGAAATCCCAAAGGCACTTTCACGTACAAACACCTAATGGCTCCACAAACTAGCAATACAAGAACTAGCAAGCATACCTTTACAATCAACCTTAGCCCGGCAAAAGATCGAATGCAACCCGAAGGAATTTGATAAGTCTTCAAAAGATGAAGAAGGTGAGCTCTCAAATATGGAGAAATAGTCTCTTACAAATATTCAAAAGCTGAGAATGAAAACCCTACAAAAGAGTATTTATACTAAAACAAAAGTAATAGGGAAAATAGTCTTTAAAATCTTTAAAAAATGGCATTTTCGGGCAAAACGCCCGGCCCGGGCGTTTTGGGGTCTTGCCCGGGCGTTTTCTCTGTGACCGGGCATTTTTGGCAGCTCTGCGCGACTTTCGTCAAACGGCCATAACTTCCTCATCCGAGCTCCGATTGAGGCGTGTAAGGTACTCACGCGAAGCTCTTTTGACGATGAAGATAATGGTGGTCTTAGAACAGCATTTGGACATCATTTTGATAGGCAAATTCTGGTTTGAGTCAGACCTTCGAATCCGGCTTGGCTCCTTGTCATATCTCCACCTTCTTTTCGGACCCCAATCAACCCATGGCCCTCGATGTCGTTGCATCCTATGATTGTGAATACCCGGATTCACATCAATGTACTTCTCCCTTCATTAAATTTTTTAATGTGAGTATATAAAAAGAGGAAAATTCAATTGAGCTCATGTATAGAGTAAATTCTCAATTCTAAAATTGATTAGGAAAAAAATAGTACTCCTTGAAATGTTAAAAAGGTAATCTTTTGACTAATCATAAGCCACAGAGATTCATTCGATTACCATTTACCACTAACTAAAAATTTTATCTTTGAGTGTGTTTCTATGAAATTTTATATTTCATGGCCACAACCGTCAATATAGGACAAATAGCAATACAATGTTCAAAAACACCATTCTCAAACGAATATTCGCTTTAAATAGTAGTAGTAAATGAGATTATATGAATCAAATTATGAAAAACCAAATTTAAAACAAGAGATATTTATAATCAAGTTGATAGAAATGAAGAACACACTTAGCAGTCTAACGTACACGTGGCACGCCCACAATACCTCTCTAGATTTGCGAACCACATTCAGTCCATAATTTAAAAGCCTCAACTTCACTCACGTCTCACAGACACAAAGAAAAAGACAGAAAAAGTGAGCAAATTGCTCAATAGAAAGAAGAGATTTTTAAGCTTGTTTCTTTCATCGCCGTGGGGATATGGCTTTGAACTCCATAGCTTCAAGGCCCACATCTTCTTTGCTATCAAGAAAATTGAGGAATTCTAATGGAAACGATTCAGCTCTAGATCATTTGGCCAAATCTCTTTCTTTCTTCAATCCCACTCCACTTTTCTCTAACATTTCTTTCAGGAATGCTTCACCATCACCACTTTTGTCTGCCTCGGTCAGGGCTTCCTCTTCATCAACTTCTCCTTCAGCCACTGTTGCTAACTCCCAAGAACTCAAGGTTCCATTTTTATTGCAAAAGGGTTTAGGGAGAGAGAGAGAGAGAGAGAGAGAGAGAGAGAGAGGAAAGAGGGAGAGTATCGAAGTGGGGTGCTGAGATATTACCTTGATTTGATTGATTGGTTGATTGATTTCAGATTAAGAGTGTGCCAACGCAGCCAATTGAGGGGCAGAAGACTGGCACAAGTGGTCTTCGGAAAAAGGTGTGATCTTTGTGCTACATTGCCAATCATGTTCGGTGATAATTGGATTTGATTTTTTGCTGCTGTTAGGTGAAAGAGTTTATGCGAGAAAATTATCTTGCCAACTGGATTCAGGTCTGGCAGTTTGAATACTGAAGTAGTGATACTTTGCTTATGCTATGTGTTTGCTTCTAATGAGGGATTTGTGTGTGATTGAAGGCACTATTTGATTCATTGCCACCAGAGGATTACAAAAATGGAGTCTTGGTTTTGGGTGGTGATGGTAGATACTTTAACAAGGAGGCCGCACAGGTCTTCAAATTTAAGATTGATTGACATTTCAATGGATCTATCTTGTTCCAAATGCTGACAGAGCAACATTTGAAACACAGATAATCATCAAAATTGCTGCTGGCAATGGTGTTGGAAAAATCTTGGTTGGCAGGCTAGTTTTCCTTTTTGCTATCTTGTGAATTTCCAATATTTATGTTTTCTAAAAAGACCATGTAATAACCTTTTTAAGGGGTATTTTTCACTATCTCAAATGCAGCTGTTTGCTTATGTAGTAAAAAATATGTTTAATTTTTTATCATTTAGACTATGGCTCTATTGGAACTCTTTTTGATTAGCTTCCTCTTTCTGTATCATTAAGATTATGTGTTTATGACAAGAACTACTGTTGGTGGCAATGAATAGGGGGTTGAATTTTGTAACTGCAGGGATGGTATACTATCCACACCAGCTGTATCTGCTGTAATAAGGAAGAGAGAGGCAAGAATCACTCATCTCTGTCTGCGTAGTGTGTGCTTTTCCCTTTATATGCTGTAACTTGCACAACTTGTATTAGTTCCACTTCCTTTGTTTATAAAGGCCAATGGTGGATTTATAATGAGTGCAAGCCACAACCCTGGTGGTCCTGAATATGATTGGGGTATCAAGGTATATTTTGATCTTAGTAATTCGGCACGAGCCTTGTTTGTACTTTTGCCTATATCTTTTCTGTAGCCAGTGGCTTTTGCTCATGTGTCTCTCTTGAACCCTGCATCATCATGTTCTACTAATTCGTAATATTCTCTTGGTTCCTACTTCTGCAGTTCAATTACAGCAGTGGCCAACCTGCACCTGAATCGATTACTGATAAGATCTACGGAAACACTCTTTCTGTATGTCTCTGGTGCTTTAGCTTTTCTTATGTAGAGCTGTTTCACTGTGAGGCTTTTTATTGGGAGGACCATTCTTTATAAAGAGGAATATTCTAGTTCAAGACTACAAGTTTAAGAAACAGAATTCTAGGTCAAGCTCTCAAAATTCACAAAGAATCGTCCTTTATTGATGAAACTGATATTCAAACTGTGCATGACTAGCAAGCTTATTTTCCTTCTTTCACCCCAATGATCAAATCCTCGATGACTTTCAGGCTACTACTGAAAAACATTCTGTTAAAGGAGGCTTTTAGTTACATACATATATTTGATAAATGTTGCTGAACGATTTGGTTCAATGTAATCTTTAGCAAGCATTCTTGGATTCAGTCAAACAATTGATAAGTTTGCCACTTCTATTTGACTTGCCTTAGTGTTCTGCAGATCTCTGAAATAAAAGTAGCCGACATTCCCGACATTAATCTCTCACAGCTTGGTGTAACAAACTGTGGACCTTTTAGTGTAGAGGTAGTCGATCCAGTAGCTGACTATTTGGAGCTTTTGGAGGTGAGCAGTCTGAATTTCAAGTTCTCCTTGAACAACTGTATCTTTATTGCATCGAGCCATTGACATTTGTTCTTTATTACATCTATTTGATATAATAATTGAAAGTTTTTATACAATTCGGATTATTTTTGGTAGTGGATACTGTTTCTAGTTCATGATCTAGCATACAGAATGGAACTTCATTTTCAACTCTGGGAGAATATTTATGAAACCATTATATTTACTTCTCTTTGATGGGAGTTCATGTTTCAACTTATTTTGCAGCAAGTATTTGATTTTTCACTTATCAGGAGCCTTATATCACGGTCAGATTTCAGGTATTCGAGTACCTTGCCTCACGATTCTGATGTTTTGCTGCTGCTTCCTTTACTATTTTGTATCTTTTCTTGATGCGTTGTTTTAAACTTGTTTCAAATCTTCTCGTTCTACTCTTTTCAGGTTCACATTTGATGCTATGCATGCCGTCACGGGTGCTTATGCCAAACCAATTTTTGTGGACAAACTGGGAGCTAGCATTGTATGTTAGCTTCATTTTTGTCATGGTCAAAATTAACGAACAATGCTAGTTGGTTCCATATCAAATTACCTCTCTTTGTACAGGATTCCATTTTAAACGGGGTGCCTCTAGAAGATTTTGGACATGGCCATCCAGATCCTAATCTCACGTAAGAAGTATGCATTCAGAAAAGCTCGCATGATTCCAAAATGCTGGTTTTAATTTGTTGATCTGGAATAGATATGCCAAGGAATTGGTTGACATAATGTATGCGGAACATGGTCCCGATTTTGGCGCTGCAAGTGATGGTACGTGTTTAGTGAATTTTAAGAGCAGCATGGCTTCTATTTCTATAAAATTGATTCGCTAAAACGCATAATATAAAGGAAAAGCAACAGAAATAACTGAGCCTACCCTTATCAATATCATACTTTGTTTTCCAGGAGATGGTGACAGAAACATGATTCTTGGAAGCAGATTTTTCGTGACTCCTTCCGATTCTGTTGCTATTATTGCTGCCAACGCAGAAAAGGCCATTCCATACTTCAAAACTGGCCCAAAGGTTTGAAAAGCATGAAGATTCTCCTCCCAATATTTCTCTTCAAAGAGTTTATACATCCTCAGCTTATGTATTTTCACAGGGTTTGGCTCGATCCATGCCGACCAGTGGTGCTCTGGATCGTGTAGCAGAGAAGTTAAAACTTCCATTCTATGAGGTTTGGTACTCTACAACTCCTTGTAACGAGTTTTAGCCAATTTATCGGGTACGGATGTACTTTCTGCAGTCAGTCTTATCTTATAAACAAACTTCACTTTAGGTTCCCACTGGTTGGAAGTTTTTCGGAAACCTAATGGATGCAGGGAAATTGTCAATCTGTGGAGAAGAAAGTTTTGGAACTGGTTCCGACCACATCCGAGAGAAAGATGGTATCTGGTACGTGTATATCAATTCACTCATAAGGAAATCTCATGGTTGATCACCTTATCTAATTTTCAGAGATGATTAAGTTGATAAACCGAATATTGCTTATTGACAGGGCTGTTTTAGCTTGGTTGTCAATAATTGCTTTTAGAAATAAGGACAAGAAACCAGGGGAGAAGTTGGTTTCTGTGTCGGATGTTGTTTCTGAGCATTGGGCGACTTATGGGAGGAACTTCTTCTCTCGATATGACTACGAGGCAAGCCTTATACTCTGCTATTTTGTTATTACTCCTTCTAATGGATGCAATTTGCTGCAACTCAAATACCTCGTTCCTTGTGCAATAGGAATGTGAGTCTGAAGGGGCTAATAAAATGATAGATTATCTTAGAGACTTAATTTCCAAAGGCAAAACCGGTGATGCATATGGTAAATCTCGATCAGTACCTAGTTGATTAAGGAGTTTGTTATTTAGCTAAAAGAGCTATGTTTATTGCAGGAGACTACAAACTGCAGTTTGCAGATGACTTCACCTACACTGATCCTGTAAGTTGAGCCTTCCCCAAAATTGACTCTAACCTTAATTTTGCGACAAAGAAATATATTGGTAACATGACCTTGTCGTACTTGCACAGGTAGATGCCAGCGTAGTTACCAAGCAAGGTGTCCGTTTTGTGTTCACTGATGGATCCAGGATTATATTTAGGCTATCGGTAAGTGCCTCCTTTGATCGTGTCCTGAACAAAGCTCTCTCTGTTACAGTTTTCTACATGTCAACTTCAATTTTCAGCTTCCATACTAATGTTATGGAGCATAGGGTACCGGGTCTGCTGGTGCAACTGTTCGTATATATATCGAACAATTTGAGCCAGATGCATCTAAACACGACGTGGATGCACAAATAGCATTGAAGCCATTGATAGGTTCGATTCTTGTTATTTGTTACATCTTTTTGTTTTTTTTCAGAGTTTCTAATTGTATGTGTGATTATACGTGCTAGATCTGGCTTTATCTACTTCAAAGCTGAAGGAGTTCACCGGAAGGGAGGAGCCAACAGTCATCACTTGAGGTTGAGCATTCATCCTCCTGAATGCTTGATTTATACATTCGTTTGTTTAGTTTGTTTTTTTTGTTCTACTATAAATAATAAGCATCCTTGTGTAGACATGTTGATGTAAAACCATATTTCTCTTAGCATAGATATTCAAATCATAATTTATTTTATCTGGGAGTAACAGAATGCATGATTTACCCTTGCCATGTTCTGTATATACTCGCTCAAAGTAAATGTCATCTCTTTCGTTTAGCATAGTTGAGGCCATGTGGTGTGATTGAGAAGCTGGACTACAAGATTAGTAGTATTCATTGAGGCCTCTACTAAGACTGTGGGCAATTATCATATTCGCATGTCCCATAAAAATGTGCTCATTTCTTTTTTAGAAACTAGTAACTTTTATACTATGGATGATCTACAACCACTATCCTTTACCAGCAACACCCAAAATAAACTCCATCTAATATAGGATAGAGGGAGCATACCATAGGCTACAATTAGATGAATGCATTGTTGATGGAGTATACAAGACTATTGGTTGTGGACGGAGGGAATAAAACTTATACTATTGTTTTAGTATAGACTGTAGTCTGATTACAAGTGATGAGTGGTTAAAATGAGAATTTGAGGAAGGAAACAACATCAATTAAGGATCAAAGCGAGGAAATGCGTAGAGAGGGAGACCTTTGTCCATATGAAGAGTGAACATAGTTCTGTAAGTTGCATTCGTACTCTCCTCCACAAGCTTGAATCTCATGAACATCACAAGAGTTGCTGCAATAATCTTCATTTGCCTATATGCAAATTCCTTCCCCAGGCATATCCTAGGCCCACCCTGATAAAATTAATTCATCAGATTGATTACATATGAAAAGAAGACAAAATAAAATCAAATGGGGTTATGGAAACAGAGCTAATAACCTGAAAGGCAGTGAATTTGAAAGGGCTTTCACCCTGAAAAGTGCAGTCTTTGAGCCATCTCTCGGGCCGAAATTCCCCAGCATCTTCTCCCCATATGTATGGCATTCTCCCCATTGCATACGGCATGTAGCTTATACCGTCACCTTTCTTTATTCTGTGGCCATCCGGGAGAATATCGTCTTCGTCTGCACACTTACCATCCTGCAAACTCCATTAAGAATGCCGTTTTTAGCCTAGTTCCATACCGTTACAGAGAGTTTTACTTCTGCAATTTTTACAGCTATAGAGCAGATAGAAGAGTTTTACCACAGGGACTGCAGGATATAGCCTGAGAGTCTCTGTAAGAGCTGCGTGTAGATACTGCATCCTATCGAGAGCTGCCTCGGTCAACCCGAGTACGAATTCATCAGTGGATGAGTCATCTCCCACCTCTGTAGCTAACTTCACATCTTGTACCACCTTTTCTTGAATCGGAGGATGCTTGCATAACATGTAGAAGAACCAAGCAAGAGTGTTTGCAGTCGTGTCCTTCCCCGCGAAGATAAAACTGAGAATTATGTCTCTTAAATACTCATCGGTCATGTTTTTTGCATCCTTTTCACTTTCAATTAGAAACCTCGACAGAATGTCCTCTTTAGCACCATGCAAATGGCATAAATTTGATCAAGAAACCACGAGATTCGGTTTTATTCAGTACGGACTGACCTGTTCGTTCCTCGTCTGCTCCCTCTTGTGGCAGATCAACTTGTAAACAAAAATGTCAATGACTTTGATGTTCTCCTTGAGATTTCTTTCCAGACCAATGTTAAGAAACCTTTTCACTTTCCAGAATACATCAACGTATCTCCAATATACAATGGCATTGGATTCATCAAAGGCTTTGATTAATTTATTACTGATTTCATCTGATTCAGATAGGGTGTTGAGGTCAACCCCAAATCCCACCTTAAACATTGTATCCATAGCTGATTTCATTAGCATATCCTGTAAATAAGATCTCAGCTTTATTACTATATGAGGTAAATTAAGCTCATAAATTGACATTTATGTTAGAGAAATGATGGGTGAATTATGAAACCTGTAAATCCATCTCTTTACTAGCCAGTGCTTCAACATAAACCTTGGAAGCTAGTTTAGCAGCATTAGATTGAAAAACCGAGCAGCTGAAGTCTCTGAGGATTTTGGCTGAGAACTCATAGCTAGCAAGCTTTCTTTGGTGGCGCCATTTCTTCCCGTCTACTGCAAAAATCCCTTCACCGAAAAGATCTTTCATTACACTGCGATTGTAGTCTCCCTGCACAAAACACACAAGGTTGTTGAAACTCAAATTCAATTAGAACTCTGATTTAAATTTACTACACCTTGCCATAGTTAGGAAAGTTGGTTCTCAGGATGTATTCAACATTTGACGGATCAGCAGTGTATACGTGACTGTGCGAGTTGGTGATCAGACGGTATGTTTGGTACTTTAAGGCAAGTTTGATCTGGTAATCAAAAAGTGTGCGGAAGTGTATGAGTTGATTTATCATTGATCCAGCCACAGGTGGTCGATGAGAGGACGCTATCAGTTCTCTGACATAAGTGACGAGTGAGAACGCGATAAAACCTGCCACAACGTAGAGTGGAAAAACCAGAAGATTCAGTAGGTAGGATCTTGTGGCAAGAGAACCAAACAGGAGAAAGAGCAAAGCGAGAACGAAGACAGGGATGCCCATCTCAACGCAATTTCCTAAAACTCGTATGATTAGACGTATAGATTTCGAGAATCTTGATGGAGCCTATATACAACATATAATGCCTTCCCAAATACCTTTATATTAGCATTTGTGTGTGTATAAGGCAAAAGCCAAGTCTTGGAATATCCAGATTCCAAAAGCCAACATAAATCAAAGCTTCTCAAACACAATATTGTATGTACTCTTTCCAACTTCTCTTCCTCTCTTGTACTTTACTAATTTGCATTAATACTTATGTCGTTTCGAAAGTCTCATTTTTTAGGGGGGCGTAAAGTTAAGGTATGCATGATACTAGTAGCTAATTATATTATGTCAAAGTCACCAATGTATAATTTTAATAAACTTATTTTGTCTTAGCTTCAATTGTTTTTTGCATATGGCAGATTTACGGGAGCATTTTACAAGGAGGGCTGTAAATTTATAATCAGGATCAACCGATCAAGTAATATAGATTATAGACAGAAGACAGCTTATTGAATGCATAGATGTGAGAAAAGGAGCAGAAATTAAAGGATGGAAATAAGGCATTACAAGAAAGCTTGATAGAGATAATTTGATTGAATTAACAGAGAGATATATACAGAGTCTGGAACACGTCTAGCTATGCCGTAAACAATCTGATACATGAAGTGGGTAAGTGGTATAACGGCCATGAATCGTGACAAACAGCTCCAAAGCATTATGCAGCACACTCCATGTCATCTATCCAGCCGAGAATCATTCAATCACAATAGACTGAGCTGGAGCTAAGATAGTATGTGGATCTTCCTCAGAATGAACTTCTCGACAAACTTTATCTTCAACAAGTCATGCATTTGCTTCATCCAATAATCAGGAATTTGAAATAGATGAAACCAAAGATAAAGCCAAATTAAGATGTATCTGAATTTTAATCCCATGCTCTTACTATGTTAACGATGAAGAATGTCCTCGGATGGAAAACTAGGATCTTGAGACAACCATACATCACCTTCTCTACTCATCTCGCTGCTTAAGAGAACCACCACGCTTTGCAAGTTCGAGATTGGCATCTCAGGTGATCCTTTAATTGAGAACTCACACACAACACCATCAACTTCAACCATGCTGGAGCCAGGAACAGTCTTCCTCACATTCAGTCCTTTCATCATTGATCTAATCCTTTTCTGATCATCAAATCTACCGGCCTTCGCGTATAAATCACACAAAATGATGTAGTAAGCATGGTTCTGAGGCTCCAACTCAATCAAGAGCATTGCTACTTTTTCGCCTAGGCGAACGTTTCCATGGAGTTGACAAGCTCCAAGTAGAGCACCCCAAACAAAAGCATCTGGCCTCATTGGCATGCTGTTTATAACATCTTGTGCCTCAGTGAAAAGCCCGGCTCGACCAAGTATGTCAATCATGCAAGCGTAGTGCTCAACTTGCGGCTCTATGTGGTAATCGCGCTTCATTGAATCAAAGCACTGACGGCCTTTCTGTACAAGGCCGGAGTGAGCACAGGCAGACAACAAACCAACGAATGTCACAGCGTTTGGCCTCACTCCAGCTGCTACCATCTCTTCGAATACCTCAAAAGCCTCTTCTCCATAGCCGTTAAGCGCTAGAACTGAAATCATGGCCGTCCATGCTAAGAAATCCTTTCCACGCATCCCGTTGAATACCTCCAGTGCTCTGTTCACATAACCACATTTCCCATACATGTCTACCAAGGCTGTCCCAATCACCATATCACATTCAATCCCACTTCTCTCCAAGTAACTATGCACCCACTTTCCGTGATCAATGGCGCCAAGAGAAGCACACGCCGAGAGTGCACTTGCCACAGTTATTTTATCCGGGCGGACCACATTTTCCGAGTTCTGCATTTCATGAAAAACGTCTAAAGCCTCCTTCGCCCGCCCGCCTTGAGCCAAACCCGTGATGACCGAGTTCCAAGTGATGATGTTTTTCCTCTCCTCCATTCCCTTGAACAACTCCAAAGCCGAATCAACCTCCCCATTCCTCAAACACCCAACGATCATCGAATTCCACGAAACCACATCTCTATTAGGCATTCCATCGAACACCTTCCTCGCATCCTCCAAACCTCCACACTCCGAGTAGGTATTTATCAGAGCATTCTGCACGTAGACATCCCCTTCATACCCAAACTTGACAATGTGCACGTGCACAGCCCGGCCCGTGGGGCCGTCAAATCTTTTCGAGCATTCCTTTAGCAGAAAGGGCAGTGTTATGCAATCAGGCACCACACCGCTGGCCATCATCTCTTTATACAAAGCTAAGCACTCACGCGATGTGGGTTCCTTTATGTTCGTAGCATTGGCTCTGATCATCGCGTTGTATATGTAAAGACTCGGTTTTTCGAAGAAATTGAAAAGCTTGTTGGCGTATTGGAGGGAGTGGGAGGCTGTGCAGAGGTAGAAGAAGAGGCGAGAGATGAGGAAAGATCGATCATCTGTGGATAAATGTGGCGATGCTATGATATGTGAATGGATTTGATTGAGGTGTCTGAAGTTCTTGCAACAGTGGATTAGGCGCGCGATGTAATTCTTGACTTGGCTTTCAATCATTTGCGGCGATTTGGAGAATGAGAAATGTAGTGATAAAAATAAAATTGAAATTTACTCAGCCTTGTGCCTCAAATTCATAAAGTTTGGATTTGTTTTTTTTATGCAATATGTGGACATGAGTTGAATGACGTCGTTTGTCGACTCTTTATGAAAAACAAACTGTTGAAAACCCTCAATAATACAATATATATACTTCATCACGAGATAATTGCAAAAAAAAATCCCAACATTCCTAGTTTTTCCAAATGCTTTTCTAAGGAGTATAAGACAATTAAAATTTAACCAAAGTCATACTCTCTCTATTATTAAACGTCACACTTTGACTTGACATGAATTTTAAAAAATTTAATAGAAAGTGAATAAAAAAAAAACTAATAACTACTTTTATATACTCCCTCCGTTCCATAGTAGAGGTATTTCTTTTCGGTACGGAGATTAAGAAAAATTGTATTAGGTGAGTAGTTAAGTAAAAGGAGAATAAAATGGAAAATGAAAAAGGTAGAGAGAAGAAGAGAGAAAAAAGTAAGAGAGAGTAAAGTAGTAACTTTTTGGCAAAAAGGGAAAAAAAATAGGTGCTCTGAAAGAACCTGTCTACTTCAATTAGAGAGAAGCAATTTTAATTACACCTTATTCATTCATTCATTCATAATTAAAAGCTTTTGGAGGGATAAATTAAAGAAAAGGATTCAAAATCCCCTATATTGTCTTCATAGGGAAATAACAGAAGAGGCTGCTGCTTTATTTACATGATACTAGTATGAATTTCAAGTTCTGGCTAGGTGATAAATTATCCCAATCACCAGATTATGGAAGACGGGACATAAATCAAAACAATCCCAAAGCCAGGGGTCACAAAACTATGGTTAAACGTAGATCGAAGTTAGAGAAAACCCTTGACACCCCGGCCGGCCTGCACCTCTCTGTATATTGAAAGGGCTTCCTCCATGACTTTGGCCTCGGAAAGTAGTTTAGCTCTCTTCTTCCCGGAAGGATGAGTAGCAAGATAATCATGCAGCGCTGAAGAACCTCCCACTTGTTGCAACTTGTCGTACACCTGGGGAGCTACTCGAGGATCGTACCCTGCAGAAGCACTTAAAAGCACTCCGATGTAATCTGCTTCCAACTCCATCCTGTCAGATCATAACCAAATATTCTATAAAACTTTTCAAAGGAAAATTGAGCAATGACAAGATTTGCAGAATGAAAAATGCAATCATGTGCGGGTACAAGGAAAACAGATTATCAATCAAACATGATTTTTCTTGCATCGAGCAAAGTGATCCAATCTCGGACAATATTTCATATAAATCTTGCAGTAACACAGATAATTGGTTAGTTCTCAAAACTTGAAATTGAAAGGTAAAAGATGTTAGCAGAATGAATGAAACTAATGTTACAACATCACTACTGAACCATCGATGATGCATTTTTCACTGCACAATTTAAATCTCAAGCAGCCGACATTATACCCTAAGTCGAAAAGGGAATCAAAATGTTCCTACATGAATCTATCTCTTGTCTGCAAACAGCTCCATTAATGGCAAATGCACAAATGAATCAATTTTTAGAGTTCTAATGATATTTGAGTTCCATCTTCTGCGTTTCATGCAGGGAGAGTACAATAGTAGTATAGTGAAAGATCATTCGGTGAAAAGAGTTTTGCTGTAGATAGGAAGAAATGGCGCCACCAAAGAAAGCTTGCCAGCTATGAGTTCTCAACCACTTTAGCTACTCTGTTTTCGATCTAATGCTTGCTAAACTAGCTTCCAAGGTTTATGTTGAAGCATCTACAGGTTCTGTAATCAGGCTCAGCTGCTCTGTTTTTCTATCTAATGCTGCTAAGTGAATTGACAAAAGCAACCTAACAGTGAGGGATTGTGATTTTGGCCGTGACTATTATAACTGTGATTATTATTTGTCTAATCGACACAGTGAACACGGTGGTCCTAGTTATACAGAGCTTCTACTACGATTATTGGTAATTATCGCAGGTGGTGAAAAGCACAGCCTAAAGAATCAGAGCAAGAGGTTTGATTCCAATTTTATTTTCTACATTCATTAATCAATAAACTGAGTTGAGAATCAGTGAAAAATAGGTTGATGAAGAGCTGAAGAAAGCTCTAAGACCAACACCACAAACTGATTCCTCCATTCCAATACCCAATAGCTCCACCAGCAATTTAGCACCACATGTAGAGAATCCTATCAGCTATCACTACACGTGAGGCCAGAAATAATTTTCACTACTAGGCCTAACGGATTGCAGAATCGAACATACTTCTTACATAAAACTCACAAAACAGAGACGAACAATGTTGTATAAAAACACGATTTGGCAGATAGACTACTTAGCTAATGAATCAATAGAGTAAACAAGAACATGAGCATCAAACACACACAAATTGATCATAGCAATGACTAAGTAACACACAATACCTCCGGGAAAAAGGAAGCCTTAGGAAGAGATTCGACATTGTGTTGACAACATCAGGCATGAAAAACTGGTAAAGAATCAACTGCATGATTGTGAGCCACACGTTTTTTGAGATATTCTCCGCAGCATGCCTCGCAACAACGTGAGCAACCTGATGAGCAAACAACACAAACAAATATCTTCAATAAACCCGAGTAAACAAAGAACCAAGCCACCTATCGCATAAAGTCCAACCCCTTGAGCAAATAACACAAACAAACACCGAGTAAACAAAGAGGCAAGCCACAGAATGCATAAATTCCAAGCCCACCCCACCTCATGCCCAATGATTGTTGCGATTTCAGCATCCGCTCGAAAATGATTGAGCAAACCAGTGAAGACAACAATCTTCCCACCAGGCAAACAGAGAGCATTCACAGTAGGATCATTAACAAGGATAACCTCCCATTTGAATCCCTCCAAATGTGAAGTTTGAGACTTTGCCCCAACTTCTTGACCCTTTTTCCTACTTTGCTGAACCCATCCATCATCAAGAATCTCATCCTCCTTGCGCCACTTATCCTCAGCAATCCACCTATCCTCATCAGCACCGAATGCTCCCACGGCCTCCTCCGGTTTATGAGCATTCTGAGGAGGCTCTAGGCTTTCAGACGAGTAGCCAAGGTCAGTCCAGACCTGCTCCTTCCTCAGCCCCTTCTGCACAGCCTCAACTATGTCCTGAGCTATCTTTTGAACCCTAATACTCTCAGGGTGAAGAGGGGGCACGATTTTCCCCTTGTATTGTGATATAACAGTCTTGAAATTGGACTCGCCTAATTGTTTCTCGAGAGAACTCGAGAGAAGCACGAAATGGGTTCTCTTTGTGTAGGGCACGGTTTCCAAATTCCCAAAATAGACAGTGATTACAACACCAGAACCTACCAAAACCATCGAGAACAGAATTCTCGGATTCTGACTCCACCGTTTGTATCCCCTGGGTTTGAAGTGGTGGACTTTGTTTCGGTCCACGTAGTAGAACCTCTTTGCCCCATCAATCAAAGGGCTTTTCCGTTGGTTCTGTGCAAGTGAGTGCCTCAAACTCAAAATTGGTTGAGAAATTCTTGGCGCGGAGCTGGAAGAGAGGGAAGGGGATTCATGGAGGGGGATTCTGGGTGCGGAGGTGTGGCGACGAAAAGCATCGGAAATGAATCTTGTCGATCTTCTGTACCATCCCATTATGTCGAATTTGCTTGAAATTGGGGAATTTGAGGTAAGATTGTAGTAATGTATAGAAACAAGAATGAAGGGAGAGAAGCAAAGGGCAAGAAGAGATTCAAGCAGTGATGAAAATCTCGAACGCTCGAGATGATGTTCGAAGCTTCGGTTGCAAGGAAGCTTTTTTTAAGCCTTTGGGCTTTGGGTTTATTCTCTCTTTTTTCTTACTATTAATTTTGACTTATTGCATTTCAATATAAAAGACAACGACATTACACAATCGATAATGATTGTTGGGGAATCTAACTACAAAATTGTTCATCAAATGTTTCAATTAAATACAAAATGTTATAAATTAACAAATACTCCTTCCGTCCCGAATAATTTGAATCACTTTAACCGGATACGGTTTTAAAAATTATAATAAAAAGTGGGTTAAAAAAGTTAGTAGAATGTGAGTCCTATCTTTATATATTAGTTTTATAATAAAATGTGAGTAGGAATGAGTTAGTGGAATATGGGATCCACTACCAAAAATGGTAAAAATGAAATAAGACAAATTATGTGGGACAGACCGAAATGGAAAACTAGGACGAAAAGTTTGATTAGTGTTACGAATTACTCCCTCCGTTCCATAGTAATGGAGGCAAAACTTTTCGGCACTGAGATTAAGAAAAATTGTGTTAGGTGAGTTGAGTAAAGAGAGAATAAAGTGGAAAATGAAAAAGGGAGAGAAATGAAGAGAGAAAAAAGTAAGAGAAAAAGTAAAGTAGGTGTGGAAAAATGTGTTGATTTTACTAAAAAGGGAAACGACTCTATTACTATGGAACGGACGGAAATGGTAAAATGCATCTTGTAGCAAAAGGTGATGCGGTCACCCTAGCCGCCCCCACACCCCAGCCTGACAGTTTGTGAGGGGGTTCAATCAGGGTACACAGCGGCCCGTTAGGAGAGGAGGCCTTCAACCCATTATCCTGACAGGAGTCCATCTCCCAAGGCCTCACACTTGTGCCTGAGAGATGGAAGCTCCCACACGCCAGTAGTGGGATTCGAACCCAGCTCCTTGTAGCAATATCTGCTCCCCCGGAACCAACTGCGCTAAGCCCCTACGGGCGTAAAATGCATCTATTACTATGGAACGGAGGGAGTAGTACATTTCATCTAAAAATCACTAACACTATTGTTTTTTCTTATTTTTCTCCAAAATTGTTCGCTAAATAATACCTTATGCATTGCCATATGGACATTTAATTAAACAATCAATTCACATTTAACATTCGGCTAATATTTGTAGCTAATATTAGAGTCGAAAGAATGAAAAATAAGAAAAAGTAACGATGTTAGTAATTTTTATGTAGTACTAATTTACAACACTAATCAAACATTTTATATAATATTTATTAACTTAAAACATTTTGTACTTAATTGAAACATTAGTAAAACATTTTGCACATAAATTGTAATTAATTGAAACATTAGTAAAACATTTTGCATATAAATTGTAATTACCACTGATTGATGTTGTGACTTCTGAGTATTAAGAAAGGAATTAGGAAGTAGCGTGAAAAATATATTTTGATTATGACTTCTGAGTATTAAGAAAGGAAATAGGAAGTAGCGTGAAAAATATATTTTGATTAAATAGTTTCGAGTCGAGAACCTATAAAATGAAAAACTTGCATACGATACAGAGAAAAGGAAAATTTGATAGAACAAATTTGTAAAACTACTACAAAACAAAAATGATATACTCAATCATTGTCAGCACCAAAATTTGATGCACCTTTGCATCTGTTAGTTCCCTTCTCACCATCTACTGTTTCTATTGCCACCACCTCTAGAAAATGATCCTCTTCCACCACCACCAGAAAACCTGCCACCTCCTCTCCTCCCCGAGAAACCACCACGGCCACCACCGCCACCACCAAATCTTCCTCTTAACGGGGCTCTTTCTTGCAAATCTGGCAATAATGTCACCACTTGCAAGCTCACACCGGGCGCATTCCCCTGCCCTGCAAGCCCATCAATAGTAAGAAAATGTAAGATTTTAGGATTACAAAGAGATTGCATGTCAATGAGTATCCAGATTTCAAACACAAACTAACCTGCAAGGAATGTATCGAGATCTTCGGTAGCTACATCGAATACAGCACCCTTCCCGTCTGCAGTCAATGAAAGACCCTGAATAGATTCAACCTTATCTTCAGGTACAAACCTCCTCAGCGTTCCATAAACATACCTGACAAGAGATTACACAGTCAGCAAAAGAAAAAAAAACCTCCTCAGCGAAAAAAAAAATGAAATATTTTTCAATCACGTACGAAGGTGAGAAAATGGGCCTTCCACACTCGAGCATTACAGTAACATGGTTCTCCAATGAGGTGAGAAGTGATCGACTCTTGATTTCGGTATAACCCTGTAAAACAAAGATACATTTATCTTGTCAGGTTTACCAAACTAAAATCTGTTTAATAGAAGTACAAGGAGTGGAGACTTACGGCAGCATTGGCCAAAGCTTTAGCAAGAAGGTCTGTTGGGGTTAAATCAGAAGAGTTGAGTAGTTCTTCGGCAGCAGCTTTGAATATTGGAATCACACTGAGAAAAATTTACAGTTACAAACATGGGAGCTATAGTACTACTGTTTAGATAACTCCAGGGCATAAGGGAAATACCTATCAGAAATCTCGTTGATTTTTTCAGCAGCTTCAACACCAGCTGATTTAGCTATATCAGATGGCTGTGGAGCACTTATACGTTCGAATTTCACACCTGATTCTCTTTCTATTCTGGCAAAATTAGACTTCCTAGGATCATAAAGCATCACAGCGACACCACTTTTCCCTGGAAAAGACATTAAAATGATCAATAACACTTCAGCAACCCATAGTATGAATCAAAATTTTACCAACATACCAGCTCTTCCTGTTCTGCCAGACCGATGAATGTATGCCTCTACATCACGAGGAGGCTCACACTAAATACAAAGAAGTATTCTCATTTAGGTGTCATGCAATGAACAGCACATCAGCCGAACAAAAAAAAAACATGCTGATTAAACAGACCTGAATAATTAACTGGACATCATCAATGTCTAATCCTCGTGCTGCTACATCTGTAGCCACAAGCGTAGAAAATTTGCCTGATCTGAACGCTTTAAGAGTTACCTGCAAACAAAAAGAGGCATTAATAAAAAACGACACCCGTACAAAATATGTGAAGGTCTTTTAGTAATTCATTAAGACTCCATGGTAAGAATTGACCTCAGAGAAACATTGTTCTATGGCGACATTAAAAGCATCAACAGAGAGAATAATACTGATATAATAAAACCAAAGATTGATTTACTCATAACATCAAACCTAATTTGTTCATTTTCTCCATAGCTCAAAGAAATGAACAAAAGAACAAAATGAGCATTGGAATTTTAAGTAATTTATATAATAATGACATCAGTAACAAGTTTTGAGGTATTAGAATCAAAATAAATGTATAAAACAAAACAAATAATGTTGACATGGACTAAATAAGTCAATGCTCATGAGTGGTACTCACAAAAGGTATTTAGCATAACATTCCTCATAATTATAATATAACCAAAGAGTTCCTTACCTCACGGGTAGACTGTTGTATGTCACCATGCAATGCGCGTGCTCCGGGAAGCACACCAGATAGTGTGGAAACAGAATCCTTTGTCTCTGCAAAAATAATAGTGCGTCCTCCACTGGATTTGAAAAGAGTAAGCTTGAGTTTGATAAGACATTAGCGAAAAGGAAAAGTAACAAATAAAGAATAATTTAGGGAAAGGATAAAGAAAAAACACAAACCTGCCATAACAGCTAATGATATCAGGAATGAGCTGAGCTCTGGCAGATGCAGTGCAGGGAAGGACAAAATGCCTTACATTGGTGCTGGCTTTCATTTTCTCATTACCAACAAGGTCAACAGTTTTCTTGTCTGGTTTTAAAAATTTGGAAGATATCTGACATCACAAACAGAGTACTATTATTTAGAGAACAAAATTGACAGTCTACAACCAAATTCTAGCTTGAGTAGACAGCATAGTTAAACTATATACATACTTGCTTGACCCAGGACGGTAAAGTAGCACTAAAAAGAAGCGTTTGAACCTTGCTAGAATCCTCTACCTTGCCTTCATAAATGAATATTAGAAAACTTAGTTTAATCGGCCAATTTGCATTACTAACAAATACAAATAAGGATAAGATCACACCAAATTGTGTTATGTTCATACCAAGAATGAGTTCAACATCATCAACAAAACCCATCCTCAGCATTTCATCAGCTTCATCAAGCACTCGGAACTTTAAGGATCGAAAGTCAATATTTCCGCTCTCTAGGTGATCCTGTCAGATAAGTTTTGTTAACACAATAATAAGTATTTGTTCTAAGCGAATAAAACAAATAGTGAATTAAAAGGATAACAGCAGACACCACACCTTAATGCGACCAGGAGTGCCAACAACAATGTCAACACCTCTTTTCAATTGATTCAGCTGCAGTCCATAAGAAGACCCCCCATACAGGACACAGCAACTCAACCCTAGAGCTCCGCCATAAACTTCAAAGTCGGCAGCCACCTAGAACACAAATAAAACATGGTATACAACAAAAATTAAAATAAAAAACATTGAGAAAGATATAACTAATGTCTTAAAGAGAACAGGAACACAGCTGTACAAGAACTAAAAAAACATGGTATACAACCAGCTGGTTGAGTACCTGTGCGGCCAACTCCCTCGTGGGCAAGAGAACAAGAACACTTGGTGCCTTTCCATATCCAGTCTTCCTTGATTCTTTAGCAGGACCATTTGTCAATGATTCTAATATAGGCAACACAAAGGCCAACGTTTTCCCCTGATAGTGATTTCAAACTCAAAATTAGATATGTAAAATGAAGCGGTTGACCTAACAGAACATGGAAAAGTAAAAAAGGGCTGCACTATAACCAAAAGGATGGTTAGAAGCCTCATGGTGCGCAACAATCTGAAAAATGTGGTTACAATTCCAACAACTTAACATAGCTACCATACATCTTTGACAGCAGTGACTAGCATATTTTGGCAATAACTTTGGACTATTGTGTCATTAACTATTAAAGTTAAAAACTTTGGCAAAATAGTAACTGGAAAGAGTACATGAAATTCCATCTAAACGTGAATAGAGCTAAAAGAGTCGTTCGATACTTCATCTTATAAAAAAGGCCTTGGTGCCAAATTGGGAGAGATAAATTATGCTGCAGAGATTATCTAACAACCTACGTTACCTAAGGTAAAATTCAGGAAAAGCATTAGCACAATAATAACAAAAATAGTACTAGTAATTAAAGGGGGGAAAAGGTCGAGAACCCCAACCTGACCAGTGCGGGCCCTTCCAACCAAATCGGAACCATCAAGAATGGTATTAAACGTCATTGCCTGAATCTGGAACAGCGCCTCAATTCCCTTGACCTTCAAAGCCTCCCTAAGCGGCGCCGAAATTCGGAAATTGGATACAGCATTAGGATTCTCCTCTTTTCCGTCCTCCCCCACAAATTTCATCTTCTTCTTCTTCTTCTTCACCTCGGAGGTGTTTTCACTCCTCCCTTCCTCATTGTCGTCGATTTCCAAAGCCTTCCGCTTCTTTTCCTTTTTACTAATTTTGACAGGGCTGTCGGAATTAGAATCGTCGAGGTCAGTCAATTTGGCCTTTTTGCTCGACTTCTTCTCCTTTTTGAGCTTTTTCTCAGCTGAATTGTTGTCCTCCACCTCCATCTCCGCAACTCCGGAGTGCTTCTTGATCTTCTTCTTGTCGGCGGATTGAGCTTCGGCGATAGCAACGGAAGGCATCTCGATGAATTGATAGATAATGAGTATATGTAGTGATTAGGAAAATGTGAGGCTTTGTGCTGTTTTGCTCTGCTGCCGCAACAAGAGTTGAAGGCAGTTGGAAGCAGGGAACAGCGGAGAGGAAAGAGGGATTTAGGGGTTAGGGTTTACAGATTTATAGGTTTTCGAATTTTGATCAACGATTGGATTTGCATACCAATTTAAATGTCAGCCGTCGGATTTTGGGCAACAATTAGTGGTTCTCACTCAGGGTTAAAAGAATTACTCCCTCCGTCCACCAAAATTCGTCCCGATTTGACCGGACATGAGTTTTTAGAAATGTAATGGAAAGTGAGTTGAAAAAGTCAGAGGATTGTGGGTCCTACTTTTATATATTAGTTTTATAATAAAATGTGAATAGGAATGAGTTAGTGGAATATGAGGTCCACTATAAAAAATGGTAAAAGTGAAATGGGACAAATTTTCATAGACGAAGGGAGTATTATTTATAATTTCTATATTTTCTAAATTGGGATATTGGTTATAAAAATTACTCATAAACTTACCTGCCGAGCCCCTTTTCTCCTTGGCCCACGGAGGCCTGCAAAGGCAATGTTTCTTGGCCCACTATTGACCGAACCACGTGAGCACTCGGCCCAATGTCAGTATACGTCATAATATAGTTAGCAAAGAAGTATGGAGACTAAATACCCATGGGAGTATTTCTTTTGGATTGTCCCAAGTTACTTGAGTCAATTCTCTTTTTAGTTAAAAATAAAACATTTACTTATTTTATTTTTTCCTTTTATTTTATTTTTTTTTTCTTACTTTATTCTCTCTTCTAATTTATTTAACTCACTAAACACAATTTTCTTAAATCACGTGTCAAAAGGAAACGCCTCAAGTAACGCGGGACAAATGGAGCATGTAATAAGCTTGTTTTTGTATTTAAGAAGCTGTCCCCTAATATCTCTATATTTCATCCATCTTTCGGTATCCCTTAATCACTCTCTTCCCCTCTGTCTTATTATTCATGATATAATATTGTGATATTAGACTCTCAAACACTTCATGTTCTAAATATATGATTTTATTATCTAACTACTCATAACACATGTGGTTACATAACTCAGAATATCAAATACATATTCCACATAATACTGTATGTTTTAAATATGAATGCTAATATATTACTAGTAAATTTGTCCAGATATTAATGGCATTGGAAAACTGCAAAATATGAGTCCCTCTGTGTTGGAAAATGGAGAAAACGGAAAAGTCTTTGTATCACTCTCTTTTTCTCTTTTCTCTCGATATCACTCTCTTTTTCTCTTTCTATGTTCTATTTTTCTTGTTCTAAAATCGATTTTATTCTTCTAAGTCTCTTATTTTTAATGTTGAAAATTTGGGATTTATTCCCAAATCTTCATATGTCAAGGTATTAATCGTATTGGAAATATATGAAAGCAGTGGTGGAGCCACGTGAGAGCAAGGGGTACGAGTGTACCCCCAAAATATTCAATGATAATGTATTTAGATATAGACATTAGCAATACACATATTTGATCCGGCGGTAAAATTCTCAACGTGGGCAGCAAAGGCCCGTGTTCAAGTTATTCAACGGCGGTTTTTTTATGTTTTATATGCAATTTCAAATCTTGTGCTTTAGTACTCTTTTCTGTTTATTCATTTTGTATATCTTCATAGTTCTTTATCATTTATCAAATATTCTGAATTGGATACGAATATTGTTTTTTGTTTGTTTAAATCTTTTATGCATATTTTTGTTTATTCATTTTGTATATCTTCATAGTTCTTTATCATTTATCAAATATTCTGAATTGGATACGAATATTGTTTTTTGTTTGTTTAAATCTTTTATACATATTTCATCTTTTATATTTCTTAAAATCTTGTGCTTTAGTACCTTTTTCTGTTTATTCATTATGTATATCTTCATATTTCTTTATCGTTTATCAAATATTATGAATATGAATTGGATACGAAAATTATTTTTTTGTTTGTTTAAATCTTTTATACATATTTCATCTGGGGTGTACTATGGTGCCACCATAGATAGGATAACACCATACCACCAATATAGTCCGATAGATCTCATTTATGGACGCCTAGGATTAAGTTTCGTGAAAAAACACGGGTTTGCAGTCTACTGTATTAGATATTGCAGTCGTGGTAAACTGCAATATTGTTGTGGTAAGACTGCAATATTCAATGAACAACACTGCAATCTGGTAACGTAAAATTAGAAATTTCTTATTTTACCCCTCCGTGTTTTTACACGTGGCAGCATGACAAGCACACGATTTTCAGATCCAATAGCCTAAAATGGTGGTATAGTGTTACAAGAAAGAGGATTGTCATCTTAATACATCCTTATTTCATCTTTTATATTTCTTAAATAGTCTTATACGCATTCAAAAATAGAAACACATTTCATGCATAGATCTTATGTATTTTTATATATTAAATCTTTTGTTTTTTAAAAGAATTGGAATGCATATAAAACATACACAATTCGCACTCACACATATATTTAATCTTTTCTATTTTTTTCAAATCTTTTAAAGCATTTTTTGATATCTTCAACATTTTAGTTTTTTAAATATTCCAATGTATTTAATCATATATTGTTTCATCATAATATATATTTCCTCGGTCTCACTAACTTATTATACTCATATTTTATTATAAACCTAATATATGAAAATAGACTCATATTTGATTAATTTTTTCAACTCATTTTCCTTTATATTTCTTAAAATGTGTGCCGAAACTGAAGTGGACAATTATTGTCTGTACATTTTTTAAAATCTATGCCGAAACTGAAGTGGACATATAAAATTATAAAGGAGGAGGGTGGATGGATGAGCTTTAGGAAATGCCCATCTTCGGATCTCGCCTAGTTTCTTGGAACCAACCACGCCTTTACCATCTCCCATTTCAACCCCAATTCTATTTACTTCACCCACCATAAACAACGTCATCATCAACATCAACCAGATGCCGGAATATACCATTGCGGCGACCATACTCTCTCAAATTGCTACTATCCCTTGCATCACACCAATACTACTAATGCTGTCCCTGCACCCATTTGGTTTAATCTAGTATTTTTTTTTAATGTTTCTGCAACATATTATTAAGTACGTGAGTTAGCGTATGTATAATGAACAATATATATTGCAATTATGCTAGTTATTGTGATACTTATCTGTTGGTATGCTAACATGTGTACGTACATTTTCCTCCCTGTAAATTTAAAGAGCGAGAATGATTGATGATGCATTAATTGGCAGCAAGAATTTGCTTCAATTGAATTTCTTGCTCAATTTTTACCACCATTTTCAATTGAATAGTCATATTTGATGTCATGGTATGTATTTGTCAAGCTATCAGTCTCTATAGCATTTATAGAGTTGTGGGATAAAATGTCAAGGAACAAAGAATGAATTATCAACTTGATTAATGTAAGTATTCATGTTCCACAGTAGTAGAATTATTCTCTTTCTTATTTTACTTTTTCTCAAACTTTAACTATTTATAATTATTTTTTTTAAAACAAGTGCGTAAAATGAAATGACTCTATTATTGTGGAACGGAGGGAGTATATATCATCCATCATATGTCGAGGAATATAACTTTTCCATTTTGGCATGTCTCCAAAATTTTGCCTCATCCCAATTTTACTCTTATAATTGGTTTTTTAATCATTAAATTCCACATAATTTAATCTTTAAGAGATGGTTAATGACATAACTATTACAATTAGATTTAATAAATGAATATTTGCATCAGAATCTTTTAATTTTTCATTTACAAATACAAGAAAGAGACTAATTTAATGAGAAATATTAGTGTCAAGTTCTAACCTCAGCATATTACATAAAGATTAAAGACCACTATTCAACACACAAGGTATTCAACATGAAGTGCTCACAAGAAGCTTGTGGCAACACTGAGGTCATTCAAGTTGGACATGATCTGCATCCGTGTCGTACCGATCTGATTAGCGATTTCAAGTTGATCTTCGAGTGCCAGCATCTCGAAACTGCCAAAAAGGGCAACTTTTTATTTCGTAGAGAGAAAAATAGGCTAAGGATGTGTGCGAAAGAGTAAGATACGTACTGCACGAGCAGCTCACAATCGACAATGCTGTCAGGACCTGGGCGATGAGCCTTTCCATTCGAATGGAAGTGTCTGAAAGATCGTGGATTTAGTCCAGCGACATGGCAGACAGAATCTACAAGCTTTTTCTGCAATGACTGCAGACGGCGAAAGGTAAGTTCCTCCAGAGGTGCAATGCAGCCAATGCTGCCTTCCAGGGTACCAAAAAGTAAGGCAAATCGGTTTGTCTTATCAGAGCCAGGCATAGTTCGATCAGCAGATGTGGGAAGAAGCTGCAACCGTAGAAATTTGGTAATATGGGCACCAACATGAAACTCAGCTCTTGACAGAAGCTTCTGTCCTTTCCAGCTCTCTGATACTTTTGGAGCATAATAGAATATCTATATGTTGCAAAAAAGGGTACCAGATATCACATATAACCATTTATTATGAGCATATTACAAAATATTCAGAAAGAGAAAGAAGAAACACTATATTTATACATATATTTTTTAAACTAAGAAGAATATACTTCACTTGCAATTAATACACATATAAAACACAGTATTAAATAGAAATCAAAAGGCAACCTAAAAAGGAAAAAACACACTCGAAATGTTTCATTATTTGTTCACAAATGTGCTAACCTGAACATTCTTCTGGTCATCTGAAACAGTGAGGCTGAGTGTGCTTCCATCGATCAAAAACTCAGTTGCTAAACAATCAAGTGACCCAAAATCTTTTGCCAACAGATTGAGTTGAGAGCCCTGCTCTTTCCAACTAAGAAAATATATGCTTTTGTGAATATCGCCAAGAAGAATAAAATTTTTAACCTGCACAATTTTTATGATTAACAGCAAGTCCAGTAAAAAAACTTGAAAGTTCATAATGAAGCTACACTGCTGCATCTCTTATACAGTTTTATACAAACCAAATAGGGTATAACAGATTGCAACTAACAAGATAGAAAGCATTTTAAGTTGAAAGTTAAATATAGATTTCCTAGGAAAACTCGCCCAACCCATAAGCTTTTTCAATTCAAGTCTTAACAAAGATGAAAATCTAAGCAATTGAAAGAGCTTGTCTGCTATCTCAACTGGACAAAGATGCATCAACTGAAAATTTTACACTGGCAACATTCAGCTTCCTTGCAATTGAAATTCGAGGATGTTGGCAACACCATATTCAGTGATAAAATAATCTTGAAAATATTTAAGATTTTGATGTCCATACTGAACAAGAATGACTAGGATGTTCAGTTGGGAACAAAGCAATTATAAATAGGACAAGTCATGCCTCTGCAACCATTAACCTATCTCTCTCTGTATAGCAAAATGCACATGATAGAATTGCTTGGACCAAAGCATAGATTGAAGAGCAAGTGAGATTTGTTTCCATATAATTATGATTTCACTGTTTATGCATCTATATCCGTCCTCGGGTCAAGGAGCAAACATATTTAAAATACACATGTTTCATGTAGAATAAAGAGGGGCTTACGATGTTTAAGCTAACGACATAGAGAGGTGGAACATCATGAAAGGCAACACCGTTCAACTCAGAGCCTGTCCATTTGTGCAGAATAATTTTAGGACCTGAAGCAAGTAGTAAATGGCCTTGAAGTGATGCAAGAGCTGATATAGCACCCTTCAACTCCTTGGAATAGACTTCTGTAACCTGAAAAGACTAGGATAAAGTTAAGCATTGAAGTATTAAAAATATAAAGGGCAAGATCAGACACCAATATGACTGGTTGAAACTCTGGAATAAGTCTCATACAACCCTCATATTAGTTAAAAGAGTCTAAAGTAAAACACAAGCTACTTTCACCTGTATATTGTCTGAGATTCTTTCAACAGAATATAAAAGAATGCGTCCTCTTGCTGCAACATCCTCTCCTTGTACATAAGCAGTTCCAATTGCCAAAAGTGTCTCATTTCTTTGTGCAGTGGTGTTCTGAAAGTACATAAACACAACAGGGACTATGAAAATTCCACAGATATCTGACCATCTTCATAAAGAAAATGGAAAGACCACATAGCACAGGACAAAAATGGAGAAAACAACAATGTCAAATGTCCAATGAAGCAGCAAAATATGTGAAGTTGAGCTTACAAATAACGTCACCACTCGCACAGTAAGAGCGTGTTCAGAACTTTGCATAGGAATAGTAGCCCTAGTCTGCCAGGGGCCATTTATTTTCTCTGGTTCCATAATCCGAACCTCAAATTCTTCCATGGGATATGTCCCCTCCATATTAATATTATCATGCTCAAACTGGTTTCCGACTTCTTGATCAACAAGAGATGAGAGCACTTGATTAAGTGGCTTGAGCACCTACATGAAAATTCAAAAGAATGGTTAGTTAACCCAGCTTTAACTTTATATCTTATTATCATTTGGTAATCGCAATATGGAGAGGCAGAATGGGGTCACGTAAGTACTCATGGAAACAGATTTAAATATTCAATAAGTTTATGTGCTATACGAAACTGATTGCTGATACACTAAAGAAAAAGACTGCATGATAGAGATTGCCCTTACTGGAACAGAAACTATAACAGGGTACAAGTTCTTCTCTGCAAAATAGGTAACTTGATGTGGAGTCCCCTTCAGCCCAATCTGCCAGCACTCCCAATAGCCAATGGAGAGAGAGCAAAGGCACCCATACAAAACACAAAGAAAAGCAACTCGCATGAGCAAATTAGGCACATATGACCAATAGCATACAAATTGACTTGTGGAGAAGAGAAAATCGAGAACTGATGGACATGCACCTTTTGTACAGGCCAATAATTGTCATATGATAAAGCTGGAAGCTGGCATATTTTCAGAGCACCCTGAAAAAAGGGAGATTATGCATTGCTCGTTGACATAGCAAACAAGGTTCCGGCAGAATTACATAATTAGAAAGCTAACCTCTGAAGTTATACATATAAACCCATGGTTGCAGTTAACATTGTGAAGAACGGTGAAGGCTACTATAGGTCCATCACACCCCTTAAACAGAAAATGGTAATAGTGATTAACGAGCTCATTAATTACTGGAAAACTGGAATATGAATATTCTAGTATTACAACAAAATGCTATAAGAATAGTTGCTTAGTAATTGAATCAAACTAACCTGTGGGTGCATCCGAAGCCGCTCTCGAAACATCATAAACCACATTGGCCTTGAGCCAGAAAGAAAAAAACCTTGTAGACCACCAACATTCTTGAAAACAGTGATGCGTTGTGAGCAGACTCCAGATGGTGTCTCTTCTTTCGCATATGTGTCCAAGGGGACACGAACGAATCGTAAATTTCTAAGCCTAGATGCATTCGTATTGCTAAGATTAACGGAGTTCTGAGAAGAAACGACACCCTCAGTCTTGGAAGCATTATCTGAAACTTCGTAAATGTAAGCATGATAACAAAGAATGGTCCCATCAGACAATATTCCTAAAAGGAATGGCCGGTTATGCTCTGAATCCCATCTCTGCATAGACAGCTCAACCACCTTTATATTGTGAGTGGCCTCTTTTCTGACTTGTCCAATATCTTCAGAATGTTTGTTTGTGAGGTTTATATGATTTTTCGCTGCGCCATGGAAAAATGTATCTAAGATGTGGCTCCTTCCAGATACAAATTTATCGACCAAGAAAACACTGTTAAAGTTAGGTACATCAAATATCTCCAAATCTCCATTGTCATAGCATAGAACGCAGTACACGTCACCATGATCATGTGTTGAACCATCAGCCCCATCGATAGCCTCACCAATCCCAGTAGAAAGCCAGGCATCAGTACTTGTCTTACGAATCCATGGTTCAGGACCTTTATCATGATAGAGAGTGCAAGCTAATACCAACTTATCAGAGTTTTCAGATACTGGTGGATTGATGACTGAAACGGAGCAGGTATATGGATCTGGGACAAAAGAATCATCAACCAACACGTCAGGAAAGGTTAAGTATACCATATGACGCTTGGAAATAAGCAAAACATATGTGTTTTATCCATAAATGTCTCTATGAAAAACAAAGCATACATGTATATAGATTGTAGACTAGAATGTTAGGTCTGCAAGATTGATCTCCAAGGGATACAAATTTAATTCCATTTTGTATATTTAAATAGAAATAAAGATTCTTGAAAGCAAAGTACATACAGCGAACACAGCCAAGTAATTGCAACTCTATAAACTTTGTCCAGACATACCTCCAACAAGAAGCTGAATGCTTCCATCAGTCATTCTCAGCAACACATAAGGATCAGCTATAGAAACTGAGGACACAGTTGCCCCATCAGAAGCTGCATTCATCTCTGTATTGGAAGATTTTAAGCTCAAATCTTGAGTCATAAAAGCACCATCAAGTATCCGAGCACCACGAGCAAATACTTGAATAACTCGACGTCTGTTTGAATATTAGCATGAAACATAGTCACTTCTTAGAATTTTCATCAAGGTATTGTGCTAAGATAAACTTTTTCTACATAAGCAGGAATTCATGCATTCAAAAGCTAGGAAAGATTTTCAAACTAATGTCACAGAAATTTTTGATGCACCAAGGTTCCAAAACACTCTCCCTCTCATAATCTTATAAAGAAGAGAACTATCAAATCTCCTAATAAAGCATATTTGTGTGCTGTTAAAAAACAGCTGACAATAAGTAATTTGAACCCCCTGCATAATTTAGTCTTTAGCAGAACCATTTTTCACCCCCTTCCAGAAAAGGACTATTTTCTTCCAGAACCTCCAACCCCTTCCCAATAACACATGCGCGCACACACATACCAGAAAGATGTTATATGATGGTTTATCGGTAGACTAAGAAACACACCTTCCAAATAAATTTCCTGCAGCAACTGTAGTTCCTTGGACGTAATAGTCCACATTTTCAGTTACCTCCTCAAGATTATTAGCAGTTTGCAATACCTGTAGAGTAAAACAAGAACAGAATACAACTGTAAGAAAATAACAGGTCAAGGCAATAAGAGTTTTATACAACAAATAGTGATTAATTTCCAAATGGTATCTTCTTCGGAAGGAAAAGGTGAACAACAGCATACCATTGTACGATTTTCCAAACTAATAATCAAGTATGCATGATATTCATCCTCGTCAGCTACTCCTTTAGAGGAGTCACTGCGCAAATTCTTGTGGTAGACAGTCCAAATTCCTTTGCAACCAGGTAATGATTCCTTCAGAAACAAGGTATAAACAAACTCATGAAACAATCAAGGAGAAACTAAAATTCTCTTAAAGCTTTGCATTCTGCAAAGAAGAAAGTAAGAAGCTCTCAATACAGTTACTCAGCCTTAATTTAATTATACAACTTATACATAAGACATTACGTTTAGTACCCTAATAGAAAAAAGATGTATGGAGACCAAATACACATGGGGGCATTTGTAATATTTAAGACCCTACAAAAAGGACAATTTCAAAGTGTAGATCAAACATTTTATTTATTTGTTTTGCATTTTCTTTATATATATGTTTTCTGGGAAGATAAGGAATATTAATCTAGCTAATAAAACAAAAGGGCTTGGTCTGATTGACATCCCAACTACTAAGTTCCAATGTCGAAATAGAAATTTGACATTCACAGATTCTAAGAAGAGATATTCTTATGTTTTTTTTATCTTAATTTGACAGTTTAAGACAATTGCAATGAATTTCATATACTATATAAATGGCCACAAGTGCATAGCCTAATAGTTTTACCAATAGAAAACTAAGTTTATAAAACTGAAGGCATCGCATGACAAGCTAACAATGTAAGAATAACCACAACCTACATGATTTTTTACTTGTCATTCTCTGTTCTAAAAACATACTGACTTATTCACAGATAATTCATTCATATTACTACTAGACATTAGAAAAATCATGTGTAGGACAGCAGGGTATAACATCTTCCAGAATTATGCAAGAAGCACAGCAAAAAGCCCATGTAGTGAGTAAAAGGAAGTGTACACACTTGAGTTATTGTATCTGGGCGGATTGATTTTTGAAGTACTGTGAGAGCACCATTTTTTCCATGGCCAGAACAGCATACCTAGATAGGACAAAGGACTGTATATCAGATAACAAAGGACTGTAAATTTCTGAACAATGAAGGACAATTTAATAAATAAGGACAACACTTTTAGCAATGCATTGGTTATCAACTGATAAGCCAACTTAAACTGAAGAATGAAGCTACAACTAACCAGTTCATAATTACTTTGCTTCGCAACTCCTGTAGCATTTGGATCGCCATTAATTCTCAAACCATAAGAGAAATCCTTTAGTGGACCAATATTAAGCAATGAATCCCGTACTGCAAAAGTAAAGTTTTTCTGCAAAAACCAAATAACCAACTCATCTCTTAAAAAATAGAAAAATCTAAAATATATTTCAGTATTAATGCATTAAAACCAAATGTCAATTCAGCAGCTTAGAATGAAATATATCAGCATACTATGAGAGATCTGACATGACATCCAATCAAGTTCATCGAGGTCAAATTACAACAGAAACAGAACCCAAGATAGGAAACCACAGGATATCATCTAGTTAATTCATATGACTTCACATTCGAGATGAGTACAACCTCAAGTCCATAAACATAATATCGCTGTTCTACAATTAAGATTGCGCTTCAGTAAGAAACTAAGATGCAAAGTTCAAAGCAGCTAGAATTTTAAAAGGCTTGTCAATGTTTGGAATTTATCAATCCTAGGGGAGAATGTGAAGAAAACCTTATGGTCCCAAACTTACAATGAGAGATCCAACAACGATAAACGCAAGTCAAGGTGGTCTGGTGAAGTTTAGTTTTTACATTCATCCTCAAAGCAATTGTTGAGCCTTCTGATTGAAATCTTTGATAAGATAAATTATAAATATGGGCCGTATTCAAAGCAATGTATATTTTTAGGCTCTCTTTTGAGAAGATTCTCAGAATCTGCTTAAAGCATTTTCCCAAACAAAATTCAAGCTCACAAAGAGAGGCTGATGTTATATAGAGCACCAATGACTATAAAAACAAACATCACAGATAAGCTGAAGAAGCATCTTCTACGATCCTAATGAAGCACTATTGTCAGTTTGTCACAAACTTTAATCATTTCTCCAGCAGAGAATAAATGACACAACCTTGATATCAAAGCAATATATGATACGTATAGAAATTTCTTGATGCTAAAACAATTAAAAATTTAAGGTTAGTTTTAAGAAAAAACAGGCCAGTTCTCTTTGAGCGTGGTTCTACTTCACATTTAAAAAACATAATAAAATAACACAATGGAGTTCAGCAAAGAATGCAGATCATGGTTTAACCTGAGCTATTTGAGCATTGTTTGGACCTGTGCCATAGAATGTAAGTTCCTCGCTGGTAATCAAATCCTGCAATGCATCAGAAGGAGATCTCCGCAGTCTCTTCATTGACGGGGCATCACTTTCAATATCCCCAACCTAGAGATAAGGAGAACATGCACAGCCCATGTTGAGTTAACTGTGCCTTAAGATACATAAAAAATTAGAGACTTACAAACCCCATGGCTAATATTATGCCAGCACTTACAGAGTCCGCATTTCAAGATCAAGTCTTATTTTAAGAAAGCAAACTTGAAATATACTCATTCTGAGTTCTAACAGTCAAAATGACAAACCTCTTCCTTTACACCAGGACTTAGTGTTGGAGCTCCAACTCCAGAATAGTACTGTACAAGCAGACTATCACCCAACCGACTGCCCAAGAAGAAAAACGTGCTTCCAATGGTAGTAATGTCCTATAAAAAATCAAGTTTAATTGATGAAAAATCTATCATTGCAGATGTTCATCAGGTAATGTGCAATAACATGAGCTTAATGTGGCTGACCGATGTAAGGACTGAAGCTCTTGACTTCATCAGTTCAAGCCTCTGAACAACTCTGCGGAATTGAATAGGACAGCATATCAAATATACAGTATATGACTACATAAGTAATGTCACCGGCCTAGTTTTTACACAATCAAAGGCAAGCCAACAATGCATAGCCCAGGCATATTTATACATCATATTCTACACTTGAAGTTTAAGTATCTCATTTTTGCATACTCTCAACCAAAATGATAACACATCACTAGGAAGTCTTTCAAACCAGATCTGCAGAGGTTTAATTTGGCAATATTTGAAAAGCTATAAACATAACATAAAGAAATTTCCAGATATTCCCAGTAACATGCTCTACTAATAGAGCATAAGATAAAATTGTTGAGCCAGATAAGTCAGCAAAAGAATATCTAAACACCCATGTCAGGAACAAAATATGCAAAATTAGATGCAAGGGTTGACTTAGTTAAACAAAATGAATACAGCACTTCCGTATGTCTCCAATAAGAGAACCAAGTGAGAGTAATAAATCGCCAACCTCCCATCATAAACAAGAGTAAGCAAAAGCAGCTCCCCAGATTTAGAGGAGAACACAGCAACATCATTAGTTAACCATGTCGCAGTGGCGGCATCAAGCTCCGTAGTAAATCCAGACCTAGGCATCTCTTGACTGAAAGAGGAGTGCATATACATTAGAAATAATGCAACTTCTTAGTAATAAAGGCTAGGTGGAGATATCAAACATTCTAATCAAAGTTATTAACAGTAAGTACTATGTTATTAACCAGCAAACCTATATGTACAAATAAGTAGTTTTTTTTAGGAACGGGACAGAAGAACAATGTATAACCTATCCTAAAAGGTGGCACCGTGCTTTGTGATGCACTTATTCCTAATGTAAATCAACAATGAACCAATAGTTTGTCTAATAATACATGCACGGTCTAACTTAAAAAATCGGTAGATTATATTGAATGGTAATACATCCTTCTCCACATATTATATAGAAAAGAAGGGGCAGAAATAAATAGTGAAGCTGAAATTTCACCTTCCATCTGCGGGAACAGCAAAATTGTTCAACCCCAAGTGACATGAAGCAGACTGATCAATTAAGCATCATCAGATATAGAGCAGGACAAAAAGAATGGAAAAGCAGGTGATTACGAAGATGCAATGCCAAAAAGAGCAAACCTGGCTATGATAATGAATTGTATTCGCACCAATTACAAGAACTCCACCAATAGGTGAAGGAACTGCAAGAAGCTTGTATGCATCATGAGGGAGATTCTGAAAATCATATAGAAAAATATAATAATTAGTTCAGATTAACATTGGTTGGAAATTGGAGGGTGGTTAGCTTTAAGCTAGTGTACAAACTCCAACGTTCTTCCTTTGTAATCTATCAATGCCTAAGAAAGGTACAAATAGAAGAAAACCAAGGCATCATAACGTAAACCTCTAACACCATAAAAATATGCTATCAACGTTAGCACGTAAAGAAAAAATATTCCTAAGACATGACATGAGACCCTATAGGTAAAATAAGAGGATCATATTTTAAAACACTGACCATGGCTGACCATATGAGCGGATGCTGCTTTAATGTTGTATTGACGCTGAGTGCTGAAACCATACAAGTGTGATGTTTCCAAGCAACCCGACCCGCCCATGTAAGCTCATGTTCATGAAGAATTACCACAACAGGCTCAATATAACCTGAAAAATAGCTTTTAATCATTCAAAAAAGGAGTGGCTGGGAATTGGCTGAGGTTCATAATGAAATGAAGTTGCTGAGAAAAGATATACGAACAGATCACAAATTAGTTGCCTGAATCTTAGAGAAATATAATCAGGATAGTAAGGACCTAAAAGCAAAAACAAAAGATTATGTAGAACCACTGGTTAGACCAAGCAATGGCTACAAGTAAGACTACTTCACAGCAAATCAGAAGAGTCCTCCTATTAGAGGCCTTTGGTGTACCCAAAAAAATTATGAAGTTGAATTGAGAATTTAATCATTTATTATAAATTGATTACCACTTAGTTGCTGGCGGTCAAGAGTGTCTCACTGAGTTGGAGTCGTCTATAGACTGCACTCTCACTTAATTTAATCCACAACCACATTAAATTATAACTTATAAATTTTAACTGAAGAAGGTCAAAATCTGGTAACTACAACCTTAAAGCATAAAACAGATTTTTTTTTATCACTAGCATCAAATTATCCAGATTAGAGAAGATTTTGACAATTCCACCTACTCAAAGAAAATATACAGAAAAGATCTATGTCGTAAGACTTCCCAAACTAGTTTTTTTGCCCTGTAACCAATAAGCTCAACTTAAACTTGAGATAAAAGGAGCGGCAATGATGAGAAAGTCAATAGAACCAAACAAGTAATAGCCAGTATGCCTTTTAGAAAACCACACTTGATAGAATTGAATAATGCAGTCATTTTAGAAATCAAAGCTATCAAACCAAGTATATATTGGGAAACCTATAACTTGGAAAGATAAAGATCAGATTAGCACCCAATTAAAAATACAGAACAGAAAAAAAAAATCATTATAGGCCCTTTTTAAAATCAGCAATTAAACATCGGCAGTTATAAGAAAGGAAATTTTTGTGCTGTAGCCCATAAGAAAGTGCTGATTCTCAATCTGGTTCTGGTGCATGCCTTTTATTGACTATTCTGAGGTATACAATCAAAATTTTCCAGTGAAGTATGGGTAAGGAAATTACAATGATTAGGAAATCTATAGCAACAAAAAGCATACACAAATATTTGAGAATATATACTTAGCCATATTGGATTTTCTGAACCACCCTTTATTAAAATAGGATGCCAGAAAAACCAAATCAGAATTCTTACCATGGATGAAGATGAAATCTTTAACATGCTTCATATCAAGATCTCGTAAGCCAACAATATACGATGATTCAATTCGAGATGCAGCAGCTGCCCTGAAAGTACTGTCCTCTGCAGGTGCAGTTAAACCAGTGCTAGCCTAACATCACGTACAACAATTGAATTTACAATTTAATAAAAAAACGATATAAGAAGTTACTACTTGAAAGCAGCATAATCCACATGGCTCAAACATTCATCATCCCCAACATTCGAAATAGTTCATTATACAATATAAATATCTGGTAGTAGCAATAGAAATATATACCGTGTTCCTATTAATCAAAATATTCATATCAAAAGAACTGTAACAGAGTAAAGACAGATCAATTACAAAACCTCAGCTGCTTTGAGGACTATCATTTGTAATCCATATGCAAGCACCGCAGCACACCTCCCCAATGGATCAACTTTCACTAGTGGGCCTCTTGGGAAAAATTCTCTGCCTCTTCTCAAGTGAATCCAGTCAGAACCCTCAAAACAATGCATGGAACTGGACGAGAAGAAGTAAAAGTGTCTATAAGTAAATTACCACCAAACTGCATTCTCATGATAGTTCGTGTTGAGGCATACTAGTAACAACAGACATTCAT
>NC_062967.1:29830724-29949971 GCF_023119035.1 Salvia hispanica | reverse complement strand
TTTAGAACTAGTGGCTTCATCCATTGTTTTAGAACTAGTGGCCTCATCTTCAATTCTTGTCTCAGAATTGATTGGGACTTCTTTCTTTGTCCTTGCAAGGAAATGTATTTTTGAGAAATACGGCATTCCTTGACTCGATTGTTGTTCCTACTGTAATAGTCGATATTTCAGACTTGTGAACAACAAATCTATATGCACTGCTGTTAAGTGCATATCCAATGAAGATACAATCGACTGTTTTAGGGCCAATTGTAACTTCTTTGGGCGGGGGAACCATCACCTTGGCCAAACACCCCCACACTTTGAGGTATTTGTAGGATGGTTTCCTACCTTTCCACAATTCATAAGGAGTGATGTCTTTTCCTTTGAGTGGAATTTTGTTTAGGATATAGTTGGCTGTCAAAATAGCCTCCCCCCACATGTTCTGGGGTAATCCTGAACTTAGTAGTAACGCATTCATCATCTCTTTTAGAGTTCGATTTTTGCGTTCCGCTACACCATTAGATTGTGGTGAGTATGGAGCAGTTGTTTGATGAATTATACCACTTGCGTTGCATAACTCCTCAAACGGGGCTACATACTCGCCTCCTCTATCACTTCGAATCGCTTTGATTTTACAACCAAGTTGATTCTCAACTTCGTTCTTATAATTTTTGAACGCTTCGATTGCTTCATCTTTACTTCTTAAAAGATAAATATAGCAATATCTTGTGCAATCATCTATAAAAGTGATAAAGTACTTTTTACCACCTCTAGTTTGCACCATCTTTAAATCACATACATCCGTGTGAATTAATTCAAGGGGTTTTGTTTTTCGTTCAACTGAGTGAAACGGTAACTTAGTCATTTTAGCCTCAAGACATATTTCACATTTGTCTTGGGTATCTACTTCAATTGCCTTTAGTAAATCTAAATTTACTAATCTTTTTACGGCTTTTGAATTTACATGTCCCAATCTACAATGCCACAAATTTGAAGACTCGGTCAAATAAGAGGAAGTAGATGCTTTATTATTATTGTTAGCCAAAGGCTTTGGAACAAGGCGCGTAGCCACACTAAGCTTGAAAAGTCCGTCGGTTACATAACCTTTTCCGAGGGACTTCCCAAACTTGTACAAAACAAACCTATCAGACTCGAATACAAGTTTAAACCCCTTATTAACTAGTATTGATCCTGACACTAGGTTCTTGCGGATGTCCGGGACATGTAGCACATCCTTCAAAGTGATAGTGACGCCAGAGGTCATCATGAGAATCACGTTGCCAATGCCGAGGACCTCGGACGATGCTTGATTCCCCATGTTGATCTTCCTCCCTTCAACAGCAGTGTAGGAGGCAAACTTGCTCCTATCGGAGCAAACATGAGCAGTAGCGCCGGTGTCGATGTACCAGCCGCCCTTGTTGTCAACAATGTTGACTTCTTCAGTGACCACGACAACGAGGTCATCTTCATTCCAGTCCTTGAACTCTTTCTCAACGACGTGGGCTGCCGGCTTCTTCTTCTTGCTGCGGCAGTCTTTGGCAAAGTGGCCAACTTTGCCACACTTGTAGCATTCGCCTTCAAACTTCTTTGTAGGCTGCTTTCCCTTCCCCTTGTCCTTCTGATTTGGGCGAGGGCGTTTGTTGGAGGGACCGCCCCGCTCCAACAAGTTGGCTTTGGCATCAAGTGGGCTAAAGCCCTTAGCCTTTTGGTCGATCTTGCGCACATCCGCTTCAATGCGCAGCTTCACGATCAAGTCTTCAAGACTCATCTTCTTTCGCTTGTGCTTGAGGTAGTGCTTGAAGTCCTTCCAACTAGGAGGAAGCTTCTCAATGAGTATGCACCGCACAAAGTTGTCGGGCAAATTCATCCCTTCAGCCACGAGTCCGTGGATGATCATTTGGAACTCTTGAACTTGTTCCATGACCGGTCTAGAGTCGACCATTTTGTAGTCCATGAATTTGGATACTACAACATGTTCCGTACCGGCGGCATTGTCGATACTATATTTTTTCTCTAGGCTTTCCCACATCTCTTTTGATGTGGTTACAAGGGAGTATACATTGTACAAACTATC
The DNA here is from genome assembly GCF_023119035.1 of Salvia hispanica. Classification (NCBI taxonomy): domain Eukaryota; kingdom Viridiplantae; phylum Streptophyta; class Magnoliopsida; order Lamiales; family Lamiaceae; genus Salvia; species Salvia hispanica. The sequence goes on along the minus strand of NC_062967.1, from coordinate 29,947,915 downwards.
ATCTAATGCACTTAGAATAAAATTTTTACAAAGATAATCTCCTTTGCGCCATGCTTCATAGTCCGCCATGACCTCAACACTTGTCTCTTGATCACTTGGCGCGGGCGGCTCGTTCTCCGTGAGGAAGTTGGCGATGCCCAATGTTGTCAAGTAGAACAACATCTTTTGATACCACCTCTTGAAGTCAGCTCCTCCAAATTTAGGTGGTTTTTCGGCGGGTGGCATCATTCTCGGTGCCAAAGGTGCCGCACTTGGTCCTTGGAAGGAACCAATTCCGTTGCCCCCGAAGGAGCCAACAACATGGTTGGGCATAGAGCCCCCACCATTCATGTTGGGCGTAGAGCCCGCCATGGTCGTACCAGATCCGAAGGAACCGGTACCCGTGTTGGACCCGAAGGCCCCAACACTCGATCCATTGAAGGATCCGAAGGAACCACTAAAAGTGGAACCAACCGACCCACTAGAGGATGATCCAACAGTGGGCCCAAAGGGGTTCGTAAACCCCCATGACAATGTAGACGAAGAGGTGAACCCAGGGGTAGGGACCATTGTGGGGATTGGTCCGGTGTTCGCCATGGTGGAGGAGATGATGGCGGCGGTGGTGGCCGGATTGGTGGCAGCGGCGGTGTTGGATTCAGTCGACATCTCCAGCAAAGGTGATTATAGTTTCGAAAGGTTTAGTTTCAGTTTTAGGTCCAGATCCCTTCAAAGGCAAGTTATATCTCGTCTTGCGATTGTTGGAGATTTAGGGATTACAAGAAGGAATACAGAAAAGAACTGAAACGAAAATTACAAATGGAAATCGAAACTACAAAGTGTAGAACAGGAAAGAGCCGAGTCGAGGAGTCCTCTTTCCGCAAGACGAGATACGCCCCGGTAGTGCTCTTCGGATTGGCGTTTCGTCCCCAAAGATAAAACGGCTACGTCTCTGATGAAGCAGCACCGCTATCAGCAGAGCTCCGGCGAACTGGATGGAGGAGAGGGCATAGCTTCGACAGAAGAACAATGCAGAGATAGAGAGAGAGCTTATGATGCAGAATGCTTTCTAGTGTTTGATGTGTGTAGAATGCATGGAATGACTAGCCTATTTATAGGCTCGGTCCACTGCAGGGGGTCAACGGCCATAATGGCCGTCATTAAAGCTAGACCGTAACGGTCGTCGGTTACGAGCTGTAACGTTCGGGCGTTACAAGCCGTTACGCGCTCAGAGCTAGAGAGGCTGAGTCTAGAAGCTTCTAGATTCGTTCACGACGTGGACTATCACGTGTCAGCCACGTTGGCTTACCGCGTCATACTGACGAGGTGGCATCCCGCTTGGCTCGCTGACGTGGAAACGGTGGTGGTCTAAAAAGAACTAGACCCACTAGACTTGGGCCAAGCCCGCAACCAGGCCCAAAGAACAGCCCAAAGACCAATTGCCAAGATCCAAGGACAAGGGCACGGGCACGGGCACGAGCACGAGCACGGGCACGGGCACGGGCGCGGGCTCAGGCTCGAGGCTTCGCGGCGCGGGGCGGGCGGCGCGCGCGTGTGGGCTCTTACAGCCCATCTTAGTCCACTATAATTATTACATGTAATAATCCTTCTTATTAAATACTAGTTTAATAAGGTTGAAACTTTCAATGTGGGATAATTAACTCTCTTAATTATTCCCTAATCTCCTCTCATAACTCATTAAGTTTGCAATTTTTGCACAACTTTAAACAATTATTTCTCACTCACCGGGAATCGGATTTGAGAAAATAAATATACCACGGTCATCTACTCCGAACGTAGATCGACGCTATATCATTTAATTTTACAAAATTAAATGTCTCGTTGAAATTATAATTGGTCAAAGTCCATTGACCGGGCATAGATTCCAACAATGCATGCATTCTTGCTAAAGAAAAATAGTTCGAGTATAAATTAGGGTGCTACGCTATTTATTTTCAAGGGATAAATTGCTCAAGGACTAGTGAGGCCAAACCGAGCAATTGAGGTGAGACATAAGCATATCAGGTGGACTTTCTTTTAATATCCAGCATTATAGTGTGGATATAAAGCAAATACTTTTGAAGTTATGAAAAATCATTTTCTCAAAATGAAGCAGTGATTATTTTAAAGTGTTGTCATGCCATAAAATGTTTGTTTTGAGACCTATCTGTTGGGGTTGTAGCCTGCGGGGTTTTGGCGATGCCAAACCTAGTTTAACGAATTCGGTTCCCAATAGGACCGCAAATCCTATTCGGAATAATGTGCACGAGAGCCATGAGCCATCAGCGGTTGGCCGGCGATGTGTCCGCTGAAGGTGGCCACCTTCACGGTACACGATTCACAGATATGGTAGAAATTTTGAAAGAACTTAGTCTGATCAGACGACCTTTTAGCTCACAAAATAATTTAGTATGCTCGGGCCTTTTAAGAAAAACCCGCGTGCGATACTGTAGATGGGTGACAACTATATATTGTATGTTTTGTTTTCGGCATGTGTTCACTGAGTACTCCTGTACTCAGCCCTGCATGTATTTATAAATGTGCAGGTTGAACGTCAAGAGGATGGAGAAACGATCGGAGTCGATGCTACTAAATAATCCAGTGGATCTTTTCACGATTCGTGTGTTCATACACGAAGTCGTCTAGTATGGACTTATTCCGCTGCTCTTTTGTGGAGTGAGACATCTTAGAATCTCACCTTCGAACTCTAATTTATTGATGTAATATTTATTCTAGTTCTAAGACCATGAAATGGTACATTTGGTTTCTATTCTATAATATGAATCGACTTGGCCTTTGGGCATATTCTCAAGTTCTTTCCCCTTTTCTTTCTCCGTTTCTTTAATCCCTCTCATTAGTCGCGGTTTACCCGCTTTCACTATCCTTAGCAAAGTTCGGTCGTGACTCGTGACAATAAGTTACTAGCTTCGATCAAAATATAGTGACGATAGTTTGTTTTAGATAGAATTTTGAAACCGCGTCGTTGATCACTTTAGTTTATATATACTTTTAACTAGGAGGAGAGTAGCTTTTTTTGAGAGTCTACTCGTATATTAGCTTTTACATTATTACTTTAAAAATCAATATCTTTTTTCTTGAGAAAAGATGCATATATTTGCCTAAGCACATCTGACCAAATTTTTTGTGTCTATTTTTATCTTATAATTTTATTTTTTATATTTACTATTTTTTGTGTCTATTTTTTTGTGTCTAATTAATGAGGGATAGAAGGAGTATATTTACTACCTCCATTCTTGAAAAATAAAACCCCATTAATTGGTTAAATAAGAGCACAAAATTATCAAAGGAAAAAGAAAAAGAAAAAAGAGAAAAGTATGAAACTTTGAAATGAGTTTTAATGCACTGTAAGTTAAGTAAGAAAAAAGAGAGAAAAGCAAGAAGGGAGAAGAGAAAAAATAATAAAAGTAGTATTAGTTGATTGTGAAATCCACGACCTAAAATAGAAACTTTAAAATTTTATATTTTAAAAGACGATCCAAAATAGAAATAGTTTCTATTTTTAAGGGACGGAAGTAATACTAAGTACTTAAGATCGGGAATTACTTTTTTACTTTTGTCAATATACCTTTCCAATGATCGAGTTTATTTAATGGATAAGAAATCATTTTCCAATGAAATAGGAGTATAACTTATCAGCTCTATGTATATTTCAAATATTATACATGTTGCAATCCCATCTTAAAATCAATTGACAATAAGTAAAAGGATAACATCTCAATTTAACCTTCCAAAAAAAAAGAAGAGGGTGCTTGATAAAACTGAGAATTATGTCCCTAAAATACTCATCGGTCATTTTCTCAATTAGAAACCTCGATAGTATGTCCTCTTTTGCATCCTTTTACCCATGCTCTTACTGTGAAGGAAAACTAGTAATTTAGTGTGACCACTGTCACGTATCTCAAATATTATACTATCAGTAAGATTCAATTTATATTAACTTTAATTTCAACATGGGTATATCTATACAATATATAAAAATGGAGTTTGAAGAAATTTACAAGATTGCCATTTAATTTAAAAAATTATATTAAATTAAAAATGTATAATTAAAGGGTGGAGCAAGTGGAAGGTTGCACGAAGGTTTTACACAAGATCCACCATTGCTTAAAAACCATCCAATATCATTTCATTCTATATGAATCTTAACATGGGGAAGTTCATTTTATTTAGTCAAGATTACTTTTGCAAAAGCTCTTTTGAACAGTATAATTATGTTGAAATTGATGCAAGCTACGAGCTTTCCTCATCTCTCTGTTTCTAATGTCTATATGTGTACATTCTTATCAAATGCTTCTTCTTATCTCTTATCTCTTGCGGAACAGTTATCTCCTGCGGAACAGTTATGTTTTATTCAGATTTGGGTTCCATCAAATCCGAAAGGTGCAGAGCGGGCCTCCTGGTTTGCAGTTACGTCAAGGGTTACGTGCATAAAATTTTTATACTATAAATATGTCATTTAAAGGCTGGATATCCACACATGCCTACTTACCTTATAGAACTCAAGCATACTCCCTCCGTCCGCTATTAGGAGTCCCGGTCACTTTTGCGCATTCGTTTTTGTAAAAATGATAATAAATAGTGAAAGTGGAGAAATAGTCAAGTAAGAGAGAGAATAACCTAGATAAAACTCTTCTCAACATTATTCTCTCTCTTACTTTATCTTTTCTCCACTTTAACTATTTATTATCGTTTTTACAAAGCGAGTGGACAAAAGTGACCGGGACTCCTAATGACGGACGGAGGGAGTACCATTTTTGCTCTTACCATAGGAGGAAAGCTTGACGCCATGAAACAATTTCACATCATGCTCAGTGAGCTCGAGGCTTCTTCAATTTCTTTGGTTGGCTAATTTTGTTCTTTTTAATTATGTTTTCGTTCCTTTTCATTTTATTAATTATATTTTTCTTTTCTTAACATATTCTTAATTATATTTTTTATTTTTTTCATTCATTTTTTATATATCAATTTTGATACAACATCGTATTTGTTTTTAATATTATATGAATTTATTGGTATTTTTTCCTTTTAAGTTATATGTTTCGATTCTTTCCGCTCATTTTTAGTCTATGTTTTCTTTTTTAGATTGATGTTACCACCATTTTCTTTCTTTTTGTTTTTAATAATTATAATTTTTTTTCAATGGTAATTATTAGATTTTTAGTCCATCTATGTTACTTTATAGTTGATCCATGTTAAAAAATTTATGTTGAAATTATAATTGACTAATTTTATATATATATATATATATATATATATATCTACAAGTAGGTCGAGTCATATGAAAGGATTATTTTGTTGGTAAATTTAATGTATAATTTAATTTGTTTTTAATTTTATTGAAAACTATACAAATTATTAGGCGAAAGTAGCTATGCATATTGATTATTGATTTTGTGCATTGTAAATTTATTTTGTTCCTTATTGTATTGTAGTTTTAGGTGAGGCGGATGACTTTAAAGATGATAAACGAGTTATTTTACCTATGAGTTATGTTGAAGAGTTACGAATTGTGAAGAATTGAATGTTTTAGTTTATAATGATGAGGTTGATTTCAATTTTAAAGTTAATGTAGTGTATTAAGAAATTTTTAAAATATGAGTAATTATCCATTGTGTTTAATTCTCTATTGTGATATATTTTTGTCTTCCTACTCCATGATTTGATGCTTAAACATTATATTATGTGATTTGTTTCAAATTTATTATGCTTCAATATTGATTTCTATGGATTTTTTATTCTCATATAACTAAAATTGTTACTCATATTGATTATTGTTAATATTGATTCTAATTTTATTTAATTAAATTAAAATAAAAATTATAATAATTTAAAAATATACTATCAATTTGTGCTATCATAGCACAGGTGATCGCACAGGTGTTATACTAGTTTATATTAAACAAATAGTTGTAGTTCACTTCATATTTTATACTAATAATTTAATATTTTAAAAAATAGTAGTAGCATCACTAAAAAAATTACTAAAACTCATAATCATCACATTTCATCCTTGGCACGTATATTTTTCAAAATTAAATAAAATATAAATTAGATATATTAAGTAAATTATGCTAACAGTAATGTTTGATAATTTAGAGAAAAATAGAGGAAACCTTTTAGTTGGAGAAAAATTATTGAGCAAAAATCTAAGAAAACGATTCGTTAAATAAAAAATCTAGAGAGTTCAAGATAAAATGTTAAGTTATGCAACTGTAAGTCTAAATGTAAAGAATTTAATATTTACAACTCAAAAATTTTAATCTTTTCGGATCACTACTAAGAAGTTTTAAATTGCACCAATAAATAGATAAAGAATAAATAAATAAAAATAAGAAATAACATCCCTTTTATCAAAAAAAGGGGGGGAAAGATCATAAGTAACAAATTATAATGTCATCCTTCAGGCTTATCTTTATGCATTCCAACATTTCTTAATGAAATTCCAAATTAAACATTCTCTTTGTTTCAACGGAACACTAATTTTATGCAATTTATTTTTATTTATTGAATCAAAAGAATAAAGTAAGATAGATACTACATCCATCTCTTAAAAATAGAAATTATTTCAATTTTGGACCGTCTTTTAAAAAAGAAATTTTAGCATCATTCTATTTTAGGATATGGACCTTACATGCTAATTCTACTTTTATTACATTTTCTTTTCCTCAATCTTTTTTCATCCTTTTTTCCTTTTAATTTCACTTACTTTACCTCTTCTCACTTACTTTATCAATTATGCATTAAGATATGTACCTTACAGTCTGCTAACTCTACTTTCACTACATTTGCTCTTCCTCTGTTTCTTTTCATCCCTTTCCCTTTTCATCTCACTTATTTTACCTCTTCTCACTTACTTTATCAATTATGCATTAGGATATGGACCTTACAGTCTCTACTTTCACTACCTTTTCTTTTCCTCTCTCTTTTTTCATCCTTTTCTCCTTTTCATCTCACTTACATTATCTCTTCTCACTTACTTTATCAATTATGCATTAGGATATGGACCTTACAGTCTGCTAACTCTACTTTCATTACCTTTTCTCTTCCTCTCTTTTTTCATCATTTTTTCCTTTTCATCTCACTTACTTTACCTCTTCTCACTTACTTTATCAATTATGCATTAGGATATGGACCTTACTGTTTGCTAACTCTACTTTCACTACCTTTACTCTTCCTCTCTCTTTTTTCATCCTTTTTTTCTTTTCATCTCACTTACTTTACCTCTTCTCACTCACTTTATCAATTATGCATTAGGATATTGACCTTATAGTCTGCTAACTCTACTTTCACTATCTTTTCTCTTCCTCTCTCTTTTTTCATCCTTTTTTCCTTTTCATTTCACTTACTTTACCTCTTTTCACTTACTTTATTAATTATGCATTAAAACTCGTGTCATTTCAAATGTTTTTATTTTTCGAAAATGGAGGTAGTAGTATAAAGCAGAGATAAAGATTTTTCTATTTTTAATAATTGATCTTTTTAATTAAGATAAACTGAAATGGAAAGTGGAATGGAAGGAGTATTTATTTCAAATGCTTTTTGGCCCTATATATTAGCCCAACATGTTAATCCGAAGTTCGAAGAATTGAGGTTGAAAATTTATAATCCAAGCAGGTTCCAAGTTCCAACAGTGAGGTATCCCCCATGAATTTGGGATTTCAGGGCTTTGTGTGCAAGAATGAAAAAAATGAAGATACGGTAGTTCCCAACGGCAAAATAATAAAAAGAGCTCTTATTTTGTCGGAGAAACAAATAATACAATAAATAATACAAACATGATTGTCGTTAATTCGATTTTTGAGAATTGAGTTATCGACTAGTGAAATTGGATTCATGTAGATTTCTCACTCACTATTGAACAATTTGAAATTTGGTGTCTTCAACTATAGTGCTTTCTGCATGTTGTGAAACCACTTTGTTTAAGAATTTCATTCATGGAATGTCAATTGAGATCATGGTGAAATTTAGGCATGTCAAATTAGGTACCCGGGATACCTGATCCGAAATTTTCGGGTACCCGATCCCGAAATTTCCAAAATTCAATATCCGATACCCGACCCGAATTTGATTTCGGGTACCCAAATACCCGACTCGGGTATCTAGTCCCGAAAAATCGGGTATCCAGTCCCAATTGTGATTTTGATTTTGATTTTTTTTTTTAAATTAACTACAAACTTTTAAAATTTATTTAATATTATTTAATTCAAATTTAATACAAAGTTGAAGTACTAATATCCAAGTAAAAATAACTACAAACTTTTAGAAATACAAAATTCTTATAGTAGCTCGAATTAAAGAGAAAATAACTACAAACTTTTAGGAATACAAAATTCTTGTAGTAGTTCGAATTTAAAAGAAAATAACTACAAACTTTGAAAAATACAAAATTCATAAGTTATAGTACATATTAAATTTTTTTATCCATCCACAATAAGTCAATAACCATCAAAATTCATAAGTTCAAACATTCATCCTTTATAAATATCACAATTCAATAATTCATAAGAATCAAGATCTAACAATAATATCATCAAAAAATTCAAAATTATAAATATCACAAGTCAATGAAATTAAAAATTTAATTAAAAAATTAAATTACATATAAGATATGCTAAATTAAATTATAGTTAAGAAGTTAAATTACATTTAGTTATAATAAAAATATAATTTATTAATTTTAGAAAATAAATCGGATAAATCGGATAATTCGGGTATACCCGATCGGATATCGGATAACCCGATACCCGATAATCCAAAATTCTCACTACCCGATCCCGATCCGATACCCGAAAAATCGGGTTTCGGATATCCAATTATCCGACTTTTTCGGGTTTGGATATCGGGTATCCAATACCCGATATCCATTTTGACAGGCCTAGTGAAACTCATGAATAACACTTTTCTTACTTTTCACATTTATAAGGTTCATCATTCATCTTCATGAAATCCCCTGTTATAAATTTAAATGCATACAATATTTTCTTGAATCTCTCTCTTTTTTAGGACATTGCAGGTAAATCCAAAAGTTCTAATCCACTCACTTATGCATATCTATCTATACATATATAAAAGGGGAGTTTTGGCCTTAATTTTAAATTTTATAAGTTTTGGGTATAAATTTAAACATTTGTAAATTTTGGGTGATAATTATAAATATTATAAAATCTTCCCATCAATTTGTTTTTTTAACTGCTCATTATAACTAAAAAAGGGTGTAACCGACTGTTGTGGTGGGGGAAATCAATAAAAATTAAATATATATCTTAATTTTGAATCAAATTCATATAGATTATTAATCATGTAAATTGTAACCGTTCCATGGCCATGGAGTATTGTAACCGCATATTAGTATGGGAAAATATTTAGATTTTTAAACCAATTAAATTATCTTCATTTGTGAATAATTAAATCGTATAATCAGTACTGATATAAATCATCATTTATGTAAAATCGTGAACCATGATTCACTGTTATATTACTTTTAAGATTTCAGCTGACAATTTTTTATTTAATTACTATTATTTTTCTAACAATTAATTTATTTATTGCACCATTTAACGTTAGTGCAGTTACATATGCAGAATTAATAATTCAATTTAAATTCATGGCTATAAATATATGCCATTTGTTTGTTTGTAACTCGATTATTCACCACCTTCTCCTATTGTACCACCAAATTTTTTCTAAAAAAAAATGTTTCTGTATGGTTTTTGCTATAGGGTTCTTACATATAGAGAATTAGTAGATTCAATTATTTGTTTTTTCCTTTTATAGCTATATTTTTTATGCGATTATTATGTTACTAATATTTATTGTTTGTGTTCTTACCAGAGGAAGAAAGTTGACACCATGGAAATGGAATTCAACTTTCTCAATGATCTACGACCTACCATAACTTAACCAGTCAAATTTTGAAATCATGGAAGCATTCACCTTGACGATTTGGTTTGAATTTGGTGAGTATTTTTATGAAATTTCATAATCATGAACTCTTGCGGATTACAAATTTCACCAATATAAACACAAACTTGTGTTTGCATTCGCATACAGATGAGGCAAGCTGCCTTGATGGAGAAGATGATGTTGACGCAGGACGACTAATCACTAAAGTGCTTGAGACGATGAGCGGAGAAGATGGAGGCTTTTGGAGATAGATGGAAGTCGATGGGCGGTGGCGTAGAGCCGCGTGAGTGAGCATAGGCGATTCTGGAATCCATTTTCTATATTTTTCATTTCTTGGTTGAATTCTGATCAATTGTTTTTTATAAATGGAGTTGATTAATGGTCTATTGTTAATCAATTTCAATTAATGAAATTATTGAATATACATACTATACTTAATTTTCAATATTATTGAAAATAACCTATAAGAAAATATGAGAAGCTATTTTATTTTTTTATATTTTTATTGTGATTGTATATAATTTTAAGAGCATCCGCAGCGGTAGCAGCTGCGGTGCTCGTCCGTCCGTGCCGCTGAGCACATAGCCGTCCGTCCGCCGTTGAGCCTCGTCCGTCCGTGCCAGCGGCACGGCGCTGCTCTTAGCTAAGAGCACGTCCGTGCCGCTGAGCACCATTACGTGGCAGCTTCTGATTGGCCAACGGTATAGCCGTTGACAATTTCGGTTTTTTATTTTTATTTTTAAAAAAATTCGAAATTTATTTTAAAAAATGTTTTTAAATAAAAAAAAATATTTTCCCACTTTCCAAAAAAATATATCCATTTTCTACCCACTTTTAATTTATTTTTCAATTTTTTCCCCAAAATTCACATTTTCATCTATAAATACCCCCACTCAAACACAAAAAAAATCACATTCTCATCTATTATCTATTCTATCATCATCTACATTCTCTCATCTTTTTTCCTCATACTCTCTCATCTAAATTCCCACCACACTATACAATGTCCGGCTCCGGCAATCACCCATCCGGCAATCGCGGTTGGAACCACGATTGGTTCGACTCCGAGGCCGGATATAGTCCGGAAACCCAATTTACGGCCCCTCCTCAAACCCAAGGTTCGCAAGCTCTGGGTGGCTACCGTCCTTACCCGTTGCACGACCTAAACGCCCCGGGTTCGGGTGGGCATCCGAACCCGGATCGGGAGGGGGCAACAACTCTACTCCTACTCCTACTTCTGCTCCTACCCTACTCCTCCTGTTCGTGGCACCCGCACCCCATACACTCCGGGTGAGATGATGGCGATGTTCAAAGCATACTTGGCAGTCTCCGAAGATCCGGACGTCGGCACGAACCAAACCGGGGATACGTATTGGTGGCGCATCACTCGCCTCTACAATGAAACCCGGCCGACGGGAACCATCTATCGCAATGATAGTATGGTTCGCAATTGCATCTACAGATGCAACGAGGCAATCGGGAAGTTCCAGGGGATTTACCTCCAGGAAGAGCGGTCGGCGGGGAGCGGCACGAACGAGCTCGACATCATCACTGCCGCCTTGGCGGCATACCAACGGGAGGAGTTCAAACCGTTCAAGTACTTCGATTGTTAGCAGGAGGGGCGCCTACATCCGAAGCATAGGGGCGGTATAGTAGCATCCTCCTCCAGCTCCTCCAAGAAACGGTCCAGTGCCGGTTGCCCTATCCGACGGTGCCTCCGATGATGTGGCTACCCAGCTTGCCGGAGCTAACTTGGGTAGCCCCGACGCCGGCCCGAGCAGCTTCCCGCCCGCAAGGAAGGAAGAAGGCGGCGGCCAACCGCCCCCGCCGTCGCGCCTCGACTCCATCTTCCCCCGCCCCCACCGCCCCCACTCCTTTGTGCCTCCTCCACCCCCGAACAATACGTTGTGGGCCATCTTGAGTCAACTCTATATGAACGATACGTCTCAGATGACTCCGGATCAACTTGCAACACATGAGCAAATGATCCGGGGTCTCAAGAGGCAATTGGGGTTAGAGGAGTAGTCTTCCACGTGTGTAATTTTTAATTTATAGGATTTTAATTATGTATTTTTTTTTTTTTCTAGGATTTTAATTATGTATTTTTATTTTTTAGTATTTTAATTATGTAATTTTTATTTTTTAGGATTTTATTTATGTAATTTTTATTTTTGAATGTATTTTTATAATGTAGAAATATTTTTAATAATTGGAGTATTTAAATTGAATAATAGAATGGTGGGACCCTTGAGCTTGTCCTTAGCTAAGAGCACGGAGTGCTCTTAGCTAAGTACAAGGAGTAAAAGTGGGTTCGGGCCCACCTTCGTGCTCTTAGCTAAGAGCACGGATGGGGATGCTCTAAGTAGTCGTGCAACGCACGGGGCTGATACTAGTTCTTATTAATGTACGAAATATGGTTACTCACAAGATTTTTTGCTGATGTTTCTCAATATTTGTGTAGGCAATCTAAAATTGCACAATAATTGTGTAAGCAGATGGCCTCAAGTAAGATGTTTTTGTCCTTGACCGAAGAGGTATATTATAGAGCATATACATCATATATAGCTAATCTTGAAAGTTACATGTAAAAATTGAGGATTGTTTTGGCTGATTTCTGAATTTATGGATGAGATATTTTTCAATTTGACAAGGGTGATGTTCTCATAAAGTAGTGGTATCACTGGTATGTCACACCACATTTTTCACAACTTTTTATAGATTTGATAAAAAAAATGTGAGATACCTGTTGTATGCATTTTGTAGACTATTGCACCTAAGGATGTACATCGTTTCCGGATTCTGTGACTTCTCTTATAGCCGCTCCAACGATATTTGCTATGCTTTAGTAATCAGACTAGTAGGGTGTTTGGCTAAGCCTATTTAAAGATGTTAGTAGATTTATGTTAATGGATCATTTGTTGTAGACTGATAGCCATGATCAACCATGCCATAAAAGTATCTGGAGTGGTAAATCAAGAATGCAAGTTCGTGATTCAAAAATATGGCTCATCTATTATGGATATTCTCTTGAAAGAGGTAACTTTTCTTGTTTTTGATGATCTACATATGTTCCCAATTTCTGATGTTGCTCTCAACCATGGTTTGGTATGTCTACAGTTGCAACCAGATAATATATGTGGCCAACTTGGGGTGTGCGCAGCCCATGGAGCAAGGTTAGTGCTCGTCTTCATAGATTGTTGAGCTTAGATAAATTAAATATATGATAATTGAGGTTTGTGTAGATGGATATCTGATTTTCAGATGCACAAGCCGTTAGAGTTTGTATACTAGAAATCACCTTTCGAGTGATTGAATACTATTAAAACTCTTATTTTATTTTTCAAAGGAATAAACAGATTATTTTTGTCATAATGTTGTTATGTTTTACATTTAATGGATATTTATTACATATTTAAATGTATAAATAACTTAACAAAGTCTAAGTCTTTGTTTTAGTAGACCGGTTGTGGACGTCGTTCACTTTAAAGTAACACGGTCAGTTCTGAACAAAGAAAAAGAAGAATTTCACAACCTAGATAGGCTTAGACTATCTATTATGAAAGGTTGCAATGTCAGTCCGATTATTTCTAAACCTTACTGAAATAAGATGACATTGGTGTGGTATAACACTGAATTGGATAACAGCGAGACATGTCTTTATGCTATCTACTGAAAGACGAGGTCTTGTAAATTATTACTCCCTCCGTCCCATTTTAGGAGTCCCGGTTTACTACTTTTGGGTGTCCCACTTTAGGAGTCCCGGTTGGAATATTCCATAATTGGTAATAGGACCCACATTCCACTCACATTTTTCCACTCACATTTTATTATAAAACTAATATATAAAAGTAGGACCCACATTCCACTATCTTTTTTTACCAACTTTTCTTTGTATTTCTTAAAACTCGTGCCGAACTCAACCGGAACTCCTAAAGTGGGACAGAGGGAATATTTCTTAATCGATGTACGTTAGCATTGAACATACGGTATTGATTATGCACTACTTTGACTTACCAAATGGTATGGGTTTTTCGCAACCCAATAAGCTTGGTATATTGGATAGTGGTGATTAATATCTAGCGGTGCTAGGATTGCTATTATATTGAATCGTGCGCGAGGTGAGTCTCGTCTGATAACATCCTCAAGAGGAGCTTGAAATAAGGTTTTATTAATCGGAACCTAGCTAGTTGGAGTTTGATTACTCTATGAATAATAAATAAGAATTCCATGCTAAGTCCACTCTTGGAATTAATAAGAAATTAATTAATTAAGTCCATAGCAGACATTAATTAATTAATGGACACTTTTATCTTAAGTGCGGGAAATGAAAGTTAAAACGGAAACCCGAATTACTTACAATTTTGGATTTGGATGGGGAGAGTTCAATATTACTTCTGTAGTGGTTGCTTGTAATATTCAAATTAAAGCTTATATTAAATTGAGTTTAATTTAATTAGTAAAAAGCTAATTGGAGGAGCTCATATCCAAAACCTTCTATAGATCCTTGTCTTGGCCCAATATGTGACTTAATATAAATAGGAGAATAAAGGAGATAGAAATCACTTTTTATTTTGAGCACAAAATTTCGTCCCCCTCTCTACTTTGAAGAGGACAAAAATTTCATCTTCCTCTCCTCCGTGGGATAGATTTTTCGTCTTCTTTATTTAAGTCCTAGTATACTGGTGAGATCAGCCCACCCTGATATCAGTTTACAGTCCGGAAACCAGACAGAAGATCCGTGGTTTAGTACTGAAGGTCTTCACGTGGAGAAGGCGCTAGCTATCATCGATTCTTTGGAGAATCATCAAGGTAAAATAGCTAAACCGTAGAAAAGCATGTTTTAGGTTTTAATTAATTTAAAGCATGATTTATTTGAGTTAAGAGCATGATGCATGTGATAATTGCGCGAATAGAATTTGTCTAAATAATCTGCTAAATAGATCAGGATTATTATGTAATCAATTTATGTGAGCGCTTCCACTGCCAACCCCTTCACAAGCTTGGCTCAATGAAGGACTGAAGAGAGAAGAAGGTAGAGATTTTATCAGTCCAAGAAGCTGCATAATGTCCTAATCTCGATTTATTGTTTCTGAAGTTGTAACTTATTGCGGGTGTGAGGGGTGTTTC
Organism: Salvia hispanica; assembly: GCF_023119035.1. Lineage (NCBI taxonomy): Eukaryota > Viridiplantae > Streptophyta > Magnoliopsida > Lamiales > Lamiaceae > Salvia > Salvia hispanica. The sequence goes on along the minus strand of NC_062967.1, from coordinate 29,932,888 downwards.
ACCTAATCATATATTTGTATCTGTGAATGTTTTCTTAATTGTTAATCAATAAATTTATAAACTAAAAAATACAATTTGATGTTTTTTTTTTAAAATATGGAGTACTATTAGCGACAGATTTTTTCAACAACTTTCCTATACATTTCTTAAAATCCGTGCCGAACTCAACCAGGACTCCTAAAGTGGGACGGAGGGAGTATGAGTGTAGTAATATTAAATAAAATAAATAATAATAGAAGATGAGGGGATGAAATATAGAATAATACTCTCTCTGTTCCGCAGTAGTTGAGTAATTTAATTTTCTGCACTTATTTTGGAAAAATGATAATAAATAGTTAAAATGAAGATAGAGTAAAATAAGAGACAAAATAAGGTAGTTAAGAGTCTTATCTACATTATTCTCTCTCTTACTTTACTTTTTCTCCACTTTAACTATTTATTATCATTTTTCTAAAACGAGTGAAGAAAATGAAATGACTCAACTACTGTGGAACAGATGGAGTAGAATATTACCCTTCGCCGTTTGCAGTCATTGCAGAAAAAGCTCGTAGATTCGGTCTGCCATGTCGCTGGACTAAATCCACGATCTTTCAGGCACTTCCATTCGAATGGAAAGGCTCATCGCCCAGGTCCTGACAGCATTGTCGATTGTGAGCTACTCGTGCAGTACGTGTTTTACTCTTTCGCACACACATCCTAACTTAGCCTATTTCTCTGTCTATGAAATAAAAAGTTACTCCTTTTTTTGGCAGTTTCGAGATGTTGGCGCTCGAAGATCAACTTGAAATCGCTAATCAGATTGGTACGACACGGATACAGATCATGTCCAACTTGAATGACCTCAGTGTTGCCACAAGCTTCTTATGAGTTACTTAAATATTAGGGTTGTTTTACCTTTATGCACAAGTTATGTATTTCACTTTTTTATGGATTTCGATGCAAATATAAATTTATTAGATCTAATAGTAATAGTTACATAGGAGAGAGTGTTATATTGCTAACTCAATACTTAATTGGCGTTTTTTGTGATCGTATTGACATTTCGTGGTTGATGATCTAGGCCTTTAATTTGAATATCTAATGGCTATTATTGAGTTGTAGTTAGCAACTAAACATTGAGTTATCAATATAACACTCCCCTAGAATTACTTCGATCAATACGAGCTTTATCTCCTCCTAATTTTACTAACTTATAGTATATAGATAGCTTCACTCTCTTACCACAGGATATTAATATGAAGATAATATCTTTTTCCCAACAAGGATGTAGACCAATCTGCATTCTTGCTGCAAACGGTGGCCCTGTTCAGGTTATATAATTTTCCCTCTGAATTATGTTAATGATTGGCATAAATTGGTAATCAAATGTTTCAAGAAGCACTTAAATGTTCAATTCAGGTCGTCTATCTATACTTTAGTACTTAGTAGATAGCATTACATCAAAATAGATTTTTGAATGCAAATTTGTACTGAATCTTGAAATGAAACAAACAGGTAGTTATTGACATTTTTGTTCCAAAAGCCTAAAGAGCCAAAATATGAGCACATGATTCCTCTGGCACGACCTTGCCTTGTTTAAAACTCTGAACATAACGTTGAGTTGTTAGAGTGCAAAGCCACGAAATAGCCTGCTCATCGTCTCACATGTATTGTATCCGCTTTCCATTAGAATTGCGGATTCTAAGGTCTGACCTTGACACAGATACAGCCTGCCTAAATCTGCTTTTCCTTTTCCTAGTTTAGTTACATGCCTCATATTTCCTTTCCAAGAATACACGTCTTGTTTATCTTTCACTAATTTTGGTAAATGAATCTTGCATTCCACTAGCTCATAAAACTAATACTCCGTACATACAAGTAGGACATTTTTCTACTAATTTTTCTTTACATTTTCTTAAAAGAGTCAAAGTGAGACAAGTAATTGGAGAGGAGTATTTAGGATCTTACAGCAGTATGCAGATTCTCCAACAAAAGTACTAGAGTTCTTGGATACTGTCACTTAGTTTAATAGTACTACTAATAGTCTTATCTTAAAACTGCATGAACCTCAAAATCTTGAAAAAACATGTGACTTGTCTATAAAGGGCATCTTCTCACTTTATCATTTCTCCATCCCTTGTTCATTTTCTGAATGAATTCTTCCACTCTCATCTTCAAATCTTCATCTTCGTCATCTTCATCTGCCATTGCTGCCTCAACCAGTGCACCATTACCCTTCACCGTCTTCGTCTTCGTCTCATCTACGGTGAATTTACGGGTTTGGTCATTCGACTTTGAGCTGCTGATGACGACGACAGTGATGATGAGGTTGAATAGGCAGAAAATCACATGGGAATTGGAGGCTGCGAGGCCGATCAGCTCAAATGTGGATTGCAACATTGTTTTGAGATTGTGTTTGTTTTGGTGATGAGAATGTGAAGTGTGGGAGGTTTTTGAGCCTAAAAATAGGCATTATTTTTGTCCAAGGCTTTGCTTTGAAGCCAACAAGAGTGTGGTATAAGCAACTTCCTTAGCAAAAGACACTTGTTAATTGAGTTGTGAAGGCTCTCCTAACTTGAAATTTTTTATTATTTTTAGTGCTATATAATATGAATCATTTGAGAAATTGAAAGTAGTGTCTGTGCCATAATTTCACTTGCTTTGGAAGTATTTAGTGATTTGAAGATGGTAAAAATGGAGTACCTGATCCACTAATGGAAAAGGCAAAAGGATAGTTAGTTTTATTAAGTTGAAAACTAACAAAAATTAATAGAGCTATTAAGCTTGGAGTGTTAATAGTTTAGGATTTGAGAGAAGTGGACAAAAATTCATAACATGCATATCAAGTTGATACTATAAGTGCACTTTTGCAATTATAATAAAATTTTCTACATAGTTGCCTTGATAATTAAGCTAATTAAAGTTGTTTACCGACTAGGGGAAAAACGAAAAATAACCACATTTTATTCATTGATAACATAACTACTTCTTTCTCTTTTTCTTTAAAATATACTAATACTAATAAATTTCAATCGATTAAGCTAGCTAATCTTCTTTAGCAGTAATTGTCAAATCATACCATTGGAGCCACGTTTCTGTTTTAATCAACCACTTCATTAATTTTTATGGCCTGATTTTGCCAACAACTTTTATTAACATTGCTTACACTTGTCCCACTAATTAATTACACCAATAACAATTAGCTATAAAGCCAATCCATTCAACTGTTCAAGCAATATTTTATTTCCATTTACCATTTCTGGTGTATTCCAAATCACTAATTATCAACTGAAATACTCAAAGTGGAGATATCTTTTTACTTGGCCTAATTTTCTGTATTTTATAGTAGTATGATTTTGTTTTGTATCAAGTACTTTTTTGTATTTTATAGGAGTATGATTCATGCACTACTCTATAATATTCTTACTTATTAAATTAGTGTTGCTGACGTGGCAGGGAAGAGAATGGCTGGCCTATTGCTGGTCTATGGCTGGCCTAAGCACCACTGCGGATGCTCTAATATGTATTGCATTAATTGAAAGTATGTATGATAATTGATATTCGTACAAGCAGAAATAACTGTACACCGATATTAATTGCAGTATGTACATTTTTGCCTCAATGTCAATTTTTATGGAATGATTGGTGGTAGATTGATAGGCAGTAGAAATAATTTGCTAAATTTGAATGTCATGGCACATTCCTTTCTTTTTTGAAAGGAACTAACCATCTACTATTACTGTTTCAAATTTAAATTGAGTTCGTCTATTTGATCATATCATGGAAAATTATAAAATATTTTTTTATCTCTCCAGCATTTAAAACACTATCATTTTATTCAATAAATTGCATCATGATCTAATGTGACCAAATAGCTATTCATTGTAAATCCCAATTTCCATAATTTGATCATAGGCTTCATAGCAAAGTAGTCACTCATAATAGGAATATTTATTTAGTTAATGAGTAAAATAATAAAGTATAAATAAATACAAAAGGAAAACTCATGTTTTAAATATTACTAAAATATATACTTTACCCGTCCAAGTAAGTTAATTAACTCAACTTTGTAGTAAAAATAAACTTTTACTAGTAATATTTTACTGTGTTTATGTATCTCTTATTTTTATTACATTTCCTTTACTAAACATTTGACACGAATGGAATAATATTTCATTTTGATGTATATGCATACTCTGAAAAATTTTGTCCCAAATACTCGTAAATTAAATGCGTTCCACGTAACCAGTGTTGACCATATAGTCAATCTGATTGGCTGATTTCAAGTGGGCCCACTACATTGACGAATTTCCAACTTTTCTTCCGTTGAATCCCACACGCGCCATAACTAGCACGTGGTACAAGGAAAAGTAGTATAATTTCGTCAGAAAATAAAAACAAAAATAAAAATAAAATACCCATTTTGATTTTTCTTCTTCTTCTTCTCCACACCACTTTTCCTCAAGTCAAGAACAGAACACTGAACACCTCACTCAATCACTCTCTCTCTCTCTCTCTCTCTCTCTCTCTCCCCCTATCTACAATACATACCCAAATTTTGATTTCGCAGCCTCTGTTTTGCGATATGTTCACCTGAGCGATTCTTCGAACACCTCACCCTCAAAATTCCACCACTTAAAAACGCGGCGGAGCTCTTAAATGAACTCACACTTGATCACTTGCGAAATACCAAGCTCGAAATGCCGAAGCAACAGTCATAACTCATAAACCAAAAAGCTCCGATTTTCACGGAACAGAAATGTCCAACGCAAACCCATCTCCAGCGGAGGCGGCTGAGGACGCGGTGAACAAGCGCTACGCGAGGCTGCTGTCGCTCCGTACGAAGGCGGTGGATGGGAAAGGAGCTTGGTACTGGGCTCATTTCGATCCCATCCTGATCAGAAATCCCGACACCAACCTCCCCAAATCAGTGAAGCTCAAGTGCACCCTCTGCGACGCCGCATTCTCCGCTTCAAACCCTTCAAGAACCGCTTCCGAGCATCTCAAGAGAGGAGCTTGCCCCAATTTCACCTCGATGCTGAAGCCGATCACGCAATTGCCCCCTCTCGCATCCCCCTCCTCGCAGCCCAATCACCGCAAGCGCGCTTCCTTGGACGTGTCTCCGATAAGCATGTTCGATTCTTCTCGATTCGCCGCCACTTCAATGACTCCAAAGCCGCCGGTTTTGTCTGGTGGGAGAGATGATTTGAGGCCACTGGCAATGCTGGAGGAGAGTGTGAAGAAGCTCAAGAGCCCCAATTCTCCTCCTTCTCATGTACTGAGGAAAGAGCAAGTTGATGCAGCCTTTGATCTCTTAGCCGACTGGTTCTACGAGGTATGTGGGTCTGTGGCATTTTCGAGCCTGGAGCATCCCAAGTTCGCGGCTTTTCTAAGGCAAGTCGGCTTGCCTGAAGTGTCAAAGAGGGAGCTTCTATGCTCGAGGCTTGATTCCAAGTTCGAGGAAGCTAGAAGAGCGTCCGAAGCAAGAATCCGGGATGCAGCTTTCTTTCAGATTGCTTCTGATGGATGGAATATCATTGAAAGGGGGAGCAAGAGCCTGGTTAAGTTTATGGTTAACCTTCCTAATGGAACCAGAGTTTTCCAAAAGGCGGTGTACTCGAATGGTGGGGCAGTGGAGGAGGTATTGTGGGAGACGGTTGGAGAGATTTGTGGTGACAATGCACAGAGATGTGTAGGCATTATCGCAGATAGGTATAAAGGGAAGGCATTGAAAAGGTTAGAACTTCAGAATACTTGGATGGTTAATTTATCTTGCCAGATTCATGGATTTTGTAGTTTGATCAAGGGCTTCAATAGGGAGCTTCCACTATTTGGGAGTGTAGCTGAAAATTGTCTGAAAATCGCGAATTTGATCAACTCTCAACCGAGGGTTAGAAGTTCTTTCCTCAAGTTTAGGTTGCAAGGGTTTGAAGTTCCTACCTTTATTACAGTCCCCTTTCCTAAATGTGACATTTCTAAGAATTATGGTCCTTTTGTTGCAATGTTGGAAGATATACTAACTTGTTCACAAATTCTTCATTTAGTTGTGTTGGATGATGCATTTAAATCTGTTTGTGTCGAGGATATTGCTGCTGTAGAAGTGGCTGATCTTGTTCAAGATGTTGGGTTTTGGAGTAATGTGGAGGCTGTTCATTCGTTGATAAAGTTGGTAACCTCGATGGCTGAGGAGGTTGAGGCAGATAGGCCTTTAGTTGGGCAATGTCTTCCTCTTTGGGGGGAGATGAGGTCCAAAATCAAGGAGTTGTGCACCAAGTACAATTTGGCTGAGGGGCCCGTTGAGAGGGTAGTCGAGAGGCGGTTTAGGAAAAACTATCACCCGGCATGGTCAGCCGCCTTCATTCTTGATCCACAGTATTTGGTCAGGGATGCCTGTGGGAAGTACCTCCCCCCTTTCAAGTGCTTGACGCACGAGCAAGAGAAGGACGTTGACAAGCTCGTCACCCGCCTCGTTGCAGGGGAGGAGGCTCATATCGCGTTGATGGAGCTTATGAAGTGGAGATCAGAAGGTTTGGACCCGCTGTATGCTCAGGCAGTTCAGCTGAAGCAGCAGGATCCCATTACAGGGAAGATGAAGATGGCTAATCCGCAGAGCAGTAGGCTTGTGTGGGAAACTTGCCTAAAGGAATTCAAATCACTTAGTAAAGTTGCAGTTAGGCTTCTTTTCCTTCAGGCAACCTCAGGTGGGAACAAGTGTGATTGGTCATTCACGAGATTATTTCGAGGCCAGGGAGTAGGGTTCGACAAGGTCCAGAAGCTTGTGTTCGTTGCAGCCCACACAAAGCTCGAGAGACAAGACTACTCCAGTGTAGAGGAGAATGATGCAGTGCTTCTTAGAAACATTAATGGTGAGGATGAAATGCTTAATGAGGCACCATCAATATAACTTCTTGTTGTTGTTGTTTGGTTAACTACCTAGAATTATTGGTGTAGCATTTGTTGATTTGTTTATTTATTTTCCCCATTTTCTCAATCAGTTTAGTGAAGGATAGATAGTACATTATTGCAAGAAATTACTAAATGGACCATCTCTTTTTTCTTGTTTGGTGTGTACAGAGGAAAATTTCATTCTTCTAGCTTCTATTTTTTAATCAGAAATAGAGAGGGAAACATCAATCTTTTGTAGCATATATATGATCATATGAATAGTGAAGGTTCTTATATTGCAAAAAGGGTAAAACCGCGTTTGGGGCTCGTTTGATGTATGTGGGTTTAATCCAAACGCGTTTCTACTGTTTTTGCAATATGCTAAGAAAAAGGTTCCCATTTTCAGAAAAAACCCGAATAGCGAATGCCAAATAGCTTCAGAAAGCGGTGATGTCTGTTGTCAAAATTACAGTTATGCTGTAAGATACTCTGGTTTTGTTTCATGCTGCATATGTTTCCTACATGGCATGTTGTCATTACTGATCTTCTAATTTCATGCTTGCTGTTTACTTCCAATGGACTTAACATATTTATAGCTGTAATAAATCTTCTCACTTTCCCATTATACATAATCTGTTTAAGAATTCATGTTATCCGAATTGAAGACATCTGTTGACAGCCTCAGCTGAACACTTTGCTCTCAATATACATAACAGGCCAGACGCATTGAAGCTAGAATGGTTGAAAAGCACGATCTTTTCCTTGCAAGAAGAGAGCAGTGGATACGAGGGAGTAAGAGGCTTCTGCTCTTATCCTCTTTCTGTTAAAGTTGCACAATTTGAATGATTGTAGAAAACGTGTTAAGGGGTGTCATGAACGCAACGTATGAAATGGACGTTGCAACGAGATAGTGAACTGGTTGCCGAGGCAAGACAAGTGTAGGGTGTGCTGGTGAGAATCATGATTTTGTGCATTGTTGCATCAATTTGTTTGTGCACATGGAATACTTAGGAAATGGATGCTCAATTTGTGCAGGCATCACGGCATCTGTCAAGTAAAAGGTTGTAATCAGATAAAGATGTTGATGATTGCCCATAAAAGACTCCAAGATGAAATTGTACAATGTAATGGTAGCAAAAGTTGGAGAGAGAGTGCAGAAATTGCATATGGGATCTCTTGAAAATGAGATTATCCCATTCCACAATTAAAGTTGTAAAGCTGAGATTGTCCTTCTCTTTATGTACTCAATCATTCCATCAACCCTCCAACACTAGTCAATACATTCCAACATACTCTCATCTGTCTAATTCAATATCTATGTACATGTAACACATATGGTGCTTGTATATTGCTAGTCTCAGTGTAGGGGGGCAACCTTCTCAAAAAATATGGACTTTGGACCATTTCTCGTTTTACGTGTTAATTTTAAAACATGTCGTGCAGGTGAATTGGTTTTGGTTTGTAACATTTGCTCCTTAATGGCAACTCTTATACCTTGCACTATTTTCAAAAGCTTATGAAGTAACATGAGAAGTCATTTACTCTATAAAACCTACATATATTGCTTATAGAACCAATGTGGGACAAGTCTCATACCTTGCACTGGTTCAAGTCCGTAACACTCCATTATCTTTAAGGATAAACCTCGTAGCAATCTATTGCTCATATAACAATGTGAGACAAGTCTAATATCCTGCATTGATTTCAATTCGCAGCATTCGACCCTCTTTGAGAACATGTCTCATACCTTGTACTGGTTTCAGTCTATAACATTCGAACCTTGTTGGTCACAATTCGTACTATCAAACCACCACTTTGAGTTGACTTCGATACCATTATTACAAACCAAATAAAGAGAACGCAACCAAAAAAAACTAGCCTATTAAGTGAAATAGTCTTATAGAACAGATATGAAGCAAGTCTTGTTTCAGTCCATGAAATTAATCATATTTAATTGATTATGATGGCTCATTAGTATTATTACCATTATCAAGTGAGTGATAAAAATTCTAATGGCTAAACCCTAGTCCCTCCTAATTCTTGCTTTGCCTTATAGTGTAGGTAAGGACTGCTCACATTGACTACTCACCAAACTTTAAAAGGAGAAAAGCCCTTTTCAATTGTATGGAATATGGGTATTGATTTCGGTCACGTTACATGTTAACAATGTAAGAGATATAATCATTACTATAGTACACAACAAATTTCACTTTTTTCTCTTGGACTTTGTGATTGATCATCTCTTCTCAGTCCCATTCACATTTGTAAGAATTCCTCTAGGTAAAATTCAAGAATTGACAGTGATGGTATAATCATGGCAATTATGTGTAGGCAATAAATAAGTTATTTATTGGTGTAAGATTGGAAAAAGTAGAAAATTATGGGACTGATAGACTGACACTGACTGGAATCATATGTCTACCACAAAATTCAGTGAATTATTATTTTTTAGATCAACCAATTATTACACATATTTATCATTTAATTTTAATTATGTGGGTGCCTCCTTTTTAGCTGTAAAATTTCCTAACACAATTCTAACCACCCTTTGTTATCTTGCTTCACTCTTTTACTTTCTTTCTTCCTTCCTTCCTTCCTTCTTTTATTGTTTCATTATTATAGATATGTTTCTTTCATGTCTTCACAACCATTAATGCTAAGGTTGTCTAAGCCAAGCCCCAAGATTCTTCTGTAATCTTTGTTTACCTCTCTCTATCTCTCTCTCTCATACACACACTGATTGTGGTGTTGGGACCATTCATCTTTTGCAAATTGGTTTCCATTTTGAGGATTGGGGCATTGATGAGGTCCACAATTTTTGAGGGAAGAAGGAAGTGTAGAGAAAAGTATGAAATCTATAGCATAGACTTGGGGAAAAGTTAAATACAGCAGACGAACACTAGATTGCAGTCACTCAATTCAAGATTCTTGAGTGAACAGTTGAAAGAATTGCCTTCGACGTAGGGAATTTATTTAAAATGACTTTTTATTTATTTAAGCATATTTGATTCTTCGAAAAATGTACAATACCTGTGATACTAATATGTAGAATACTCAATTTGCCATGCGAGGGTGAATACACATACACTCCTTGCAAAAATTCACAACTGCACGAGAATTTACTCAAGCTTGAAAAAAGGCGAAGTGTATGACACCGTAAGCGGATATTTGATGATCCGTTTGATAAGTCGTGGGATACAATTATGCTTCGAGCATTGCGCTATGAAGAGAAATAATTTAAGGATACCACGACGAACGGTGTCCTATTCTAATGCTTATAGCATCTTAATCCAAAATCAAGACTAAATTTCCACTCTTGGATTTTAAAATGAGTGGATGAGATTAAAGCTCACAAATCTCAATAAATAGTAGACAAAATATCAACAAAAGGGTAATATCGTCATTATGTTATCATATGCTAATTTTCGCGAGTGTTTTTTATATCAACATCGTGTATTACAAATATCAACAATATGACATTAGAATATCAACACAAGGACAAGAAAATATCAACACATTTTTATTGAGATTGGACATGCATAATATTGAGATTTTGCCTACAATATATTGAGATTTTTTGTTGCATTTTGTTGATAAAAGCTGCTTATCAACATGTACGAAAATTGAAATACTCCTCCGTCTCTCATGTTACTTGCACTTTTACTTTTCGGCACGTCACAAACTCCTTACACTATTTATAGTTTAAGTTAGAATTAATGCATTTAATTAATATATTAGATTAAGTTAAGAGGTCCTTTATTAAGTGATGTCTCATTACACTTAAAATTTTAATTTAATTACATTACAATCAATCTCAAATTTACGGCCTAAAATGAAAAGTGCGAATAGCATGGGACGGAGGGAGTATAATTTATCAAATTTCATCACCTAATATCGTCGGAACATATGCAATTGAGATCTCGTTGGAATCCTTATTAAATTATCTTTAATTTGATATATTTTTTGCGAAAAAATAATTTAAATTGAGAGAGTTACGTAAATTTAAAGATTTGAGATGATTTTGAAAAGAGAGAAAGTAGTTAGTTATAATTACTACATATAGGATTTGACATTAATACCCTTTTAATTTAATTAATAATTATTTAAATTTAAAATATATTACACTTGACATTATATCAACCACAAGATCTTCTAATCTAATGGTTAAAAATTGGTCTCAATTTTAGATTGATAATTAGTTAGCAATTGATCACATCCCTACCATGACGAACCATCGAAATATAAATCCACTAATAAAGTATCACACAACAATTTATCAGGAGTGTAAATGTGTAATATATACTTCCTCCGCCCACAAAAAATAGATCACTTTTGTCATTTTGGGACGTCCACATAAAATAGATCAGTTTCTAAAAATGGAAAGTTTATCTCTCATACTTTTTTCACTTTTTTCTTCCCTCTCTCATACTTTATCCACTTTTTCTCCCTATCTCTCTAACTTTACCTACTTTTTTTCCTTCTCTCTCTTACTTTACCAATTCTACATTAAAACCTGTGTCGAACAACAATAGATCAATTGTTTATGGACGGAGGGAGTATATTTTATGTGAAAATTTGCCCCTTTTTTTAATTTATAGTGTCATTAATTTAAGAATTACTTATAATTAGGCAAGATTTTCCTTTAATTAATGTATTTGATGTAATACAAAAAATTTGAATGATTCATGAAATTAATTACCTTAAAAAGGTATTATAATCAGTATAATTATATTAAATAAAAATGAAATTTTATTGTGAAAAATTGCAAAAAATATGAATTTAGAGGCCCGAGAATGATTAAACCCATTTATCATAGCCCACATATAAATAAAATATTGAAATTAGCGAAAACAACCCCGTAGTTTTCCATATTACCATTCTTACCCTCCTTCAACAAAATCACATTTCTCTCTCGAAAAGTAGAAACCACAATAAGGAATTGCTAACCGCAGAAGAGAAGAAGAGATCACGCAAAATGGGGCTCACCGACGATCAGGTATCATCGATGAAGGAGGCGTTCAATCTGTTCGACGCAGACAGCGACGGCAAAATCGCGCCATCGGAGCTCGGAATCCTGATGCGCTCCCTCGGCGGCAACCCTACGCAGGCGCAGCTAAAAGCCATAATCGCCGAGGAGAAGCTCACCGCGCCGTTCGATTTTCAGAGGTTCCTCGATCTCATGGGGAAGCACTTGAAGGCGGAGCCGTTCGACAAGCAGCTCCGCGACGCGTTCCAGGTGCTCGACAAGGAGGGGACCGGCTTCATCGTGGTGAAGGAGCTCAGGCACATCCTCACCAGCATCGGCGAGAAACTGGAGCCCGCCGAGTTCGACGAGTGGATCCGAGAGGTCGACGTCGGATCCGATGGCAAGATCAAATACGAGGATTTCATCGCGCGCATGGTCGCCAAATGAGAAAGGTGAAATTTGAGTTATTGTTCAGATTTTGAATTTTGAATTCGATTTGCATTTCATCCCACCCGTTTATTGTTTATCTGTTTATGCGTAATGATTGTGTGATAAATTCGATTAGTTTCTTACTTTCTTTCGTTGGAATTTACCTATAATTTGATTAGGATGAAAAGAAAATAAGAATAGCCTTGAATTATTTGGTAACACATTTCATTAGAAACAGAGCTGGCTAACATTATCGTCTAGTATTCTCACTTACACCACTTCACCTCTTTACAAACTAGCCACAGAATTAGCATGCTATTCCCTTTGCCTATTTTTAACTACATTGCTATATCAAACATACATATATTTATCTCGAAATTGGAAATCTATCGTTGAAACTAGAGTTCTTATGTGGTATTTATCCTGCCACATTTATTCTGGTTTCATGTAAGCATTTTATTTCTTTTTGAGAAAATGGAAGATATGTAAACTTAAACAAGCAGTAGGTATTGAAAATAAAGCCTTGGCTGACTTTGGAGAAGATTATTAGGAAGAATTGGAAACCTTGAATTTTTTATAATTAAAAAGAGGATACACCTCAAACATGTAAATGTAAAATGATGAATATAATTTGAGAAGTTGAAGAATCCCCTCTTCTGAAGTTGGAAGACTTTTCCCAATCGTCATTATCTATATTTCCTCCGGACCTTTTGTTTGTCAGGGGCAAATATATCAAAACACCCGAAAGAAACTAGATGGTTTAAACCATGTTTTGTGGGCTGATAGAATGCAGTTTCCTGATTCGATGTGTGATTTGTAATGCATATTGAACTACATGCTGTGTGTATCTGAACTTTGCAGTGCCTGTGCCTAGATAATGTGATCATCTGCACAAGGAAACATTTCTTCTAAGCTCTTTCTTACATGATGTGTATCTCTTCTTTCTGGCTCCATTGCCATCGAAAAATACTCTGTAACTGGAGAATTTTTTCCTAGTATAATTATTCAGCAGTTTATCGGATAATCATAGCAGGAAGCCCTAACTTAACCCAAAACCATGCTATTTCACACTTTCGTGTGAAGCCGATGTGGGATCTTATCGCTATCTCTTAGTTTATGATTCATAACATTTTTGGAGGCCAATTGGTTTGGAACTGTTTGATGTTCTGATTTAAGCTGTCATTGCAGGTGAGTGAGAGGGGAGGTTCATGCTTTTCACAAGCCGTGAAGTCGTGAAGATGCATATGTTCGATTTTATTGATTTTGAACTTCATTTATTGTTGTAGGTAGCAAGTTTCATTTATTTATTGACTCATATCTTATGAAAAAGGAATGCCTATTTCATAATTTATCCTTTTTAGCATACTCTTGTTGTTTGGGAGATAGTGTCTTTTGTGATGAGATTCTTTTAATAAAATTTATTACTATAAAATACTAGTATATTTTACAATAATACATTACATCATAATAGTATTATTGTTTTTAAATTGTTAAAAATAATGGAGTACTAATGTACTTTAATTTTGCAATAAACTCACAATAATAGATAAACAAATTCAAGTAAAGAATACAAATTTGAAATAAAAAAAATTTACATCACCATATTGAGTTGTCTACTAAATTTAGTTTTCATCTACTTTTCACTTAAAACACTTTTAACTATAGAATATTGTTTATAATATCTTTTTTATTTTACTAATTTTGTATTAAAATCGTGCATTTTTATTGACCGAGTAGTATTAACTATGCAATATATTTATAACATCTTTTTATTTTATTAATTTTTGTATTATTATGGATTGAGGTAGTATGTATGAAAACATTGAAAGTTGTGCATGGAGTAACACAAAAAAGTGAATCATTAAATCTCATGGAAAGGTCAATTCAATACTTATTATATTTTTAAAGGAATAATATCCTGCATATGTTACGTGAGTATTACTCTCGTTTGTCGCACATTTAGCATTATTTGTTCCAATTTTTATATTTGATTTGATTTTAATATATAAAAAATATTATTAAAATTTTTAATTTCACAATATTCATAAAAGTAAAAGTTCGATTTGATCATTAAATTTCACTGAGTAAGTATATAAGCCCATTTAACATTTATAAGCCCAACAAAAATTTGCATATTAATAATAAGTGGGCCGGCCCAATATAATTTCTGCATTGCCTTCATAAGCATATTAAAACCCTAATCTTCAACCTCAATGCTTTTACTGTGGAGCTAGGGTTCGTGGCCTTCAAATTGGATATAGAACAAATTTCATCCGATTGAACTCACAGCTACTCCGCCATGGGTCGTATGCATAGCAGAGGGTAACCTCCATCTCCATCACTCTATTTACGCTTTTTTTCATTTGATTTTCCCGTAGTTATGGATTTTGCGTGCTCGTTTTTTGTTTGATTTCAGTAAAGGTATTTCTGCATCAGCTCTGCCTTACAAGAGATCTGCCCCTACCTGGCTCAAAATCTCGTCTCAAGATGTAAATAAGTCTGATCTAAATCTCGCATTTGTGTAATGCTTTACATGTTATGCTATGGTAAATTGGTAATGTATTTTTGTAATTGTTGAAATTCACATTCTATAGGTTGAGGAGAGTATTTGCAAATTCGCGAAGAAAGGATTGACACCGTCACAAATCGGTGTGATTCTTCGTGACTCACATGGTATTGCTCAGGTGAAAAGCGTTACCGGCAGCAAAATCCTTCGCATTTTGAAGGCTCACGGTATTGAGACTTGGTGCTCTCGAAATTAATTAATATTTATTCCTACATATATTTGCACTAGCT
Organism: Salvia hispanica; assembly: GCF_023119035.1. Classification (NCBI taxonomy): domain Eukaryota; kingdom Viridiplantae; phylum Streptophyta; class Magnoliopsida; order Lamiales; family Lamiaceae; genus Salvia; species Salvia hispanica. The sequence continues at coordinate 29,917,833 of NC_062967.1, read as the reverse complement.
GATTGATTGCTGGTTGGTGTTAATGCTGTTTCAGCTCTTGCGCCCGAGATTCCTGAGGATCTGTACCATTTAATCAAGAAGGCTGTGGCCATCAGGAAGCATTTGGAGAGGAACAGGAAGGATAAGGATTCAAAGTTCAGGTTGATTTTGGTTGAGAGCAGGATTCACCGCTTGGCCCGTTACTACAAGAAGACCAAGAAGCTTCCACCTGTGTGGAAATAGTAAGCCCCTCTGCACTTTACTCCGTTTTAAGTTACTTCTCATTTGAGTAATTATGAGTTACTTGGTTGAATTGTCTTATATTTGCCCTGTATAGTTTGATATCTCAAAATGTGTTATTTATGGAGGCTTTTGGTTTGGAAGAATGTTGTCTGTGGATTTCTAACAAAGGAAAGCAAAGCCCCAACCCCTTTCTAACTTCTTGATGTCAACTTTACTCCTGCAGTGAATCGACCACGGCCAGCACCCTTGTTGCTTAAGCTGAGAAGCCCTGATGAGAGCAGGGGAGGTGTAGCTATTTTTAGTCAACATCGGAAAAACCATTTTGTATTTTGGCAAAGCGAATTGTTGATTTGGAATTTTGTTCTTTTTATTCGACAGATTTTTTTACTCATGGTTGGAACTCAATTCTTCTTTGTTTCGTTAATGTTTGGTTCCTCCAATAACCATTTTCTTAGGTTTATTAATGAGTGTATTACTATATCTTACTACTAAAATCTCATAATCTCATAATCATTGTTACAGCTATATAGTTACAGCTACACAATTTTTGAAAATTGAAATTTTACTCCAGTTACATTGAGAAGTTATGTATATAATCAGGCTAAGCAACATATAATAATGAAAAGAGGTTACTATGTTTTTTCTGTCGATTAAATCGATCTAAAATTGAATTGTTGTTAAAATTGATTTGGTGTCGGAACTAATACTACTTCACATAAACAAATGAAATTTCCGAAACCATATTTCTCTTCCCCACCAACTCAAGTTGATGAAATAAGAATTGAGATTGGCATTAACAAGATGAGTTCATCTTGAATTAGTTCAGTTTGATACATGAAGGGATTGAGTGACATAAAGAACTAAGACATCTAACTTTTCAAAGATAGTACTACTACTATATTTGAAGGGATTTAGGTTAATTAAGGCTATTTGCAATCATTGGCAATAATTGGATGGGTCTAAGGGCACCCACACTGGGACGGATTAAGCGACGCCCTATGCACCGTCACGTCAACATTATTATCCTCCACCACTTCCACCTGCAATGGGGCGGACTATAGCCGCCCTAAGCCCCGCTCTAAGCATTTTACTTTTATTTTGTATTTATATAATTTATGCAAATATGTCAAGCAAAATAAATAAATAAAAACAACACAATTTAGGCAAATCCTACATTTACTTAATTAAAAAAAAAGTTACAAAATAAGAAATTGAAAAAAAATTTACAAACTATGAAATTAAAAAAAAAAGGTCCACTACATATAAACTAAACCCCGACTCGTCTAGAGTAGTCCCAACCTGCGGCTGAGGCCATCGATCATCCGCTGGATGCCTTCGATTTGAACAGGGTTGGTCGCCTGCATCAGGGCGTTGTGCACGTCCAACAACGTCTTGTAGTCGGAGGAGGCCACCAAATCCGTGTAGGCATGTGACACAGCCGAAGTCTCGCCCGGGGCCGGGCTTGCGGCACGGTCAGGCGGCGCCGCGGCGGATGTGGTTGCCTTGTCCTTAGCCTTGATGCCAGGGGGACGTCGGGATATCGGAGTGTCGGAACTCTCATCCTCGAACACCGAATTGTTGAGATCCATTGGAGACGCGCCGCTCTCGCTGCTTGTATAATCAGCGAATGTGCGCTTCGACGCCCTCTTCTTCGCCGCCGTCAATTGTGGAATCATACCACCAACGAACTTCTGATTCTCCTTCAAGATCGCCCAAGAATGTTAGTGCTTGAAATCGCCGTACAATGACGTGTACGATCTCATCGCTTTGTCCCGCACATCCGAAAGACTTTCGCCGCTGGCCTGCTCCCTCTCGCACTTGTCGTACTCCCCCGCAAATAGATTGACCTACTTCTTTATTTGATCCCAATGCTTGCGGAGCTGCTCCCTATTGCGCTTGTAGGCGTGGGGCGGCTTGGCCTCGTTGTATTTTTCGGCGATGCGCTCCCAATACGCAGTAATCTTCTGGTTATTGGCGAACACTCGATCCTCTGAAACATCAATCCAACATCTCGTCAAGACGAAGGATTCGTCCGCGGCGTAGTTCGTCCTTCCCGGGGCGAACTCTTCACACACCGTCGTTTGCGGCAATTTCTAGGCTCGTGCCTTGGGCCTCTTCTTCTTCGTGGCGCAGCCCGATGCGGCGGCGGCGGGTGTGCGGTTCAGAGAAGGCTCCATGTTTGACAGCCCGTACGAGTCCGTGCTGAACTCGGGATCGTATTGGGCGTTGGTGTCGAATGACCAGTATTCGTCGGGTTCTGTACCCGGCCATCGTGCACCGCCGAACATCGGACTATTCGGACTTGGGTAATCTCCGAGATTCATTTTGTTTGAAGTGTAGAATATGTAGTGTGAATTTGAAAGTTAAAGGAATGAAAAATGAAGTGAAAAGTGAGAGGTATATATAGGTTTTGAAAATTAAATAAAATTAAATTAAAAATAAAAAACGCGTCGCATCGTTCGCGATGCCACAGTGGCGGACGATGCGACGGATGATGCGCATCGTCCGTGCTTCGTCCGCGAACGATGGTTAAGCCATCGTCCGCCCCATTGTGGATGTTCTAAGGAGTGAACTGAAATCGTTCGTTGTAGGAAAGCAAGCTAGACCAGGGACCATGAGCCGGCTGCAGAGTGGTCTAGCCCGCATGAAATCAACCAATTTGAGAGTATCACACAACACCTACCGTTTATGAGCTGACCTAAAAAAAGCTGATATGACACGTTAATAATATGTTACTTGTACGGGATTTGTGGTCTATGTTGTTTGTGATTGCTCTGACGGCAGTTTTTTTTTCTTATCATTACTAATAAAATATTGATAGAAAATTAATCATTACTAATCAATTATTAATCCAAAAAAAAAACTATTACTAGCATTTTTTGGAAATCTGATTTTATCGGGCTCTTTTATAAATAAACCAAATAGCAGGGTAGCAAATGCAAATAGCCAAAACATGAAAACAAAACCCTAGTTTAGCCGCTTGGTTTAAAATCTCAATCACAATTCAGCTGCACTCTTATTTCGTCAAACTTCTCAGCTCCGCCGCCGCACTCCTCTCTCCGCCACCGGTAAATTCACACGCGAAAATAGTTTTTCGCAATAGGCTACTTAGTTAATGCTATTAATCTTGCGAATACGAAAATTTTGCTTGCTGATTGATTGACTGTACTATTCCGTGTGTATGTTGGAGCCAGACGAAACAATGGCGTTTGCAACAATGAAGCCGACGAAGCCGGGGCTGGAGGAGCCCCTGGAGCAGATTCACAAGATCCGCATCACTCTGTCCTCCAAGAATGTCAAAAATCTAGAGAAAGGTGCAACCTTTATTTGCTTATGCATTTTTAGTTGTGTTTCAGTATTCAATTGCTCTATTTAAGCTCTGGATTACATAGCTTGTGCCTGGTTTATTGTATTCTCGAAGACTAATTTATCCTGTTTGTGGTATAAATTGCAAAATGGCTTTGCTTGCTCCAGTTGTAGCATTGACTAATGGTTTGAGTATCTAAATAAGGAGCATATAAAATGTTAGTAATGACGGTGGTGTAATTGCAGCGTGATCAGTTTTGATTGCCCTTACTTTTGAAAAGAGCTTAAAAGGTTCTAGTGAGATTATTATTTTTGAAGCAATTTCTTCTAAAGAATGATTGCATACAGCTTAAATGAGCTTGATCATATAAGTTGTGTTCAAGAGCTTCATGTTATATTGAGGGTGAGCTTCATGTCTCCTTTTCCTTCGCTGGTGCCGTATGAGTCGGAGCGAATTAATAAATTCTGTTTTTTTACCAGCTCAATATTCAGAAAGTTTCAGTTTGTTGACGTCGGTCAAATAGATTGATATGGTTATTTGAGTGTGTTACGATCTTTCTCTCTTATTCTTTTTACAATTGGAGGTATGATTAGTTGGCACTGTTTACTTAGTTTACCTCTGATTGATGTATTCAAGAATCATGGATGTGCTATTTGCTTCTCCATTATTAGCTGGGGGATTTCTTTGTACCATTCAATAGGTTTCTTTGTAGTCTGTTGGCGCCATTGATCGATTATGTGTATGATCTGAGTGCGATGCTTCACCAACTTTGAAATATGGATTTATCGGTTCTTTTTAATGAGTTGGTTTTTTTTTTCTGTTGGATCTAATCCTGGACCATGGCTGTGCTCTGAGTTGTGATGCTTCGCCAATTTTGGTATCTTTCTGTATATGATTGAGGCACTGTTGACCTGAATTTTCTTTGACAGTTTGTGCTGACCTTGTACGTGGTGCCAAGGACAAAAGGCTGAGAGTCAAGGGACCAGTCAGAATGCCTACCAAGGTTCTCAAAATCACCACCAGGAAGTCTCCTTGTGGTGAAGGTAGGGATCCTATATAACTGTGAAACTCTTCGTGCTTGCTTGCTTGCTTATGTGAATCCACTCTGAACTAACAACTTGTAATGTTTCTTAATGCAAACTAATGTTCAGGGATTTGTTGCTCATGCGTCCAGTGAAAGTTTGTGTGGCTTGTGGTATACACAAATTTGTTTTTTGTAAATTTCGTCAGTGAATTTATTTTGGAATTTTCTTGGTAGATGCAAGAGGCTTGTCCAGCTTTCTCTGAATAGTATAGTTTACCTGATCTGTGTACATAATCTTGATGATGTTTATGTTTGCGAACATTTTACATTTTGTTGAATTGACTCTTCAGGAACAAACACATTCGATAGGTTTGAGCTGCGTGTGCACAAGCGAGTCATCGACCTTTTCAGCTCACCAGACGTTGTGAAGCAGATTACTTCTATCACCATTGAACCTGGTGTCGAAGTCGAAGTCACAATTGCTGACTCTTAGACCCTGTTGCTGTATTTCTGCTTTTGTTAGTTAAGTTTTAAACTTGTTTATTAAATGACCTTTTAGATTTTTGGAATTTGAATTAAGAGTGTTTCTGAACCAATGAATTTAAGTTTTGTAACAAAGGTTTTTTGTAGGTCTTTTTATTTATGCTCGGATACAATTCAGTTTAAAATTATGTTTTACGCTTACTCGAGTAACTGTTGTTAGTTGTTGCTGATTAGTACTCCATGTTTTACACTTTCACTTGCTTTAAAGGCTTTATTTCTTTAATAATTGAAATACAAATCATCACTTTTTATATACAATGAGCAATTCTGCAAGGGAGCTCAAGAACATGGGCTGGGATGGGGCCCCGGAGTTTGTGTGGAACTTGAGTAACCTGCAGATGTGGGTCAGCATGGATGCCTCGACTTGCTTGGAGGGTGTTAGGCCGGGCCTTGAATGGCCAGGTCAAGAACTCTGTTAGGGCCCCGAATGAGGAATGTGGCGCAGCACTATGCAATAAGTATGCATACAAGTATTAGTTAGGCCAATTAAGTTGTGCATTTGGCTTCATTTTATTTGAGTGTATGTCTGTCACCCAAGTTTGGTAATATAATTATATTATAGTGATTTGTGAAATTGAATCAATTGATCGGTCTTTATCTTCTTATCAAACTTGTTTGCCTAATGAATATGTGAAGGAAAATAGTAAGTGTTTCCTTATTTCCATAAATTTTTGAAGGAAAATATCCAATAATGAAAACCTATTTACGTTAAAAAAATACAAAAGGTTGAAATAAAACTAAGTACATTAAGAAATGAATTATTGAGGTTAGGTTTAGTAACTATTAAATGGAGCCAATAGATCTAGGTTTTAGGCAAGTACTAGAAGCAAATAATGAGATTTAATATGTACATTTTTCCATTTTAATGATATAAATAAAAATAAGAGTATATAAATTAAAGATATATGTATATCACATAATGCATGATTATACAATTCAAAGTCTACCATTCCAAGATACTCCTAATAGAATATACAACATCTCCGACTTATTGATTTTGACCCGGGCTAGAGGTGCCGATTGTGGTGAGCCGTGGGGCCTAAGGTGGCATGCTATAATCCAATTGACTAGCTAACTTACAATCCTAGTCGGCCTGCCACGCTCAATGCGTCAGCCTGAATAGGCTAACTCGATTTATACATAGGTTATTATTTTTCAGCTCCAATTGTTTACATTTATCAGTCACATTCATATATTAGATTTAGAGTTTCGAATTAAAGTGACATCCCTAGTAAGAACGTCGCGAACTTGTGGTTCAAAGAATAGGCTGAGTTAGATATTAAGATACCAAATACTATTAATTTGTACACAACCCTAAAACATCATGGTGTCTATATCCTTAACTATTGCTACAAACAGTGGCGAAGCCACATGAGGGCCAGGGGGGCCCTTGGTCCCCCCACCAATTTTGATGTTTACTATATTATAAATACATATATTCATAAGTTAATTTCGTACACTTAGCTCAGGTGGTTGTCAACTCTGCCCTTTTTTTGTTTATTATTGTTTTAGCTTCAAAGGTACAATTTATCCTTAGTCTTTGTTCCACAAAATTCTAAGAGATCCATAAATGTATCTTATGAATTTTATTAGTGAATTCAATTTTAAAGTTATTTCGCACATATTATCCATCTTTGTCGCAATCTCAACTTAAGTCGCATCAGTTCTTGGCGAAGACGAAACAAAAATATCTCACAACCTTGGAGAGTTGGTTGGGCTCCCCAACATTAAAATTCTGGCTTCGCCGCTGGCTACAAATGGCGCTTATAGATTCTTCCACGAGGAATGATCAGACTGCGAGTAACGATTTGTTGAGAAAGGATAAGGATGTGGTCAGCGTCGAAATTATAGGGGGTGGCTGTTGGAACGCAGAACGCTCAACTCAGACATGTTTGGTGGCCAAAGGTTTTTATACATTAAATAATGGATTGACGGGTGTTGGTCGGAAAATTATATAAATATTAATAATTATATAGATTTATGTAGTAGAATATCTACATACTTGTAAAATTATCTATACATAGAATTCTCTAGTTATAGATTTCATCTAATATAGTACTAGACCTTTTGTATGTAAAAATTTAAATGTTTAGAACGTAAAAGAATAGAGTACGAGAATTCTATAATATGTGAGAATTATCTATATATATCTACACCCCTATATATATTAGTGTGCTCTATCATTTTGCATAAGTTAAGAACTTGAAAACTAAAGTGTTTCTTAGAATTATGTATCTTAGATCTTAAAAGTTGGGAAAGTCTATCCGTTTGTTGAGGAGTGAGTGTTTTGCATAGATTATGATAAATGAATTTCGATATTAATTTTTTTTTGTCGAGATCGGAGATGTCTCGACTGCTGCACTGGCTGCAGAAAATAAGGGAAAAGAAGTGGAACAGTTGTTAGACCTGCCGTAGGAAAGAAAATAAGGGAAAAGAAGTGGAACAGTTGTTAGACCTGCCGTAGGAAAGAATAAAGGAACTGAACTAGCTACTAGGTACTGCAAGAAAAAAGAGAGGAACTGAACCTGTTACCTACTACGTTGTGCCATCGCCTACACAAGTGCCACCGGTTGCAACGGTGCCACCGGCTGCACTGGTGCCACCGGTTGCACCGATGTTCGAGTACACTTCCCTACCACCGATACCGGGATTTTCAAAGGCGATTTCATGGGATTATGGGACAAACGACAGACAAATTCATGTGTTTGTTTCAATGTGGATTGTAATCACAAGTCAAAGCAACACATGTGTCCTGAAGATCAACAATGTGATGTATCCAGTACAATTTCTGCTGTGGTCGTGGTTGTTTGAAGAAGTGTCCTCCTGGCCAGCTAAATATTCAATCAATGGATCAGATTAGATGTGGAGGGCCTTCGATGTGCGAGTCAGAAACAGCTGGGAAAACGAGATGATCCATCGATTGAGTACAAATTGTCCATGTTTACTTTTCACGTCTAGTCTCCAACATATGTATATTATGATATAGTATGAAGTAATACATAAATGTACTTTTTAATATATGGTACACGAAATCTAGTACACCACTTTACACCACTTTTTATGGGTGCTATATAAAGAGTATCTATCAATGGCCAACAAAAGTCGACATTGCTTGAAAAGGATAGTTAAAAAGAAGTTTACCGACGAATTTACCGACAGACAACTATATTTTATTTGAATACAATTAGCTAGTGAGCCGCGGCCTTAGAAAAATAAGCCAATAATCCAACAAGCGGCGACACGATATAAGTGGTGGGTTCCGATTTGGAGGAGTTGGCCCGAGCATCAGCAAAGGAGTCGTCTATCTCCGGCCCTCCAGATACGGCCCCTGTGAGCTCGTTAGGGTTGGGGGACGTGTTATCGAAATTCGGAAACCATTCCTGGCATCCTATGTGGTCGGGACGTTGATCCAACGACGGTATTGATGAACCCCGGTGGTGCATCCTCCTCGGAAACTTAGCGCCGTACCCCACCATGTAAGACATGTTCAATGGATTGCTTCCTAGTATATAATCCACCTACACAATTCAATTCAATTAGTTTCAATTATTCCATTAAATTTTCGGAGGTATGTAATGTGTACCTGATTTTTTGTGAAATTCAGGAGTTGGGTATGATTGATGATTTTGTCTTTGCATCGAATCACATGGGTAGAATTCTTCAAGTAATTAGTGTAGGCTAATACAAGGAATGAATAGGAGGTGACTTGTTGCAAATCGCATTTTCCTCCTCTCATCAAAAGCCCACCTGCAACACATCTATATACAATTAATACGCATTTTTGAGGATAGTAGTGGTTTATCATGGTCAGTTCCATAACGTTTGAAAACTAATATTAGCATATATATAAAAGTGTTAATTTTTTTCTCAAATTAAACCATCCACTTTTTATATATTTTTATACGTACTATATTAAATTAGAGGACATTACCAGGAGTGAATTGGACATTTTTGGTGGGAGATTCGGGAATAAGAGAACACATAAATGAGTCTGCATAGGATAGGAAAGGTGTTGTAGAAGCTTCCTTGTTGTTTTTAAGCACCCACTGCATCATGGTAGAGACAATGCTTTTGTAAGATTTTGTGATGAAAAATGAACATAGGATAGGAATAATCAAATAAACATATATGTACATTGGAGACAAGAACACTGATTCCAGCATGTTTTGAATCCCAACTGAATTCGAAATTGGCTGCTTCGATATTGGATTTGAAGCTTATGACATTTTTCTTCACATAATTCCAGTAATACACCTTATTGGTGGCTTTGTATAGCCATGCTGCGCCCCACAACAACTCATCCTGCAATTTTTTTATTTATCATAATTAATTGTTGGGTTGGTAAATTTGACAAAGAAACATACAATATCAGTGTAAATATAAAACTGGAATCAATATAAGAGTCTAAAATTGATTTTGAGATGAAAATCCCAAGTACTTATTTCTCAATATAATTTAAATACTCCTACATTATAGTAGCACTTACTTGGTAGCCACTGTAACTACAATAAAAAGGACATACTCCTTCACCAATACTTTCATTGTAAGATCTTCTATACTTGTCTGCAAACTCAAATACCTAATACAAACACACAAATAAATTTAGAACAAAATCCAAAACAAAAAGATACTTCCTCCATTACTATTATTCCATAGTAATTGAGGTAAAACTTTTCGGCACGAAAAATAAGAATAATTGGGTTAGGTGAGTTAAGTAAAATGAGAGTAAAGTGAAAAATGAAAAAAAGGTAGAGAGATGAATAGAAAAAAAAGTAAGAGAGAGTAAAGTAGGTGTGGAAAAATGTGTTGACTTTTACTGAAAAGGGAAATGACTCTATTACTATATAACGTACTAAAATGACAAAATGACTCTATTACTATGGAATGGAGGGAGTATATGTTAATAATGAAAATTACCTTAACAGCCCTTTCCAAAAGCACCTTGCCGTACGCCTCATCCCCGAAAGCCCTAAACGCCAAAGACGCGGCAGCCAGCGCCGCTGCGGTCTCAGCCGCGACTTCGGTTCCAGGCTTGTTAGGAGTGACCGCATAGACCGTTCTCGGGGTGTCCATGTCTTCCGGCCTTTGCCAGCAGTTGTGGTCGGCGTTGGGGTCTCCCACCTGAGCGTAAATGATGGCGGGGGCCGCCGCGGTGGATTTGAGGAAGTAGTCCGTCGCCCACCGCACCGCCTCCAGTGCATCCGGCAGCTCCGGGCCCATGGAGTTGCCGTGTTCGATCACACCCCAAGCCATCATCGTTATCGTGAACGCCATCGGGAAGTTGTACTTCACGTTGTCGCCCGCGTCATAGTATCCACCGGTTAGGTCAACCTGAAATATGGAGTCAAAATTAATCCTCTATAATCCTAAAATAATGTGTTATAATTATTTATTTATTCTAATAGTGGGCGACCTTCAAATTTATGTTCATTTAACCATAAAAAGAAATAAAATAAAAATGATGCTTACACCCTTATCGAAACCGTCGCGAAGAGCCGAGTCCTTTCTCCATCTCACACGCTGCGTGGAGGGAAGCTTCCCTGACCTTTGCCCCTCAAAAAATAGCAAGCTTTTGGAGAGGGCATCGCCATAATCATGCGATTTTGCATTTCCACTACTTACATACATTAACACTATCACCATACATATTATTTGTCTCACCATTGTCACTTTCATTTCTCCTAACACTGGTTATGGTGTTTCGTTTGGTAAAGCACAAGATTTTTGTTTTTATAAGAAGAGATTTTTCCATAAATAGATAGTTTTGGTTTGAGAAGTAAATGGGTCAACTTACTTCATTTTATCTTTGAAACGTAATTGGATAATTGTATTTATGTTTCATTTTCATAATCCAGAATGGCATAGTTTTTTACTTTTAGGAAATACAAGCAAATGCCTTAATTTAATTTTTAGAATTCCATAAAATTAAAGAGAGTCTCTCTTCAGAAGCAGCGCAAAAATACATAAAGAGTTATTTCCATCAATTGAATGATTTTTTCACCTATATATGTAACGTGGCATTCATATAAAGACTATATGTTCCCCATCGTAAGTACTATGCATTTGGCTTAAATATTTAATGGTGACGGAAAAGATTTGCTATAAAATATGACATATAAAATATTTTATTCTTGTAGTATTTGTATATTTCAGAGATAAATTGAATAACCTACAATCTGATATGCATGTAAAAACACACATTTTCGACATTATTAGAATTTTTCCAATGTGGCAAAAACGACTACCATTAGCACGACACCATTTATAATAGAATAAGCTAATTTAGTTGTAAATACAAGAACTTCCCAGATTTTACCTTCTCTCACTTTGAGAAAATTAATTTCGGGTTGGGGGGGACATGATATTTGAAGTTCATATATTTGGATTTTTAAAAAAATGGCGAAAGTTAGAAATAACTGAAAGTTCATACACAATAAAATGACATTTACGCCCTTGTCGTGCCCGTTGCAAAGAGCCGACTCCTTTCTCCATGCCACACGTACGCTACGTAGGCGGGAGCTTCCCCGACCTTTGTAATCATGCAATATTGTATTTCCACTACCCAGGACAAATAGTACTGATACTAATAAATTTTTTTCACCATTATCACTTTTATAAATCGATTGTTGTTTTCTGACAAGAATTCCAGATAAATATTCGATGGCAAGGTTTATTAGCCACGAGGCTGTCAGAACGCTCAATTCAGACATGTTTTGTAACAGCCCGCCCTCCTAGGGTACGATAAATGCGGCGGACTGCTACCCAACCGGCTCCAAAGACGTAAATATAGGCCAGAGTTACATTTAAAGAGAAATATCAGAGTAATTAATAGTAAAGACTTGACCTAGAAATTTTAAAGAGAGAATAGGAGGATATCATAAATGGTTCAAAAGTCTTAAAAGTACGACATAGTATCCAAGACAAAATCACGAGAAAAGGGCTAAGGCCACAAACAAAAGTAAGACGTAAGTATCCCAAAAGAAATTCCAAAGAGTATCAAAAATTCAGCGGAAAACGACCAAGAGAGGAGCATAGCTATGTATGGTGACACAACTACACTTAGAGTTCAACACATCCATGGTTATTAATTAAGCCGCTCAACACCCGCCACCGCTCGTCATCATTCAACTTGCACATAGGAAAACACATGCAGGGCTGAGTATTTTGAAATACTCAGTGAGCTCATTGCCAAAACATTTTATTTAATAAGTTATGCCACCCTTACCAAGTGAACTCGAGTTTTAAGCAGTTAAGAGAAATATCACGAGTATCACAAATTATTTTCCATAGACTGGCCAGTCAAAATAACTCTCCATTTTCTCATCCAATTTCACAATCACATATCACAATCTTTCCATGGTGCGACGAAAGCGTGGCCACGCTTTTCGCCCACGAGACCGGCCGACTAGCTAGGACGGCTCCCGATCCCCTCGTGTACACAGCCTGGTAGGGTTTGCGGCCCATACTCAGACCCGAATTCGTATATCATATCCATAGCCCTATAGCCCAATGGAGCGAACTCACAAACTAGGCATCAGGCACACAATCTCACAATAAAACAAACATAGGCATGGCATAACAGTTAAACCACCCTTATAGCTCCGATAATTATCTTTGACAAAATAAAAGAGAGTTTTTGAGAGTAAAGCCCACCTCGATTGCTTAGATTTCAAGTAGTTTTGCTTTTCCGCTATCTGGCTTCGCAACCAAGGTTTCACCTTTAAATTCACATAGGCACATATTCATAAATTAGGTTCAATTAAAATTCTCAACTTATGCATGTCTCGTTACTTCTCTCTTCCCAACGATTCACCTAAACCTTCATAACTTATAATTTCAAGTCACACTCACCAAGAATTACTAATTTCAAGTCATGCTTAACATACATATATTTCTTAGCGTCTCAACCCTAGATCTATCATCATACGTCATGCAAAAGTATTTAGCCATCAAGCACATACTACACAACACACACCACACGCATAACACACACACACACGGCACACACACACCTCACCCTCTCGGCACACACACACACACACATGTTCCATATCCCTTCTTATCCCGTTTTCTCTCAATAATATGCATGAAGGTTCAAGAACACCGATTAAATCGGTTGGAAGAAAAAGAAAAGAAGGGGTAGAAGAAGAACAACAAAACTCTTAAACGAAAATACCTTTTCTAGAGAAAATCAATCGGTAGAAGCGAAGTATAGGCTTGGTTCTTCAATATCCACGGATTAAACTTCGATTTCTTCTCAAAAGATGAAGGATTTATGGAGTAAAGTGGAAGAAAATTGAGAGAGCATATGGGGGAGGGATTTTCGAAAACTATGGGGGCTAGGGTTGGGGTTGGTTCTTATTTATAGAGTCCAATGAGATCTTTAGGTAATAAGAATATAATATTTGGTAGGATCTTTTGCCTTATAAATAAATAGAATAAAATCATAGGGTGAAGTAGAGAAGGAAAATTAACAAAAATAGGAGATGGAAATATCTCCATATTTTCGAAAATATAGGCTAGGTAATTAGCCATGGTTTTGTTTTGGTATATTTTACGGAGTAGAATAAAATATCACGGATAAGAATTCCCTCTTGGAAGCTAGAAATAGGCGTGTTCTATGCCTATTAAATAAGGTATGGATTTTGACTATCAATTAGAATAAAGTAAGGTAAGATCTCTTGAAGTATGGAAAGATTTTGTAGAATAAATATATTCTAGGTATGGAAGGAAATCAAGTAAGGGATCAAATAAAATAAAATAAATTCCTTCCTTCCCAACAATAGTGATTTTCGAAAATCACTATAAAATAAGGGGGCTCGATTTTTGTGCTTCTAAACAAGGAAATAATTGGCTCTTAGAACTTAATTTAAATAAATATCTCAAGGATTAAATTAAATCCGGAAAAAATAGAAATCCTCCACAAAAGGGGCTAGGGTTCGAAATTCACAAGAATTAGGGTGACAAGTATTTATGGAAATTTTCTCCAACATTCTCACTCACCCTTAAACAATTAATTTGCCACATAAATAATAAATAAAACACATGCCACATCATCAAATCAACAAGTTTGACTTTTCAAACTTTCAACATAGATTCATCTCACGAAGTTAAAGCATTCTTGATTCCACGTCATCAACAATTAATTCTAGGGCTCTAAGATTAGGGTTTTAAATTCCGGGGCGTTACATGTTTGGTGGCCAAAGGTTTTATACATTGAGGATTGATATTGGTCGGAGAATTCCCCCCCCTAATTTGTGACAAATTCATGTGTTTGTTTTGATATGTATTGTAATCCCAGGGATTATAGCCGTTTGCGCTTGATACTTAATTTTTTGATCGAATGAAATGTCTTGATGATCGACATTATATTGGAATGGTTGTCAACACAAATTTAATAATTTGGGGAAGGAGTTGATGTTATATAATAACCGTATAGATCTCAAAATACATCAATTGTCGCTTTTTGTGAAAAATAACATCGTTTTATTGTCATATCATATTTGATATTGCCATGTTAATTTCAAATTTGACCAAGCTGAGAAAAATAAAAAAAGTTACTCCATGGTCCGCCATTTATAGTCCCATTTGGACTCGGGGCGGATTTTAATAAATTATTTGACTTTGTGAAGAAAAATGGAGAAATGAATTAGTGAAAAATGAACCCACTTTCATATATTGGTATAAGAGTGTATTGAGTTAGGTGAATAATGGATCCCCTTAATGACCTAAAATGGAAAAAAGCAAATGAAACTTTAAATCGTGGACATCCCAAAATATCATAATGGGACATTATTTCAAGTACGGAGTGAATCAATTTTAAAAGTTGTGGGACTAACTAAAACTGAACGAAAAATTATTACAATCATCCCTTCTTTATGTTAGGCCTTCAATTTTTTATTGTGAAATCAATGTCGTGAAACTCTTACAAAATCGACGCTTTAAGAACAAATTTTGTTAGAACACGTCATGTTCACTTTTCACATCTCCAACACATTGCATATTATGGTATGAAGTAATAGCTAGATGCATCTTTTAATATATGGTACACAAAATCTTGTACACCACTTTACACCACATTTTTTGGGTGCTACATAAAGAGTATCTATCGGTATCAAACAAAAGTCGACATTGCTTAAAAAGGAGGAAAAAAAGAAAAAAAGTTTACCGGCGGATTCACCGACAGACAACTATATATTATTTGAACACAAATAGCTAGTGAGCGGAGACCTCGGAAAAATAAGCCAATAATCCAACAAGCGGTGACGTGATATAAGTGGCGGGCTCCGATTTGGAGGAGTTGGCGCGAGCGTCAGCAAAAGAGTCATCTATCTCCGGCCCTCTGACTACGGCCCCTGTGAGCTCGTTAGGGTTGGAGGCCGTGCTCTGGAAATAAGGCGTCCCTTCCTTGCATGCTATGTGGTCGGGATGTTGATCCAACGATGGTATTGACGAACCCCGGTGGTGTATCCTCCTCGGAAACTTATCGCCGTACCCCACCATGTAAGATATATTCAATGGGTTGCTTCCGAGTATATAATCCACCTACACAATTCAATTCAATTAGTTTCAACTATTCCATTAAATTTTTGAAGGTATGTAATGTACCTGGTTTTTTGTGAAATTCACGAGTTGGGTTTGATTGATAATTTTGTCGTTGCATCGGATCACATGTGTAGAATTCTTTAAGTAATTATTGTAGGCTAATACAAGAAATGAGATGGAGGTGACTTGTTGCAAATCGCAGTTTCCTTCTTTCATCAAAAGCCCACCTATAATACATATGTATACAATTAATACATAGTATTATTAAGGAGAACAGTTGTTAATTAATCTTGATCGTATAACGTTTGAAAACAAATATTAGATCATACTATATAAAGGTGTTAATTTTTTCATTCGTCCTATCTGTGGAATTTTGGGTAAGCATATGTGGTGACGTGGCAGCTAGAAAATTTGAAACTTAATTCGTAATCTAAATATTCCGTTTCTAAAGTTACTCACCGACCAAAATTCAACCAAATATTCTACTCTTTTTAAGATGAAAAATTGTCATAATATTAAATTAGAGGACATTACCAGGAGTGAATTGGAAGGTTTTGGTGGGAGATTCGGGCATAAGAGAACACATAAATGAGTCTGCATAGGAGAGGAAAGGTGTTGTAGAAGCTTCGGTGCTGTTATTAAGCACCCACTGCATCATGGTAGACAGATACAATTAATGATTATGTAATTAGATTTTGCGATGAAAAATTAAATCTAGGAATAATCACATAAACTTACATTGGAGACAAGAACACTGATTCCAGCATGTTTAGAATCCCAACCGAATTCGAAATTGGCTCCTTCGATCTGGGCTTTGAAGGTTATGATGTTTTCCTTCACATAATTCCAATAATACACCTCATTGGTGGCTTTGTATAGCCATGCTGCGCCCCACAACAACTCATCCTAAAGATAGAGTTGGATTCAATATAAAATTCTAAAATTGGTTTTAAGATGAAAATCCAAGCATCAGAGTGATCGCCGACTGATGGCTAAAACTTTAAAGAGACATCAATATATATATGGCTTGAAACTGAAAACCGACTAAGCCAATGATACATCTGGATCGAAACAGAAAAATACTGACATAAAAGTATATCAAAGCTTTAAACAAGCAAAAACAGAAAAATGATTGTTTAAGCAATGTATACATTTGCGCTGAAACAATAGAATGACTAACAATATGTATATGGTCATCAAACAAATGAACCTATTAAAACGAAACAAAAATGACTAACTCATAAAACCACCCATAAACTTAATTGTAGCACAACATGTATTTCTCAAAGCTTAAATGATTTCATCTATACACATATATAGTAGTAGTACTACTTACTTGGTAGCCACTGTAATCACAATAAAAAGGACATGCTCCTTCACCAATACTGTCATTGTAAGTCCCTCTATACTTGTCTGCAAACTCAAATACCTAATTATACAAATACACAAATAAAATTAGAACAAAATCCAAAACAAAAAGATATGTGTTAGTAATAATGAAAATTACCTTAACAGCCCTTTCCAAAAGCACCTTGCCGTACGCCTCATCCCCAAAATCCCTAAACGCCAAAGACGCGGCAGCCAGCGCCGCAGCGGTCTCTGCAGCGACTTCGGACCCCGGCTTGTCGGGAGTGACCGCGTAGACCGTTCTGGGAGTGTCCATGTCTTCCGGCCTTTGCCAGCAGTTGTGGTCGCCGAAGGGGTCTCCGACTTGGGCGTAAATGATGGTGGGGGCGGCGGCAGTGCATTTCAGGAAATAGTCCGTCGCCCACCGCACCGCCTCCAGTGCATGTGGCAGCTCCGTGCCCATGGACTTCCCTTGTTCCATCACACCCCACGCCATCATCGTTATCGTGAATGCCATCGGGAAGTTGAACTTCACGTTGTCCCCCGCGTCGTAGTATCCACCGCTTAGGTCCACCTACTCGAATTAATACAAATACAGATCAAACTAACGATACTTTCAAGATAATTGCACACATTTTGTTCTTGGAGATAATTGCATTTTTTATATCAGGAAAAAGAAAGAAAGAAAGTAAATAAGGTCTACAGCCATTATGTGGCATAGGGGTTACATCCCGTACAAAAATTAATAGGATACCACTTCTACGAATAAGCTCGTAATGCTCTAAAATCCTTAAATAATCATAATTCGATAAAAATGATGCTTACACCCTTGTCGGAACCATCACGAAGAGCCGAGTCCTTTCGCCATGTCATACGCTGCGTGGAGGGAAGCTTCCCTGACCTTTGCCCCTCAAAAAATAGCAAGCTTTTTGAGAGGGCATCGCCATAATCATGCGATTTTGCATTTCCACTACTTACATACATTAACACTATTACCATACACATTATTTTTCTCTCCATTGCCAATTTCATTTCTCCTAACATTAGTAATTATGCTAAAACACAAGACTTTTTTTGTCTTATTTATAACAAGAGATTTTTCCATAAATACATGGTTTTTGTTTCAGAAATAAAAGGGTCAACTTAATCTTATCTTTGTAACCTAATTGGATAATTGTATTTATGTTTCATTTTCATAATCCAGAATAGCATAGTTTTGGACTTTTGGGTGAGTACATGCAAATGCCTTAATTTTATTTTTAGAATTTCCACAAAATTAAGCAGCGCAAAAATTCATAAACAATTATTTCCATAAATTGAATGATTTTATCAATGCTTTAATGTTACGTCTTAAGATGCCCCCATCGTAAGTATACTAGTATGCATTTGTCCTTAAATATTGTTTAAATTGAGCAACCTACACACCCTATTTACAATTATAAGAGGAAAATTATACTATCACAAGTTTCTTTATTTATATTATTTTTAAAAATATGTAAGTAATTTTATTCTTGAAAATATCCATGTTAATTAAAAGATTCACAATAAAAATTTAGATAGAATAATTATTCATAGTATTCTAATGGAATAGATTTTTTATTCATTTATTAGAATTGCCACAATGATATAAACATAAATAAATTGTTCCTTTTTCTACAAAGTAAAATTGGGCAAAATACTCTTTTAATTCAAATTTCTCTCGTATTATGCCATATATATTTAAAACTACTGAAATACTATATTTTTTTTAATTTCTAACTTTTAATTTTGCAAGTATTTTAGTACATATTGGTAGAAATTTCAGAAGAGAACAAATTTTTTTGCAAAATAATAAAACATTTCATTGAAACTTCTTTAATATATTTCTTTGTAATAATATCTTTTTCCTTCATAAATATTATTCTAGATATTTCTTTATTTTATATAGTGTATATCATTGATATGATTTCAAAATGAAAATAATATATAATTAAGAAACTATTATGGTTAAATGATATTATGTGATGTATGACATTGCTATAATTTATTATTAAAAATATAATATGGGTCAGATGATGAGAGATTGTTTGAATCAGTAACATACAATTCAATCTTCTAATGTAAATCTTCTAATGTATAGCTTGTGCTGCACAAATTGTTAAGATTATGAAAAGTTGAAATTATCTGATAAATCACTATGATTTCAACATTTCACTGAAATATTGTAGCATAATTTCATAATTATTTTTGTATTGCGTTAAATAATATAGGGATGATTCGATGATAGCAACATATGACATAACATGTGACATATTATTTAATTGTATGACTACCAGATAAATTGATATAGTAAATTATATAATAAATCCCTATTATTTTTAAATCATATTATCGAATTATTTTGTGATTAGCATAATAGAGGTAATTCGATTATTGAAGATTGTCACACTCAGCGGCCCCATATGCTCGTGATACATTCTTCAAGTGTAATTAATTATGTATTCAAAATATACAGTACTAGATGATTAAATCTTCTTTCATGTAATTTTGACAATAGTACCAAATGATAATATATTGACATTTCTTTGCATATTTCTCCATGTAATTTTGAAATCATAGCTTCAAATTATATCCAAATCACACATATTAAATTAGTTGAAGAAAGTGAAATAAAATACAATGTACATACGTGATCAAAATTAAAAAGAAAATACTCCGTATATAATAAAATTTTGGAATAAAAAAATAATTTAAATAAATTTATGAAAATAAGTTTATAAGAATTATTATTTTATAACTAAAAATGATAAGTATTGAAGGAAAATGGATATATTGGAGTAATATACTATAACATTAATCTTCAAATAATATTATGATATACTATATTATTATATTATTTTAAAATTAAATTTTATTTAATCATTATTAATTTGATTATCAATATTTCCACTGTTTTTTTTTTCTTTTAACTCATTTTCATATTTTTGTTAAAATTATAAAAACATGACGTAGAATATTTGTTTAAATTCTGAAAATTAAATATTTTTATTAAAAATCTAAGCATTTTCTTTTTAATGTTTGGTTTATGTATTATAGTCCATTCCTTAATTAGTTGACATGGGGTTATAATGTATAATTAAAATAAGTAACTACCTTAGTCATTGCAAATAATAGAAAATGACAAATATACACCAACTTTGTATATATAATTTTTGTTAATTTATCACTACTCTTCTTAAAATTGGATTATTAGTATTTATTGTTCGAATAAAAATAGAAAGGAGTTATATGCATGTAAAAAACACAAACTTTCGACATTATTAATAGAGTTTTTCCGACGTGGCAAAAATGACTACCATTAATACGACACCCTTTATAAAAGGATAAGCTAATTCAACTTTAAATACAAAAAATTCCGAGATTTTACATTCTTTCACTTTGAGAAAGTTAATTTCGTCAGGGAAAAAATATGATATTTGAAGTTCGTATATTTAGATTTAAAAAATGGTAAGTAAATGTTCTTATATAATAAAATGACACTTACGCCCTCGTCATGGCCGTCGCAAAGAGCTGAGTCCTTTGCACCTCATAATAATATGCTTTTTTGCAAGGGCATCCCCGTAATAATGTAATATTGTATTTCCACAACCCAAGACAAATAATACTAATACTATCATCAAACACATATTATTTTCACCACTATCACTTTTATAAATCAATTCTTGTTTTCCAACAAGAATTGCTGATACATGTTCGATGGTGAGGTTTGGTGGCGGAGAGGCCGCCGGAATGCTCAAATCAGGCATGTTTGGTGGCCAAAGGTTTTATACATTAAATAATGGATTGATATTGGCCGGAGAATTTTTTTTGCCCTAACTTGTGACAAATTCATGTGTTTGTTTCAATGTGGATTGTAATCCTAAGGATTATAATCTTCTGCGGTTGATACTTAATTTTTTTGATCTAATGAAATGTCTTGATCGACGTTATATTGGAAAGGTTGTCAACACAAATTTTATAATTTGAAGGAAGGAGTTGATGTCATATAATAACCATATATACCTCAAAATATATTAGTTATCGTTTTTTGTCAAAAATAACGTCGTTTTGTTGTCATTGTTGGAATCTATGCCCGATTAATGAACTTTGACCAATTATAATTTTAACGAGACATTTAATTTTGTAAAATTAAATGATATAGCGTCGATCTACGTTCGGAGTAGATGACCGTGGTATATTCATTTTCTCAAATCCGATTCCCGGTGAGTGAGAAATAAGGGATTAAAGTTGTGCAAAATTGCAAACTTAATGAGCTATGAAAGAAGCTTAGGAAATAATTAAGAGAGTTAATTATCCCACATTGGAAGTTACAACCTTATTAAACTAGGAGTATTTAATAAGAAGGATTATTACATGGAATAATTATAGTGGACTAAGATGGGTTGTAGAGCCCACACGCGCGCGCCGCCGCCGCCCGCCCCGCCTCGAGCCCGTGCCCTTGGATCTTGGCAATTGGTCTTTGTGCTGTTCTTTGGATCTACAGCCCACACGCGCGCCGCCGCGCGCCCCGCCTCGAGCCCGTGCCCTTGGATCTTGGCAATTGGTCTTTGGGCTATTCTTTGGGCCTGGTCGTGGGCTTGGTGCTTGGGCCTAGTTGTGGGCTTGGCCCAAGGCTAGTGGGTCTAGTACTCTTTAGACCACCACCGTTTCCACGTCAGGGGGCCAAGCGGGATGCCACCTCGTCAGTATGACGCGGTAAGCCAACGTGGCTGACACGTGATAGTCCACGTCATGAACGAATCTAGAAGCTTCTAGATCAGACTCTCAGCTCTGTAACGTTTTGTAACGTTTCGTACCGACGACCGTTACGGTCTAGCATTGATGACAGCCATTATGGCCGTTGACCCCCTGCAGTGGACCGAGCCTATAAATAGGCTAGCCATTCTAACATTCTACACACCAGAAACTAGAATTCACATAGCATTTGCATCATACGCTCTCTCCTCCCTCTGTATTGTTCTTCTGTCGAAGCTCTGCCCTCTCCTCCATCCAGTTCGCCGGAGCTCTGTTGATTCCGGTGTTGCTTCATCAGAGACGCTAGCCGTTTTATCTTTGGGGACGAAACGTCAATCCGAAGAGCACTACCGGGGCATATCTCGTCTTGCGGAAAGAGGCCTCCTCGACTCGGCTAAATTCCTTTTCAGTTTATTTGTTTCGAATCTTCCTTTGTAATTTCGATTCAGTTAGTTCTTTGTATTCCTTCTTTTGGGTTGTATTACGCCCGACTTATATCTTGTAAAATCAGAAACCAATAGTCATATCATATTTGATATTGCCATATTAATTTCAATTTGACCAAAACAACTGTGAAAAATCAAAAAAGTTATGATTTTATATATCAATTTTAAAAGTTATGGAACTATAAGTTAACCAAAAATTATTACAATTTGTCCTATCATATTTGATATTGCAATATTAATTTCAATTTATCCAAAACAATTGAGAAAAATCGAAAAAGTTATGATTTTATATATCAATTTTAAAAGTTATGAAACTATAAGTTAACCAAAAATTATTACAATCATCCCTTCTTTATATTAGGCCTTTAATTTTTATAGAGAGATCAATGTCGTGCAACTCTTACAAAATCGACGCTTTTACAAATTGTGTAAGAATACATCATGTTCACTTTTCACATGTATATCATGGTATGAAGTAATACCTAAATGTATTTTTTTTAATATATGGTACACGAAATCTTGTTCACCACATTTTTGGGTGCTACATACAGAGTATCTATCAATGCCAACCAAATGTCGACATTGCTTAAAAAGGATAAAAAAAAGTTAACCGACAGACAAGTATTTGTAGTTTGAATAGAATTAGGTAATGAGTGAATGCAATTAGCTACTAGCTAGTGAGCGGCGGCCTCCGAAAAATAAGCCAATAAGCCAACAAGCGGCGACACGATATAAGTGGTGGGTTCCGATTTGGAGGAGTAGGCACGAGCATCGGCAAAGGAGTCGTCTATCTCCGGGCCTCCGACTACCGCCCCTGTGTGCTCGTTAGGGTTGGATGCTGTGCTAGCGAAATACGGCGTCCCTTCCTTGCATGCTATGTGGTCGGGGTGTTGTGCCAACGATGGTATTGACGAACCCCGGTGGTGTATCCTCCTTGGAAACTTATCACCGTACCCCACCATGTAAGACATGTTCAATGGATTGCTTCCTAGTATATAATCCACCTACACAATCCAGTTCAATTAATCAATTATTCTATTAATTTTTTTAAGGTATGTAATGTACCTGATTTTTTGTAAAATTCAAGAGTTGGGTTTGATTGATGGTTTTATCGTTGCACTGAATCACATGTGTAGAATTCTTCAAGTAATTAGTGTAGGCTAATACAAGAAATGAGATGGAGGTGACTTGCTGCAAATCGCACCTTCCTCCTTTCATCAAAAGCCCACCTGCGATACATTTATGCAGAATTAATACGTATTTGTTAGGATAAAAGTCATTTAAACTATGAATCTTGATCTTGTCAAGGATTAATTTTATAACGTTTAAAACAAATTATTAGATTATCAAGTGTTAAACAAATACATCTAAAATAATACACGTATGTCCCACCACATTAAAGCTCATGACAAATTTCTCAACCTGACAATCCAGAAAAATTAAAACTTTGTAACGTTGACCATAATTCAACCACATTCGTTGTTTAGACAACCCAAATTATTATGAATATTGTTGTACTAGAGTGTTAAATTAGAGGACATTATTACCAGGAGTGAATTGGACTGTTTTAGTGGGAGATTCGGGCATAAGAGAACACATAAATGAGTCTGCATAGGAGAGGAAAGGTGTTGTAGAAGCTTCGGTGCTGTTATTAAGCACCCACTGCATCATGGTAGACAGATACAATTAATGATTATGTAATTAGATTTTGCGATGAAAAATTAAATCTAGGAATAATCACATAAACTTACATTGGAGACAAGAACACTGATTCCAGCATGTTTAGAATCCCAACCGAATTCGAAATTGGCTCCTTCGATCTGGGCTTTGAAGGTTATGATGTTTTCCTTCACATAATTCCAGTAATACACCTTATTGGTGGCCTTGTATAGCCATGCTGCGCCCCACAACAATTCATCCTGCAAGTTTTTATTTATTTATTGGGTTTATTTTGATTTAGTAATTGAATTTACTTCATACTCACTTCATAGCCACTGTAATCACAATAAAAAGGACATGCTCCTTCACCAATACTGTCATTGTAAGTCCCTCTATACTTGTCAGCAAACTTAAATACCTAATGGAGTAAGAGTAACAAAAAATTTAGAAGAAAATCCAAAAACAAATTAAAGATGCAAAACATTAATATAGTAGGAGTACCTTAACAGCCCTTTTCAAAAGCCGAATACCATAGGCCTCATGTCCGAAAGCCCTAAACGCCAAAGACGCTGCAGCCAGCGCTGCGGCGGTCTCTGCGGCCACTTCGGATCCTGGCTTGTCGGGAGTGACCGCATAAACTGTTCTGGGAGTGTCCATGTCTTCCGGCCTTTGCCAGCAGTTGTGATCGGCGTTGGGGTCTCCCACCTGAGCGTAAATGATGTCGGGGGCGGCCGCCGTGGATTTCATGAAGTAGTCCGTGGCCCACCGCACCCCCTCCAGTGCATGTGGCAGCTCCGGGCCCATGGAATTGCCGTGTTCGATCACTCCCCAAGCCATCATCGTTATCGTGAACGCCATCGGGAAGTTGTACTTAACGTTGTCGCCCGCGTCGTAGTATCCACCGCTTAGGTCAACCTGAAAATTATTAATTTTGTCATGTAAAAAACTACCCCTCTGTTCTATAGTAATAGAGTCATTTTGTCATTTTGTCAACCTGAAAATTATTAATTTTGTCATGTAAAAAACTACCCCTCCGTTCTATAGTAATAGAGTCATTTTGTCATTTTAGTTCGTTTCATAGTAATAGAGTCATTTCCACTTTTAGTAAAAGTGAACACATTTTTCCACACCTACTTTACTCTCTCTTACTTTTTTCTTAATTCATCTCTCTGTCTTTATCGTTTTCCACTTTATTCTCCCTTTACTTAATTCACCTAACACAATTTTTTCTTAATCTCCGTACCAAAAAGAAACAATGGTAAAATGACACTTACACCCTTGTCGCGCCCGTCGCAAAGAGCCGAGTCCTTTCTCCATGTCACACGCTGCGTAGGCGGAAGCTTTCCCGACCTTTGCCCCTCATAATATAATATGCTTTTTGCAAGGGCATCCCCATAATCATGTAATATTGCATTTCCACCACCCAACATCACTAATACTAATACTATCACCAAACACATTATTTTTCTCACCATTATCACTTTTATAAATCAATTCTTTTTTTCTGACAAGAATTGCAGGTACATATAATGGGTGTTTGGGTTTGGGATAAGAGAATGTCGTCAACTGTTGTTTTGCTATTTTGATTTGAATTAAATCCAAAATACTGCCTTAAGTAGACCTCACACATAAATTGTATAGAGTCAATCCATACAAATTCAGAAAATATTAGTATATGGAATTCTGCTTAATTTTCTGATGATTTTATGTAAATCATATTGACTTAATGACCTTTTGTGACTTACTTAAATTAGAACATGACAGTTTCATTGGATTAAAATGGCGCATTTGGATATTGTTACTAAACAGTCAAAATGTGGTCAATT
This sequence comes from Salvia hispanica, assembly GCF_023119035.1. Taxonomy (NCBI): domain Eukaryota; kingdom Viridiplantae; phylum Streptophyta; class Magnoliopsida; order Lamiales; family Lamiaceae; genus Salvia; species Salvia hispanica. Next base: position 29,892,141 of record NC_062967.1, on the reverse strand, counting down.
CAGTAAAATCAAATTACCTAAATAAAAACAATAGTCAATTTTCATCAAAAATAAGATTGTTAAAATTATTATTATTATTATTATTATTGAAATTTTGCGTGGGCAATTATGTGACTGCATAGCTTTAATTATTGTTATCAAATAGGAGGATCTAAAGTGAATAAAGAAAATGGATAAATAAGATGTCAGTTGACGAATATTAAAAATTTTTGAAAAAATGAATATTTCTTTGTGTCATTTACCGTGTCATAAAAACGAATCTATTATATTAATAAACATTGCCGATTATAAAATAAGCACCATTTTATGTAGCAGTAAATGAGTATAATAAGTGATCGAATTAAAACCATTTTTAAATAAAAAAATAAGGTTATATTAATTTTTATATATTTTTATTTTACGATTATTATTTTGACATTTGGAAATTAATCATTTTAATACTTAAATGGTTATTTTAATTAATATAATTCAAGGAACTCTTTAATTTATGGGAAATATTTCCCTTAATTTAAGCAACTTGATTTTAAATTTTAACTATGTATTAAAATTATACATGGTGTTCGGTTTGCAATATTGTATCCAGGATTAAATTTGTAATGTGTTTGGTTCATGAGATTCAACTAGGCCTGCTTATTCGGCCGGTTCCGGTTCTAACCGGACCGGTTGACCGGTTAACCGGTTTTAAATTTTCATAAATTCAAGAACCGGAACCGGAACCGGAACCGAACTGATCGGTTCCGATTTGGAACCGGCCGGTTAAGAACCGGTCGATTCCGGTTCCGAACCGGAACCGATGTGTAATTTTAATCCGAATTTATTTATAATTTTAAATAGTTCAATACTAAAAAAATAATAATCCAACATCTAGAATTATAACAAATAATACCTAAAAATTAAAATAAATACACAAAATACAAACCAACAATAGAATAATATTCATATATGGATAAGAGTGATGCCAAGTGTAGTAGGTCGGGTCGGACTAGTTTATGTTAGCAATTTTTTGCTAATATAAAAATAGGAGTTCTAAACTTTAGTAATTTTTTAAAAAAAAATGAGTTTTAAAATTGAATTTCATTTTCCCTTTTTTGGCTAAACATAGTATTCATTGGAATTTCCAATACTAATTTATATTGTTGTGACTATTTGGTTTATACCGGAACACTTAATAAATTATTCACAAATATGTTAAAATCGTATGTTAAATGAATTGTTAATAAATTTGTAAGAAATATATCATATGAAATGATATTGTTTTGTATAAGTTCTTTTGAAAACTAAAAACAAACTTATGATGTTCTACTCATTGTAGTTAGTTCATAAAAAATGGATTAGGGAAATAATTATAGATTCAAAGTATCACAGATTAAACATTTAAATCTAAAAATCACTCAATGTTTCAAACTATTTTACTTTAATTCAAAATTAATTCAATAAATTAGATTTTTTAGTATATTAAATTATAAAAAAATAAAATTGAATTATAATCCGGTTCCCGGTTCGGAACCGGTCGGTTCCGGTTCGGAACCGGAACCGGTGTTATTTAAAAAGTTGGAACCGGTACCGGAACCGAAACCGGATTTTCCGATTCCGGTTCCTCAATTAACCGGTCGGTTCCGGTTTCGGTTCCGGTTCCGATTAACCGAGAACCGGAGAACCGTTTAAGCACCCCTAGATTCAACCCCACAAGGCCACAACTCAATCAAGATGGATAATCATGAGATAATTAGTCATAGCTAATCCCCTATGACTCAAATAATCTCACAACTCAGTCCTAAATTGTACTATCTTGTATTATTTTATCTTGAAAACTGCACACCAGTATAATGATATACTCCTTGCAAAGCTATTGGACACACATTATGAGGATACATATCATCATTCATTTGAATATCAACCTTGACGTTATATATAATAATATCATTAATTAGCAATAATATCGTAATGCTCATAACCAATAAAACCATAATTATATAATTTTCAATTATAAATTTTTATGAAAAATAATCTCATTTGAATTTCATAATATATGACGATGAAGACATATTATTGGTGAGAAGGCCCATATATTTGGGCTGGGCTGCATAACCTCGCAATAGAAATAATTGTACAGTTGACGCTAAACTCAGAGCCCAATTAACAACGACAATTATTGTGGTTTGGTTTGTTTTATTTTCAATTATTGAAAATGTTCATTGAACATTAATTGTTGTCTGATTTGCGACCTCAGTGTTGTAGGGTAGTTTATTTAATAGATGTGGTATGAGTATAGATTTGATGGTGGTGGGCGTGGCTGACACTCGCAAAGGGCATTGGCTTGAAATTCACGATTTTAGGTTAGGCCATAGTTACACAGTCATCATTCTACATCTTTTCTCAGTAATTATAGTGTTGGTTTGCCAAAATGCTTACGTGCCATTTTCCTTTTTAACCCCTTTTTTTTTGCAGTCAGTTGGTGATTATGGAGGATGATAATTACATTTGTTTTGAATATATTGGCTCTTTTTCTAAAAAAAGGAAAAATTGACACCAATTAATGAATGTGTTCTAGAATGCAATCAAAACATTTTAATTGCTTTCACCACTATAATTTGCAATAAGCCTTTAAAAGTAGTCTAATTACCTTTTGCTACTTTCAAAAATATATAAGAGGAAGGACAATTTTATGCAGGATATAAAAGAAATTGTGCAATGTGTTATATGTACACTATCATATCCAATATACACGTGGTATTTAATATTGTGGATGTATAAGGTACTTTTTCTTCATAAAACATAATCTCATAATCTTCTTTATATCTCAACCTTACAAATATCTCTTCTCTATAAAAAAATCCATATTTTTCTATTTCTATATAGTGGAGCCCTTAATTAGTAGTAATATCTTTTTTCTACTAAAAACACACCGTAACTAGCAACTATTAGTATTTTCTCAAAATTATGCATTGAAAATATTTGTAAGGTAATTTCAGACAATATTTCAACCACCCTCATTTGAAACAATAGCATTACATATTTAAAATTAAGTATAATGCCATTATTTCCTCAAAGGAAAAATATATCACCTGTATATGTATCGCCAATAACAATAACAATGTTGCACGAGAAAGTATATTGCCATTTTTGAGGAAAAATATATCACCTATATGTGTATCGCCAATGACAATGTTGCACGAGAAAGTATATTGCCATTTTTGTATACATTTGATTGTTTAACCATTATGCTTAATGAACACCTATAATGTACTTCCTCCTCCGTTCTATATAAAACAAAGTCATTTTGCTATTTTGATAAGTTCCATAGTAATAGAGTCATTTCTCTTTTTAGTAAAAGTCAACACATTTTTTCACACCTACTTTTACTCTCTCTTACTTTTCTCTCTCTTCATATCTCTGCCTTTTTCATTTTCTACTTTACTCTCCTTTTACTTAACTCACCTAACACAGTTTTTCTTAATCGCCGTGTCGAAAAAAAACGTCTCCATTACTATGGAAGGGAGGGAGTACATCGCCAATGAAATTGTTGCACGATATTCTCCATTTGAAAGCCGTTATACGTAGGATGAAACGGAACTTAGTGAGTAAACACTTCTCTTTTGTTAATGGACTCAATGTTCCACTAACTCTTTTTCAATCACATTTTATTCTAAAACAAGGAATGTATAAAAATAGGAACATTGCACTAACTCTTTCAACCCACCTTTTATCATACATATTTAGTAAAACTCGTGCTGAGTCAAAGTATGAAGTTTAATAATAGACGAAGAGAGTATATAATAGTATTCCCTCTGTCCTATAACAGATGACACATTGGAATAATGACACGAGATTTTGGGAGATCTTGTTTTGTGTGTTAAGTGAAAAAAATATTATATATTTATATGAATGTGAGATGCAACTTTTATTATAAAAGAAAATATGATAGCTTTATTATGATAAACTAAAAATGAAAATGTGACATTTATTATGAGATGGAAGAAGGTAGTACTCCCTCCGTCCCACTTAAAATGGAACATTTGGAAATCGGCACGAGATTTTATGTAGTGTTATTTTGTGAGTTAATGAAGAGAGAGTAAAGTAAGAAAGATAAAAAAGTAGAGATAGAGTTGTTTCATTTTAGAAAACGTTTTATTTTTAATTGGACAGAGGGAGTATAATATTATGGTAAATAGGGCAATATTGTCTTTTTAGTTCTTGACTTAGGAAGCACCCAAAGCAATAGCAGTGGGCCTACCCACAGGGGAAAAAGGTATCCATGTATGCCGGAGAACACAGATTGGAGTAGGTACACCGTTTTAGTACGGACCCCGCAATCCTATTGGTTAACGTAAAATCTATCCAATCAGAAGCTGTCCCTCATCCTGTAACGCCGTCTGTCCTTGCCAATCCGTTACTACGGGGTCAATGTCGTCATCCCGTATTCCCGTTCCATCTATATGACTATATCTATTTCTATTTTGATATTTCGAATATAATCAGTAATAAAAATTTATTCATTTTGTGGAAATATAACAGATTTATTTTTTCTTTTGCATGGAGATTTAAGCAATTTATCTAAATAATTAAGAATAGTTGTTTTTTTAAAAAATTTCATTGTACAATCTTCTACTATATGTGTTTATAAATAATTTCGTTCTTAGTTGTGCGATATTAATTATTAAGTACTAAATGAGTTACTATGTATATAATCAACAATTTATTATTAATTTTTTTCATTCAAAACTCCTATACATTAAGTTCTTGATTATATTAGCTATAGTAGTAGTGTTCCTAAAAGTTAGATGATCTGAACACACATCTTGCACCTGGTTATCATGTTATATTGGTCTGTCTAGTTTTCTAATTATTAGAAATACAAGATTACGAATGTTTATTATTTTTATTAATAGTAATTTATTATCATCATTTAAACCCTTCAAACACTTCGTAATGATTTATTAATTGTAAAATAGAGATCGACGCAACGTGAGTGGCCTGACTTCGAACTCCTCATGACATTTAGACTTTTAAAGCCCAATAATCATTTAAATCGTTAGTGGGTAAGCAATCATGAGTAGATGGAATTAATTGGTTAAGTTTATTTTTACCAGTTTGGAAGTGGTTACATTTAAAAAATAAATACTGGTATTTTACAAATTTCGAAGTCGTTACATTAAAAATTTAATCACTAATGTTTTGGAGACATAATGTCTAAGACATAATGAGGTTAAAGTAGTCATTTTAGATTATTTTATATTTTTATTTAAATAAATATTTTGTACATATACCATACTACCCTTGTGCATATAAAAACATTTATTTATATTTAAGAATTACTTGCTTAGGAAAGTTGTGTGCATTTATATGGATGACATGATTTAAGCAAATATTCTCTCTAATCATCTCACCATAATCTTCAATCTCTCTAATATCGGTTGCATCATATATTGGATTTAATTTTATACTCCACTATTTTGTTTAGGAAGAAGTCCACAATCTCACCATTTTTTTCTAGTTCCAAAATTCCACTTGATTTAATTCTACTAACATGAGTCACGAAGACTTGGAAATACATGCCATAAATTTTTTGAATTATTCATTCTAACTTCAATCACGAATTTTTTTTAAAAATTTAATCTAATATAATGAATTTAAACTTTATTTTAAATAATACATTATACAATTAACTTTTTTAAATTCTAAACTTATAGGTACTTAATAGATTTGATACTCAATCTTAATTATATTATTACAAAACATTATTGAATCTAGAATTTATAATTATAAAATTAATAAATCAATTTAATTGCTTGAGTTCTTATAGCATCAAATAAAGATTCGAAATTTATACATGCTTTATTTTATTAATGGACAAAATGTTAGGGAACAATAATTTAAATTTGTATACTAGAATTAAATTGTTACATGGTGTCAAAATAATGTGTTTTAGAATTTTAGAATTTAGAATTTTAAACATTATTATAGAAAAAAAAGTTGATGTGGGTGACTATTACTATTTCGTTGAACAATGACACTAAGAAATTAAGTATGTATATGCATGCAATCATTTTTATGATTCAGAATTTTAGTAATTATTTAATACTAATAAAATAATTTGACGCAAATGACTATTATCCTTTCATTAGATGACACAGGTAGAAATTAAATATATAACATATGTATACTACTGGAGTACTATTTTAGAATTTAGAATTTTAAACATTATTATAGAAAAAAAAAGTTGATGTGGGTGACTATTACTATTTCGTTGAACAATGACACTAAGAAATTAAGTATGTATATGCATGCAATCATTTTTATGATTCAGAATTTTAGTAATTATTTAATACTAATAAAATAATTTGACGCAAATGACTATTATCCTTTCATTAGATGACACAGGTAGAAATTAAATATATAACATATGTATACTACTGGAGTACTATTTTAGAATTTAGAATTTTAAACATTATTATAGAAAAAAAAAGTTGATGTGAGTGACTATTACTATTTCGTTGAACAATGACACTAAGAAATTAAGTACTTATATGCATGCGATCATTTTTATGATTCAGAATTTTAGGAATTATTTAATACTAATAAAATAATTTGACGCAAATGACTATTATCCTTTCATTAGATGACACAGGTAGAAATTAAATATATAACATATGTATACTACTGGAGTACTATTTTAGAATTTAGAATTTTAAACATTATTATAGAAAAAAAAAGTTGATGTGAGTGACTATTACTATTTCGTTGAACAATGACACTAAGAAATTAAGTATGTATATGATGCAATCATTTTTATGATTCAAAATTTTAGTAATTATTTAATACTAATAAAATAATTTGACGCAAATGACTATTATCCTTTCATTAGATGATACAAGTAGAAATTAAATATATAATATATGTATACTAACTATTACTATTTCGTTGGATGAAAACAATTAAACATATTTATGTACGTATATACTTTTTAAAATCTAGAACTTTAATTATTATTATTTAATAATAAAATAATTGGATGTGAATAAATATTTTTGTTTTGTTAGAGGATAATATTAAGAAATTAAGTATTCCTATATGACTATTAGATGATTGAATTAAAATGTTTTTATATAATGCAAATTTTGTAGAAAGTCAATTTATGATATGGAGTATCCTTACTAAATTATTGGCTAGCGCTTAGAATCAGAAAATAATGGTAATTGCAAAATTAGTGCATTGATTTGAAATGTCAAATCTTTACGATACTAGTGAATTAATTTGACAAGTGCATTAGTTTGAAAATAAGGGTATATTAGTCCATATTATAATTTGGCTTATATCAAATTGACATAAGGGTATTATGTCTTGGAGACATTATGTCTCTAAATCATCACTCAAATTTAATATTCTTAGAGCTTTCAACTATTTAATCTTTTAGTTAAAACATAAATTGTTTACATGAACTTCTCCACTTTGTTATGATTTTAGTGAGAGAGTTTTTGTGTTAATGTAGTGATCAGCGTTCCTCAATTTAATTCCATGCCAAAGTTATCAATTACTACTATATTTGAATCTATAAAGGTGATTAAAGGGATATGATGTTTAATTAGAGTAATTAATAACAAATAAGATAGACTTAATTGAATCCGAAGATGCAGAGAAAATGTCACGCCGGACCACTAAATTGGTACTTAATTAATCTACTGATTATTGAATCTACATTTGATCAATTTGGGCCCTCTTTTATTTCCACCACAAGTCCACAACTACCAAATGTCACAATTTTCTAATTTCCACCTTTCATCGTCAGTTAAATCCCGTTTGTGGAGAAAAAATGGTGTAATGGGTAAAGATATATGCCCCGAACAGAGCTGTTATGATATTTACTAACCTTTTTAGATGAATTAGAGCATATATATGTTGACAAACTGATCTTGTTTTCCCGCAACTTTAAAAATTAGTCAGAAAAATTATGAAATTTGAATTTTATTCGCAACCCACTGCGAATTTTTGGATAAAATTGTATATGACCGATGGCAGCCGAGAAAGCATATGTATATGATATCGTTTATTTATAAAGAAAATATTGTCTTTCAGTTGAAAAACATACATTGGCGATTATATTTTTTTAAGTGAGATAAGAGCAAATTCAATGTTCATCATTTTTGGAATGATTTTAAAAATTGATTAATATATGAATGAGAATATTTTGAAACTTGGTGGATTTGTATGTTATGAATTTAGACAAAACGGGGTAGAAATAATGATGAGAGTCGGTGGTGGAGAGGAAGGCGTATTGTTCACGAGCAAGAAGCTGCTGGTAACTTCAATCATGTCATGCAAATATATGAGTATCCATCTTCCACTAGTGAGCAAAGTGCAAAGGGATTTCCAATACCAAAATATTTAAAAATTATCTTACACGAGCCCTAAGTCAGTAAAAGCTTTTCTTTTCTTTGTTTTTCCTTTTTCTCTTATTGTGGCCATTTTTGAAATTATTAAACCAACGTAATTAGGATGAATGACTAATTAAGAAGGTCATCTAGTTATAATCACACTTCAATTAATTAGCTTACTATTTAGATATAGATTGACCATGATATGACCGATTAGAGGAGGGTGTCTAGACGACATAGCTTGTTAACTTCAACAATATAAGAAAATGATAAGAATGAGGGGATATATACATGAAAATAATGGACTTCTTGAGCTCGTTGTGATTTTGTTGTTTCTTGGCTTCATAAGTGATTAATTTGTTTTTATTAGGATAACGTAAGAAGTTGGTTTATGTTTGTACTTTTGTATTTTGATGAACCTCTGCTCATATTGTTTGATAATTTGAGCATTTTTAGTTCTTTTTATCATCCAAATCGACATGTAGTACTCCTACTATATATTGCAATACTCTTTGACCACACATTCATAAGTAGCATCAATATGATCAACTATATATAGTGCATATATATATACTTCTTTTTAATCACAATGAAATGTCAATACAATCTATGTGACATTAAATTGTGTGAATAAAGATGGCTTATATATGGATTTTAATCTGAGGGGACGAGATGGGTGGGACAATGATGGTGGTAATAATTGAGAAAGTTAACAAGCTAACCAACCCTCTCAATAAATGAAAGATAGGACAATAATTAATTACAATGATTCACATAACAAACACTACACTTATTTTAAAAAATGAAATATCCCCAAACAGATCAAGTATGCACCGTGCGCATTTGGGTCCCATATTGTTGGCTAATTAGTGATGGACAAGAATTTGGTAGGGACAAATTTTAACATAGATGTCTAGGGTTGATAGGGTCCATTTTCCTCCATTTTCACACATGGGTTTTACATATTCTGGTTTGCAGTCATCAAAACCCCACAAAAAGAACTAATAGGAAATTTATTACTTAAGAGACCAATCAATAGTTTATTGGCCCTTTTGGGTGTCTTATTGAAGTCTTGGAATAGAATGTTTCCTATTGGTTTGGTCTTTCTCATTCTTTCTTTGATATAAATATGTCACAAAAATAATCAAACTGACATAGAAAATACGAAAGTCCTAGCTAGTTTCTTAATTTGATTTCTTTAACAACATTAAAACTTACTAATAAAATTCACAATTTATAAGTGGTTTGAAAACTCAAAGAACAGAAAATGAAATAAAATGAATTATGAAAATAAAAAATAAAGACAAAAAATAATAAAAAGACTATTGCATAAGTCCGGTGTGAATTTCCAGTTAATCCGACTAAGAAACGTTTTCGATGTTGTCGACGTCTTTCACTAGATTCAGTGTTCAAAATTTGAGTCACATTTTATATTTATAATCCTAAAAAAGAGGACGAAAGCACCAAGAAACTTTAATAATTTGAGATGTCATTTATAATGGAAAAAGGATCTTTATTGGTGACGAATTGGAAAATGCCAACAGTAATTCTCTTGATATCAAGTAGTGTGATTTACCAATTAGGAAAAAGGTAGAGTTATCATATGAATGATTAAGTACAATTATACACATTACATATACAAAATAATCATTAAATTTATTTAAAGTTCTAGAAATGTACCCAATACCATTAAAAACACAGAGAATGGTTTTGTTCTTTTGTGGATTGGGAGGATGACTAATTCAATCATTTAATTAGAAATGAATGATTAAGGATAGAGTAAAATGAAGTGAGTTACATTGTACTTTCAAAAAAGTGAGTACTAAAAATATGCATATCTGTATAACACATATCATAATATTTTGAAGCTTTCATCTAACAAAACTACTCCAAACATTTGAAAGAAAAAGGAATAAATGTATCATTCGACAATGAAACCATATAAAATACCTCCATGTTCATACCTAAGTCGAGTAAAACAAATTATGTATATCTATAAAATACTAATGTCTTTTTAAAAAAAAAATAAAAAAAATCATTCGGCCCCAAAAGTTTATCTCATTTCAACTTTGGTAATTTATTTCTCTAATATGGTGAATTTCATTCTTCGTATAATACTTCAATCATTTTTTAATCTCTATCTATATCTTAATTTATCAAGTATGCATTATAATTTGATCAATTGATCACTAGCAAGACGGTTAGAAGTGGACAAAGATATCAGTGTTGACAAATGAAAAAAAAAAATCCTCAAATCGATATACAGATGGAACTAAAAAATATGCATGTGAGTCTTCTATTTTATCAAATTTGCATCAAAATTCAAGTCACACACTATCAAGATTATTCCTAGTGGACGAAGATATCAATGTTGGTATATAAAATTCACAAACGAACTCACTACATTAGTGTAAAGAAAAGAAAAAAAAAACAACTATCACTACAAAAAATTTACAAGGACACAAAGATTGAGACGCTATTACTAGTGTTTGAATTTTTTATAAAAATAACCATAATTAAGGACACAAAAGAAAACATTCCTAAATTGAAGACAAATTAACATAATCGTTTGCTTTTCAAGGACAATTCTATTTGTGTCTCCTTATTTTAGTTGTGACAACAACAATAAGGACACTTTATGAAGCATTGGTGGTATAGTAGGACACACAAATTAGCGTCCTTAATAGCATTAAAAAGAGTTATTAGCCAACTTTTTTGTTGTAGTGTACAAGTCTCATAGCTAGGCTACTACTCCCTTTTATAACAATTGGTTTTAAGATGAAACCTCTTCAATTTTTGTCATGACATCAGAACGGATCACTAATTGTGGTCCGAAACTTTAACTGACCTAGCAATATACCCGGAACCGAGATAGGTCTCAAATCTCAATCAGTTGCTGGTGGCCAATTCTGCGCCACCTTTTCTCGCGCCCAAAAAAATACTTTCCCAACAATTCAGCTGAGTCTTGACAGCGAGGGACAATCAACATAGTAAATGTTAGCTACATAACCTTTCATCATTAGGGCTCCACTTTCTCTCTCTCTCTCTCCACAAATTAGTTTAGAGTTTTGTCCTTAGTACTATATCTCTCATTTGCTCTTTCCATTCTCCCCTTGTTTAAGTAGGGTTTTCAAGCCTTGATCTCTCTTGCTCAGTTAGCTAGGATTCAAGAAGCCCTTTTCCTCGGGATCCGGCCTGGCCTGGCTCAGCCGTGTAAAACGGGTTTTAGTCCCGAGGAGAACTTCTTCCTCCTCTTCGTCGGAGATTTCACTTCGCCACGGCCCGATTCAACTTCTCATCAAGGTTTGGAATCATTCAAAGTTGTGCGTGTTAAATGAAATAAATTGAAAGTTGTGATTGATTTTAGGATTGCCATTACTTTAAGCTAATGCTAAGCTAAGATAATATATATCTTGCATATTAATTTGAGGTTCTCTATCTTCTGATTTTTCAGAAAGTAATATTTCGTGTCATTTTTCACGTTTTTTCTCTAGATTTTCACCTAGTTCAATTTCACTTTTTTTTGTAGGAGGGCATTTTGTTACTACTATAATAAGAGTACATAATTGAAATACTATGATTTTGATATTGATTTTACATGCGCTCTTTTTTTATATACATAATTATAAGGGGAGTGATGAGAACTTTGCATGCATCTCACATGCCTATATTTTTTTTCTTCTCATTATGATACAAGCACTAGTATTGATTTAATTAATTTGGCATCCACCCCATCCATTTTGCATTGAGAAATTGTTGTCGATGATTATAGCCTTGCAATTTCTTGTTGGAATTCATCATCATTGACTGCACGCTTAATACTCCATATATATACGTTCATTTAATTTTGTGATTTTTTTTCATTTAATTAACCTTTAAAGTTATACTATGAAATATCATGTTAGAATTTCAAATCTAGAACAATTTTTACATCCAAATTAATTTGAAATTCGGACCAGTAAGCTAGTTTATCATGTCATATTTAGATATTAATAAAAAAGAGAGCACTTATTTTTCATAAAGATTCATTTTATTTTTGTTGCTTTACGTACACATTAAAAACCAAACACCTCCAAAAATATGTTTAATTTTATACGAAACAAACATTTAGCAATACGCTCCAAAAGCATAGTATTACATAAAAAAAATTAGGAAATTATGTCACGCGCAAATTATAATATGAACAATGTTTGGACCATATAGGCTGAATTATTCGATGATAGGGATATTTGGTGGACATGATGTGCTTTAATTCTTTCTTTCCTTTTTGTAAAACCCTAAAACAATCACATAAACACCTTTACTTTGTTGAGAAAAGAAGAAGAAAGAGGAGCAATTAATCTTGATGGATTGAATCAGATATTATGAATACATTTTCACACGTCCCTCCGGGCTTCCGATTCCATCCGACCGACGAGGAACTTGTCGATTATTATCTGCGGAGGAAGATTAGTAACCGAAGTATCGACTTGGACGTCATCAAAGATGTTGATCTTTACAAAATTGAGCCATGGGATCTCCAAGGTACAATATGATCATTTCTTCACGTACACTCCATCCATTCAATTCAAAATACCTCCTTTCACATCTATAATTAAAAAATTCGTTTCTTTGTCCTCATTTAAACACCGAATACTACATTTTTTTAATGTACTTTGATACACTAAAAAATTCCACCTAAAATCTCATTTATATATGTACTGAAATCTAACATAGTTATGGTTGATTTTGGTAGAGCTGTGCAGAATAGGAACAGAAGATCAAAACGAATGGTACTTTTTCAGCCACAAAGACAAGAAGTATCCAACGGGAACGCGCACGAATCGAGCCACGACAGCTGGGTTTTGGAAAGCAACCGGCCGGGATAAGGGCATCTATTCTAAGCAGGATTTGATCGGAATGAGAAAAACCCTAGTTTTCTACAAAGGGCGAGCTCCAAATGGTCAGAAATCAGACTGGATCATGCATGAATATCGCCTCGAAACCGACGAAAATGGAACCCCTCAGGTATGTAACTAGCTAGTTTAATTTTCTCAATCTATTGATTCCTCTATTTTTCTGTTTTGATCCAGATATACTGCTGAGTCGGTTAATGTTTCATCCCAACTACACCTAATTTAAGCTAGTACTACTATATACTCCCTATGTTCCATAGTAATAGAGTCATTTTACCATTTTGGTACGTTCCATAGTAATAAAGTCATTTCTCTTTTTAGTCAAAGTCAACGCATTTTTTCACACATACTTTACTCTCTCTTACTTTTTTCTCTCTTCATCTCTCTACCTTTTTCATTTTTCACTTTATTCTCCCTTTATTTAGCTCACCTAACATAATTTTTTTTAATCTCCGCGCCGAAAAGAAACGACTTCATTACTATGAAATGGAGGGAGTAGTATTGGGCCAGTCATTTTCCTTGTGTCTGAGTCAGTCATTTTTCTATTTCGGCATGGATAATATTTTAGCACAACTAGACTAAATTTGAAGCCCATATATATATATACGGTTAAATTGGGCCAGTTAATATTTCAACCCAACTAGTCCAAATTTGAAGCACAAATAGGTGAATGAATATTGTGTTTGGGCCCACATAGACAGTCTGGTGAGTTAATGTCTAATGCATAATATTAATGCAGGAAGAAGGATGGGTGGTGTGTAGGGTTTTCAAGAAGAGGATTGCGACGACGCAGAAAATGAGCGAGCACGACTCGCCTGTGTGGTACGACGACCACGTCTCGTTCATGGAATCTCCGAATCTGTCCTACTACAAGAAAGAGATGTCGTTGCCGTTGCCGTTGCCGTACGGCCCCGACCACTTCATCCAGCTGCCTCTTCTACAAAGCCCTAATAAAGTTGTTCAGAATCCGGATCTCGATCACAACTTTCACGTCACGGATTGGAGAGTTCTCGACAAGTTCGTGGCATCGCAGCTCAGCCACGAGGAGGTTTCCAAGGAGAACGAGGGTTTAGGGGAATTCAATGTGACGACGTCGTCTTGTCAGATTGATCTGTGGAAGTGATGTGCATGCGATTATATATTTACTGTTTCTTGTAAATAATAAAACTCATAGTGTCACCTATAGGCTATAGCTGTTCATCTTGCAATACTACTTACTACCTATATATACAAACTAAATTTTAAAAAAACACACAAAGAGGGAGGGAAAGTTTAGTACATATGTTATTCTTGTATGATTTATTGTGGTTGCACATGGTCATCTGTGTAATGCCTCTTATATATGTCCCTTTTGTTTTGTACGAAATTTATAAGGGCCAATATTGCCCAATAAAATATGAAGATTAGTCAAATTTTTTAAAATGAGTCGGGAAAATAATGACATTTTGATTTGTTTTCAATTGTCCTAAGGAGAAAAAACAGGCTGCCCATGTGTATATATATTTGTTGATGTTTTCAATGAAACAGCATGATTTTCTTTATAAATGGACAACATCGTTCATCTCACCTGTGGTGACGCACATGCATAATTTCTCGATTTTAACCAAAAAAAAATTAGTCACTGGATAATTGCAAACAAATTCAAATTTTATGATTTTCACTAGTATATATGTAGTAGTTTTATGTTATGAATGAGTACTATTATCGAATGTAAAATTTGTTAATTACTTAGAATTTATATGTTAAGAGCACTACTAAACTTCATAAATAAGGAGAAGTCGAAGTTGAAAGCTAAATAGGGATAATTTAATGGGGAAGTGTTACAATGATACAAAGTAAATATGCAGTATATTTCCTCTTTCTTTGCTTTTGCTGTCCGAAAGCAACGTCACTTAGAAGGGCAGGCTTGTAGAATATTTGGCTTTGATTCGTATATTTATTTGAAGAGCTGGTCGAATCTTTTACAAAAGCTTGTCTTATACTTTACACATACGTAAACTCATCGATATACTATTTAATTGATAGATTGATGATGATGAAGATACAAATGGTCCAATGCATGATGCATCTCTACCTACTTTCCGTATATTTATATATATACACAACACATTATTAGTGAAATCCTGCATTGTGATAGAAACTTTTCAATTTGCTTCATGATATTTAAAGCATATACAAAGTGTAAAAACAATAATAGCATTAAACATCTCATATTGCATTTACGAGAATCTTCTATCACTTAAGATTATGCATCATGCCATTATTTGATTAAGTTACACAAATGAAAAAAGAATTTTTTTCAGTTAGTAGGGGGGAAGAGATTTTAAGTATGTATTTCTTGCATGGAATGATAATATTTCTTAGAATTTATAACTCCATGACTTGGAAGTATATGCAAAAACTATACCAAAATATATATTAAGTCCAACCTCTATGAATAGGTCCCTAAAAATTACATTTTTAGTACATGTCGGTCTATTATACCCCTCTACATTTGAAAAATCTCCTAAATGTCATGGAGGGCATTTTTGGTACCTAGAAATTATAATTGGTACCTCTTCAATCATGTAATTATTTTAGACATACATAAAAGCACCTTTTACAACAAAAATATTTTCTTTTAAATTAATTCACTTAAATTTTTTAAATAATTACTTGAATAATGTATAGATTAAGCTTTATAATGAAAAAATTACTACAGTTCATTTTATTTTTTAGTAAAAAAATGTTACTTGCTTCGCTATACTATATTTTAATTAACACAATTAAAATATTTATTTATCACTTAAGTATAGTAACAATTAAATATTTAAGTAATATTTTTTGAATAAAAAATTACTATAATTCACTATAATATTTTTTCTTCTAAAATTTTAAAATATTTAGTAAAATTTTTAAGTAAAAATAAATCCCGCAAAGAATTTTCTATAATTCAGTTTAACATTTATATTTAAAAATATTACTATTAAATATAATATTTTCTTCGCAAATATATAGATTAATTTGTATAAAAAATAATATTTAATTTTAAAAATTAATAAAGCATAATTAAAACATATGTTTTCTTATTTAAAATTTTGAAATCATAAAGCATCAAATATTATTTAAATGAAAGTATAATTGAGTTTATAAAAGAAAATGGTGATGGAAGAAAAAATGAAAAAAAATAAAAGAATAGAAAGGTCCAAAATGCCCCATAATTTTAAATATTCACACTAGTGGTACTTAAGATTAGTTTTGTCTTATCCTATCAAAAATGATATAAAATATTTTTAGGGACAATTAATGTATTTTTAGGCAAGATCAGGGACTATTAGTGTAGTTCCAGCTGCAACATTACTAATATTGAAAATTAAATCGCTCTAAATATAAATAGTACTACAATATATACAGATTTTAGTGTTTATATATCGAGGTGAAGTACTGAAGTATATAGTATTCTAAATCAGAACATTGACCATAAAAAATGTAAATTTCCTAAAATCTGATGCAGCCATAAGGGAGACAGCACATTCTTTGGTCAATCATTCTTCTTTCCTTGTGTGCTTATCCATATCTTTTACAGTCAACCCCAAAATAAAATACTCCACATAATGATTCCATTTCCACCATATGATAATTGTGTCTAGGACCGGACTTTATAAATTAGTATAATTGATGAAAGGAAAGAAGACCGCCACTCGTAAATTATATTAAGACTAATATTACTTGGCATTTAATTTTGAAATCGAGTACCATAGATAGATAATTTAGTCATATACTCCATATATAATAAAATTGGTGTTTCTCTTACTAAAGTCGGAAAGTTAATATATACTATAGAGAGAGAAGATCTTTATTATATATACATATATACTCCACCAATTAAATTGTTTATAATACACTATAGTACCATTTATAAAAAATAATAACAGCAACTTAAATATGTATTTAAATCACTTTGCACTTGCCATTTAGGAGTAGTAGACATATAAAGTAATTAAGCTGATTTAACGAGAAAAAATTCCCTAGTCTAGACATACCATTTGGCACAATGAGTTAGTATGTCCAACAAATAATCATTCGATAAGTGGAATTCTATAAAAGTTATATTCCAACTATACATGATTATATATGGAAATTAATGGATGTAAATCTAAAAGTCAATTATTACTTTAAATTATGGGAAAAAATCTAAATATTTTGTATTTATGTCATATACATACTCCGAATTTAGTGGGAGTAATATATTTATACAATTTTACATGTTTTTTGTTATTTTATTTTATACTTTAAAAAAATTCTTAAATTTTTATATTCTATCAAAAAATAGATAAAAGTTGAAATAATTAATAATATATCAACAAGATTTAAATTAATAGCCACACTTTTTATTTTAGGTTAATATACGTTTGTGTATATAATATCACGTGTGTTCTACTGAGTACATAAATAATGAAGTGTGGCTATTAACTTAAATTTTGTTAACATACTAATGTATTAATTTCAATTTTTTTTTCTAATTTTTTAATAGCATATAAAAATGTAAGAATATTTTAAAACTATAAAATAAAATTGCAAAACACATGTATTATTATGTGTACGCAAATATTATTCCCATTGGATTCAATATGTAGTTGAGAATATTTAAAAAGGTTCAAAATATTTTGGAAAATTTTTCATAATTTATTGTAATACTCATTGAATGTTGATTTACAGTTTCCATGTATAATTATGTATAGTTGGAATATTAACTTTTATAGAGTTCTACTTGTCAAATAATTATTTGTTGGGTACACCAATTCATCATGTCTACGTGGTGTGAATGGTCTACTGAAATTTTTTCTCTCGATTTTAATTGTTAATTGAGATTAAATGGTTCAATCCGATTTTGCTCTTCGATTTTAATTGTTAATTGGAATTCCATTCCGTACATATTCTTTACTTTAAATTAGCAAATTTTAGTTATGGTTGCTGTTTCATTATTATAAGAGTATATAATTATTTTAACCTTCAAATTTAGAAAGAAATCATATTTTTATTACTTGGGGTGGAGCAATAAATGTTGATTGCAGTATTAACATTGCAATTTATAATACAGCTAGCCAAGATACTGTCCACAAATCTTAATTCTCAGTTCCAAATTAAGTTTCGACTAATTAATAATGTCAATAATTAGGATTTGACTAGATAGAAATTGGGGAATTGACTATTGAATGTCAAGCAAATTAGATTTTCAAGTTAATTGCAACTGTGTAGAAGTAATTAATCAGAAGTAATTGGATGATGAGTCTCAAAGAAAAATGTTGAACCAAGGAAATAAAGAAATTTTCAAAGAAACAAAATTAGATTTGCAGGGAGGGAGCATAAGAATGGTACATCTTCAACAATGTAAAAATCACCTAGAATTAATGAGGACTAATGCTTTGGACAAATTGAGAAGAGTACTAATAATCTTACATGATCAATGAACAAAAAAACAATCATGTCCATAACTCCAACAACATTTTGACACACCACGCCGTCTCGTTGGTTTGAGAAATCAAGATAAGAGGATCGAATCATTTCTCCCCAGCCCTTTTCCAAATTTGATAAATGTTGGTTGATCATATATTTCATCGTCAGCAAAAGTTTAGTGCGAAAGGAAAATAAGTGTCGGAACGATCACTAGCATCATATAGAGCAAGCGTATGTGCAGTGCTGTTGCTGAGGAAGCTTTCTGAGGCCTGCACATAACCATCAAAGTAAATTCATGGTGCTAAAGATGAGCAAATGGAATTATTTGCAGGTAGAGTTCACTCACTTTTGCATATGGCTGAGGGCACCACAGAAGAGAGCGTTGTCGGGGACAGGCAGTTCTGTTTTGTTGCTGGAATCTTCGGGGTTGATGATTCTCATGTAGGTCTCTTGCCCAAGATACCACCTATCGAGGTTGTCAGTCCTAAGGTTCCATGCACCAACATTGTCGAGCGACACATAGACAGCAGTCCATCCTCCAGCGAAAACCTGACCATCGAAAAATATAAGTTGTAAAACATGATAGCGCATAAGTGGTTGGTCATAGGCTTCATACCTGGACAGTGGAGCGAGATATCGCATCCCATCTGTTGTACGAGCCCCTGTTGTTTTCCGTCCAATCACCATAGCCCATCCTGAGATCATTCACCATACAAAGTGGTTAGGATGGGTAACAAGTCACCTGTTTATGAGATGAAATAACTAAAGATTGAGACCATACCCAACGACAAAGAATGAATATCCATCCACGTGAAATGTCTGTACAACTGTGTCGTTATTCTGGAGTATGATTTCTATGAATCCCTTGTATGTAGCGTTGATGAGAGATCTGTCCACAATTGCGGGCCTATCCAGTGGTTTGCTGGGGAAATCTAGCTTATAGTCGCCTTTCACCTTGTACACATCAGCGAGGCGTATCGGGGTGTCAGGGTTGACAAATGATATCCCGTTGTATGTTGCTCGTAGCTTCCCATTAATTGTTACTGGTGGAAAACTCTTGAGAATATACACATCGGTAACATTGATTGAACCATAGCGAAAAGAACCCTGTGGGTTAGGACGAGCTCCACTAGCACTCACGTTTTGCCTGGCGTATGCAAGAATCAGATTGAGGAACAGCAAGTAATGAGAAGAAAAGAACAGTTCGCATCAAAATTAACGTGCATCGAAAGAATCATACAACATAAAAACGAAAAGAGATGTGCTAAAAGTGCAGAAACTACGAACCTGATGGACAGCGCCTGGTTGAGTGAATATGATTTGTCATAAAAGTCATTCGGAGAGTCTGGGAGTGGACCAGAAGCCTTTCCTTTCGAGTTTGAATAATGCAAAACAGCGACACCGGTAACTCTCTGCCAGAGTGACTCATTCACAAATCTTGCACTGGCAACAATATAGTAATCGCTGCTTGCATTCTGATCCATGGTAACGAGGAAAGAGTAAGACTGCCCAACGTGGATATCCAAACTGGTGTAGTTCTGCTGAGTCGTGTAATAACCCTCGGTTTCTGCCAGAAGCAGATTATGGTTCTGAATACGAAAATTCAGGCTAGTTGACACCCCAACATTGTGGACCCTAATACGATACGTTTTACCTGCAATTTCAAAAACAAGAACGCCGAACACAAAACAAGGTTAGTCCATTATGTAATGTAATATACGCTTTTGTAAGGCATAAAGCGAACAAATCAACAATAAGAGATACTCCATCGGAAAGACAATCAATTGATTTGCCAGTAAATGAGTTTACGAAGTTTACCAGGATCAACATTAATAGTCTCGTGCACGATTCCATCAGGAACAAGAGATGTATTGTATCTGTATGGTCCTTTTCCATTGATCAAAACTCCATCAGGCATTCCTAATTCTTTTCCACTGTCAAGGGCTTTCCTTAGAGCCTGCATTTCGATACATGATCAAAATAAGAAAATTCCGTATTTCACAATTGAGTGCATGATCAAAATAAGAAAACCAACCGTGTGGTTTTGTGTGTACCAATCACCAATCATGATAACTATATCACCATCAGGGGTGTTGAAAGGAATAGGAATGATATTGCGGTTCATGATAACCAAAGAGCCGAATCCACCAGACGCCCTCTGCATGTTAAGTGATGGGAAGTAAAAGAAGCTACCAATCTGATCCTTCACCTGGAACTGGTAGGTCCAGTTCCACTTCGGCGGGATGGGGCAATTTGTGCCAAGAACCCCGTCCTGCCATGAAGCACGGCGCATCTGGATCCCGGACCTGTGACACCAGCAGTCTTATTACACAATCTGGTTCTATGTAAATGACAATCTAATGAGGTAAAGCTTACCATGTGACTAGGAGATTCTCATCTAACTTGTTCTTAACATTTACCACCACATTGTAATTCGTTGTAACGTTGATCACAGGGCCTGGGAATTTCCCATTGACAGCTATTACCTACAAATGGAGCAATGTTACTAGAAATTTAACACCAAAACAACATAATCAACATGCCAACCTCATAACATAAAAAATAGTACTACTAATAAACAACCAGAAAATCCTCAAAAGAGTAGCTAGAGTCAGAGATGAATCATAAAAGCTAACTCAGATGATTAAACAGACACTATTTATAGCAGATTCATATTGATCTACTGTGGTCCCTATATTCTACTTTTTGAAATCATCAAAGCAATAAAATCAACAGCTCAAATCAAAATTCAACTTTAATTGGGAGAAAGAAAAAAAAACTCAAAAGCAGAGACAATTACAAGAAGTTAAAAGAGCTTTAATAAGAAAAAAACCTACAAAACAAGACTAATGAATCCAACAGAATCAATATGGCAACCTCAATAGCACACAATAATCAACAAGAAAATCCTCAAAAGAGTAGACAGAGTCAGAGATGAATCATAAAAGCTAACTCCAATAATTAAATAGACACCATTTATAACGGATTGGTTTTGATTCCACTGTGGTCCATATGTAATACTTTTTGAAATCATCAAAGCAATAAAAACAACAGCTCAAATCAAACTTCAACTTCAACTTCAATTGAGGAGAAAAAAAACCCAAAAACAGAGACAATTACAAGAGCTTACATACAAACAAAAACAAGAATAAGGCATAAATCAATCCAACAGTTGCTAATAAGATCGAGAGAAATATAAAATTAATCAATTTTCAGTAAAATCACAAGGAAGAAATGAATTAACCTGTTGAGGGACACCTAATGGAGAAGCAGTGATGTAAGAGAAATCCAATTCGAAGTTAGCAAAGGGGTCGGCGCAAGAACCGATTTTGAACAGAAACCCAATGAAGAAGATCCAATACAGTAACCGGAATGTCGCCATTATTGATTTGACAGAAGAAATTTGCAATACAAAACAAATGGGATAAACTGGAAAAGGGAAAAAACAGAGTGCCCAAATGCAGAGAGAGTGCAAAAAGCGTGCTTCAACTTCGTCTATCAACACTCAAAGGAAATTGTGAGAGAAGAAGGCTTGATTTTCTTGGGCTTTGGGTGGAGTGAGTGATTTGCGTCGTTCTTACCTATAACCCTTTTTTCATGGCGCATTGCTTTTTTTTATTATTGTTTATTTTTCTTTGTCTAATTATATTAATAACAAGTTTTAATTCTAAAAGAAAGAATGTTCGAGAAGTTTAATATTTATAAAATAGGGCTAGCAGAGCACTTTTTAAATAATTATCCCAAGATTAATCTTCTTATAATACTATTTGCATTATATCCCAACACTATACATAATATTTAATGTACTAAGAATTTAGAGTCTCTTAATCTTTGAAACTTATGTTTGTATAATAATCACAGTAATTTTAAAAAAATTAATTGAAAAATTATGAAATCATTAACAAGTCAACAAAATGATTTAAATGACAATTACCTAATTTTTTATATATACTATACAAACATGTTTTCAACTTTCCATATTAAACTTAGCAACGTAAGAGGCATAACCGCATAAGATCCCCAGGATATTGTTATGAAAATAAATTTAGAATGTAGTGGCATTATAACTTACTAAAAGTTTAAAATAACAATGATATTTAGGCATGAAATTATAGATTCCATCATTTTATAATTCACATATTTTTAGTGTTATTTCAAGGAAATATTTATTCATATGATCGGCCGACATGAAAATATATTTCTACATTTGTCCCGCAAAATCTTCCATTTGCAATATTTCTAAAATAAACAAATCCTAATTATATGGTGGAATAAAAAATTGGAAATATGTGGAGTATAAAAATGGGAGTCAAAACCCCGCGCCCCTTTTTCCACCTCCAACGTTCCGAATTTCACATGGGAAATCCGGTGGGCCCATGTGCGTGGGGCCCAACTAACTAACATTTATACAAAAATGACTTTATTTTATCCGGTTTCATATTTCATTGTGTCCCTACCAACTCATTTCTCCATCTTTAATCTTTTCTTGCCGCCAATTTCGGCGTTCAATTTAACTTGTTTTAGATGTAATCTCTATCTATATACAAATTAAATTAGGTCAATAGTCTATGTCACTCCCAAATTGATCGATTTCATATCGCTCTGCATTATTGCTAACATATTGCAATGCTTTAATGTTACTATACCCTTGTTTTGTCTTTAACAAAAATGTTCCTTATTCTGGTTTTGATGAAAATTGGTTAGTCAAATGTCAGTTTATTGATTACTTACAAGTTAACAGTATAGAAATCAGTGTTGCATATTTTGAAAATTAATTATGATAAAACAAATATATCATATTCATTTATATTTATTTTCCTCATTTTAGGGGAGTATGATAAAAATTAATTAAATCATAATTTGACTATAATAAATGGTTGAATTCTTCCATTTATTGGGGATACCTGGAAATTGAAGAGTGCGTTTTACCTTCGCATATTCTCATTTCCTCTTCCAACTTCCAAACACTTACTTTAAACACAATTATTGTCATTAATTGAAAATTAGAAAATAGCATCGATGTCATATAAGATTTGACTATGTCCACATTCGGACAACACTAAAATCACACGATATAATTAACTATATATGGTTGGATGTCGACAATTCAACTTTAATATTATATTTTTTAATAATAGTAGTAATATTTTCTATCATATATTTGACTTTGCAGTCCTACACTTTTTTATATTTCCCCCACGAAATCCGCTTACATTCTTGCTATAATTATTAAACTAAGAATGATAATTAGCCAGATTGCATGCGCATATGACCTATCTAGCCTCAAAGTATAGTGGGATAATAACTATTTAAATTATGAAATTTGGTTAAATTTTAATTACTTATAATATTTGAAATTAGAATATTAAATTATGAAGATTCAGTTGTTCTTAATTTTTTCGATTCGTATATAACACGACGTTTTATAATGTTAAAAAGACGTTTTATAATGTTAAAAATAACATTATTTCTTTAAAAATGAAAAGAAAAATAAAAAATAAAAATAAAATAGTTATTTCCGTAAACATCACCAAATTTTATAATTTAAATGACCTCAAATATTTCGTTCAAATCTTATGCAACTGTCCACAAATATTATGTAACTGACTCAAATTTTATAACTTAAATGGTTATTATTTTAACTATAGTTGAAAAGTTGTACATTTAAAATTTAATACTAATATAATAAGAGTTGTTTCAATGAGAGAATCGAAAGAACTATACATTAACTTTTCTACTACGTTA
Organism: Salvia hispanica; assembly: GCF_023119035.1. Classification (NCBI taxonomy): domain Eukaryota; kingdom Viridiplantae; phylum Streptophyta; class Magnoliopsida; order Lamiales; family Lamiaceae; genus Salvia; species Salvia hispanica. The sequence goes on along the minus strand of NC_062967.1, from coordinate 29,867,693 downwards.
TTGTCTAGTTGTAACGATAGTCTTTAATTTATTAAAGTGTTTACAGACAACGCAACTCCTTTTGATGAATAAATAGTGCCTCGATTTACCAAATAAACATTTAATATTTCTGACTCAATTGCTTTATCCAATTGTATATTGCCCCAGTGATCGTATTATTTTATTTGTTGTATTTTTAATACCATTATATCCTATACTAAAATTTAATCCAAACGAAATAGTACAAGAATAGAGGGCCAATGTCCTTATTTTAGTAGTTGAAGTTTAGAGAAATAGGCCAAGCCCAAATCTTGGATGTTGGTCCGTTACATTTGAAATCTATCATGTGGGTATTCCAACTTGGTCCACGAGTTTTGTATTTCCAAACAAAATAATTGAATATTAAATATGAATAATAATTTAAAGCATATTTTTCAGACTGGTTACTTATATTACATTAATTGAATATTATAGGTTAGGAGAGTCCCATAAGTTGTTTCCAAGGATGCTAGCAGGATGAACTATATATAAGAAAATTCCATTGATGATTTGTATGGATCTATTGGCAGTGGTTATAGGTGTGGATAAGTTGATAATGATAGTGATACGTAGGAATTAGTGGCGGCTGATAATAGGATACACCTTTTTGACGGAGAGGAAGGCTCTGATCTTAACGGTAGGGTGGTCATATATTTGGATGAGATTGGATAGATCCTGATCCAAACCAATGCGTCCAGATCATCCGCGGGCACTTGGCAGCCACGCATCTCTCTCATCTTCACCAATACAAAACCTAAATTTGAATCAATTATTCATTTCTATGCAATCGAGATCATAGGCTCGTAGAACGGAGAGGAGGCGGGGCCGGGGGAGAATCCCACCTGCACAGAAATTTGATGGAGTTGGGAGAAGGAAGTGAACATCCAACCATACTTGATCTATGGCTTCTATTTATTGCTTTTTGGAATTTCGAAGAACACCCAACCCTTATTTATAGGCCAACAAGAATTTAAGTGGACTATTCTTTTTAATCACACATTTGTAGTGGAGTATATCTTTTATGTAATACTCCATTTGAATTCTATGGTTGTCTAACAACCACTAAAAATTTATGTAACTTTCTTTTCTCTCACATTTCTACTTATAACTTTTCCTTATATTATTATTTATTACTTTCATCCGTTCCATAATATTAGATTTATTTTTTTTATTTTGACCAGTTCATAGTACTAGAGTCATTTTCTTTAATTCTTGGTAAAAAAGTAACACATTTTCTAACTCTTACTTTTCTCCCTCTTCTACTTTATTGGAACTAATATCACACATGGGCTATGCACATATTAATAAGTGGAGTATATTTTTAAAATATTAATTTTCAATTTTAATTAATTATTCCCTCCGTCCCGCTTTAGCAGTCCCATTGACTTTTCTGCCCTCATTTTGTAAAAATGATAAAAAATAGTTAAAGTGGAGAAATGGTAAAGTAAGAGAGACAACCATTTAGATAAGACTCTTCTCTATATTATTCTCACTCTTAATTTACCATTTCTACTCTTTAACTATTCTTTTATCATTTTTATAAAAAGATGGCAGAAAAGTCAATGGGACTGCTAAAGTGGGACGGATGGAGTAAAAAAAATAGAATCAATATTAACAATGAACAATATGAATAACAATTTTAGTTATATGATAATCAAAAATCTATACAAATCAACATTGAAGCATAATAAATTTAAAACAAATCACATAATATAATATTTAAGCATTAAATCATGGCGTAGGAAGATAAAAATCTATCACAATGAAGAATTAAACACAATGGATAATTACTCATCATTTTTAAAACTTCTTTATACACTACATTAACTTTAAAATTAAAATCAACCTCTTCATTATAAACTAAAATCTTCAATTCTTCACAATTCGTCACTCTTCAACTGAACGCATAGGTAAAATAACTCGTTTGTCATCTTTAAAGCCGTCCGCCTCACCTAAAACTACAATAAAATAAGGAACAAAATCAATTTGCAATGCACAAAATCAATAATCAATATGTATAGCTACTTTCAATTTGTATAGTTTTCAATAAAATTAGAGACAAATTAAATTATACATTAAATTTACCTATAGAATAATCCTTTTATATTATTCAACCTACTTATGGATATGTATAAAAAAATTAGCCAATTATAATTCCAACATAAATTTTTTAACATCGATCAACTATAAAATAACATAGATGGACTAAAAATCTAATCATTACTATTGAAAAAAATTATAATTATTGAAAACAAAAAGAAAGAAAATAGTGATAATCATGAATTGATAAAATGAGATATGAGTACCACTAAGTTCTTCAACAAAAAGTTACCTGAGCTAGTGACTGGTGAGTATCAGCATCTAAAGCCGCCACACCTTTCATTACAGTAGCTGCCTTCTCCCACGCAGATATCAAAGCTTTACAATGGCCGCACCATAGGGCAAGGAACTCAACCAAAATTATACCATTCGAATTGAGCAGCTGTGCGACACAAATAAACAAAATTTTAGAAATACTACATCGTCTCAGCCAAAAATATGACAAATGGATTCTCACGTTTCCACTTTCCTTATAAACCACTTTTATTATAAAACCTCCCGCTCACTCCACGTAAATTTTAATTCAATATAATTTTTTAAATTAATCTCTAAAATTCTCCCAAAACTCTCCTTTTATATATTGTATAGATATCTTTTTATTTAATACATTTTTCTTAATTTTCTTAGCGCAAAGAAATGTCATTTTTCTACAATACTATTGATATTTATAAACAAATGGTGTGAATTTTTTATACGGGTAAAAAATTCACTAACAAGCTACAGTATTAAAAAACGTACTAATATTCAATTTTTTTCATGACAATGGCTCAGCATTAATACTCCAAAGTAAAAAGATATTCAATTAAATTTTTTTTAAAAATGGCCATGTTCAGTCACAAGCTATGCATGGGGTGGGAATGAGAGGGTGCAGACTGCAGAGAGAAAGAGATAACATGGCGAGAGCGACAATGAGGAGAGAAGAAAGCAACTTGATCATAAAGAGAGAGAGTTATAGTAGTCTACTCATTCATCTTCTCATCCCTCAATAAAAACTTTTGAGTATATTATAAAAATTTAAAGGTTTAAGTTCGAAATATATATCACAAAGATTTTGAAATTATATCTGCACATTAATTTTTACACTCTTGAATAGCGACTATTGACATAAGTAAATTAAGAAGACAAAACAAAATTTATAATGTATACATTCATCATACATCATATATGTTGGAAGATATCACGGAAGATACACCAAGATTAGGAACTAAATTAGAATGATCTCACATTAATTGTAAATTATCTCTTCCTGATTTATAGCTAGGGTAAATCATACCATATGTACATGATTCTCAGCCTATTTAGGCGTGTATTCTCCTCTCTATGAAATACACTTGAATGAATATATGAAACAATAGCAAACATGGCTTCAGAGCAGGAGATTCAGAGGCTCAGAAAATAGTTCATCATCGCCAATACCTTGTCCCGACCAGAAGGCGACGGACAACCGAACCTGCAAAATGTCAGGGGATGAAGATGATGTTAAACCCGGCGATATCAGACTCAAAACCAGCAAGAATGTGACGGTAGCATTCAAACTAAATGGGAGAAATTATCCATTATGGGCTCGGCTTATGCGAGTTGCCATTGGATGCAGACGGGCGTCGAGGCACATCACGGGAGTGCCGGCGCCCCCAGACCCAACAGATAAGGATATCTGGAGTGGGAAGAGACCGATTTGGTGGTCTTTTCCTGGATGGTTGACAATATGGAGATCAACCTCGTCGGAGATTTCACACATCACCAAAGTGCGAAGGCGATTTGGGATAGCTTGGCTGTGACGTATCAAAGTACGTCGGATGCATATTTGATATACGACCTAGAGGAGAAGGTCAGTCGAATTGTCCAAGGGGACATGGATCTGGAAACGTACTGGAGAACCCTGCACGGAGTATAGGTGGAGATCGATAGATGCCAGAACAAAACCATCACCTGCTGCGACAAAGGAGTGTGTCAGTATCGAGAAATCATCAATACATGCAGATTATACAAATTTTTGGCCGGATTGAATTCTCAATACGAAGGAGTCAGAAGGGATATCCTCAAAGATAGCCCGACACCTCCAGTGGACGTCGCATATGGCTGGGTAAAACGGGAGGCTATACGACAGAAAATCATGTCGCCGACGAACCCGACTGGAGCGTCGACTGGAGAAGCGCCGTCAGGAGGAGTGGGCTTCGGATTCGGAGCCCGAAACCAGTGAACCTCATCCCAACCGGCGCCGCCCCGCCAGCAGACCCAACACCCCGCCGCCACCAACAACCGCCGCGGTGGAGCCAACAAGCCAGACAAAACCAAGTTGTGGTGCTCTCATTACGGGATGAATAAACATACCAAGGAAACCTGCTTCAAATTAGTGGGATTCCCGGAATGGTGGGATGAAACTCAAAAGGGAAAGGCACGATTGGCCATCGGAGTGGAGGAAGCCGGTGGAACAGAGTTCAATTCCCGTGGGAGAGGCGCCGACGGAGAAACTCCACGCGGCGGCGGCGGCAGGCGAGGCGAAGAAGTCGGGCAGGCAGCCTTCGCCGGACGCGTCGGAGGAGAAGAGAGCGGCGGCGGGATTTTCCCAGGAGGTAATGGGCTGGGTTTGAGAAACCCTAGCCCAATTTATAATTTTCCTGCCAGCCCCTCTTTTTTGAAAAAATTACATATTGAACCCCATGTCTCACAATCTGACCCCCATAGTTTGAGTATTTTGATAAATGACCCCATATTATGTGATAATGCATTTGTCAGCCCCAATAGATTTGAAATCTTGCACAAATTGCCTATTGCATGTAATGTAGAATGTAAGCCGAGAGAAAAAGATAGAGGGTGGATTTTTTATTGTGGGGCGACTGATACTATGACTCATGATAGGAGGGATTTTTTGGATTTTTGTGGAAAAATGAAAAGTCAAATACAGACTGCAGATGGGGAATTAACATCAGTAGAGGGTAGTGGAACAATTGAGATTTCTCCCACGCTAAAATTGTCGAATTGTCTCTATGTTCCCAAATTATCTCACAAGTTGATGTCTATTAGTCACGTGACGAAGGAATGAAATTGTACGCTACTAATGCATCCTAATTTCTGTGTATTACAGGATATCAGGACGAGGAGGATAATTGGGCGTGGCACTGAGCGTCAAGGCCTCTACTATGTTGACGAGATGGCTCACCAAGGGAGTGCCGCAATGCTGGCTCACGGATCTGCGACTCGAGAAGCTTGGTTGTGGCATAGACGTTATGGTCACCCATCTCATGGTTATTTTAAATTACTTTTTCCTAAGTTTTCTCATTTTAAGAACTTTGATTGCGAATCTTGTGTTTTGGCCAAAAGCCACAGACAATCGTTTAAGTCATCTGAAACTCGAGTTAAGAGTCTTTTTTCTTTGGTACATGCTGATGTCTAGGGTCGTGCACCCGTTACTGGTGATCATGGTTTTAAATATTTTTTATTGTTTGTGGATGATTGTTCGAGAATGACGTGGGTATATTTTTTGAAAAACAAATCTGAGGTGTACGAAAAATTTGTCCTTTTTTACAAACTGGTTCAAACTCAATTTCAGACAACCATTAAAATTCTTAGGTCAGACAACGGGAGGGAGTTTGTAAATCGGGAAATGTCAAATTTTTTCGTGGATAAAGGGTTAGTTCACCAAACCTCTTGCCCATATACACCCGAACAAAATGAAGTAGCTGAAAGGAAAAATAGGATCATTTTGGAAATTACTCGTGCCTTGTTTTTTGATTCTAATGTTCCAAAATTTTTATGGCCTGAGACTGTTGCTACATCTGTGTATTTAGTTAACCGTCTACGAACAAAAATTTTAAACATGAAAACTCCTTTACAACTTTTATCTTCCCTAGCCAAAGTACCTGAACCACTTACCTTACCACTTAAAATTTTTGGGTGTTCCGTGTATGTCCATGTTCCAAAACACGAAAGAACCAAATTTTCCGGTTGCGCCATAAAATGTGTTTTTTGGGGTATGGAATCAACCAAAAGGGGTATAGGTGCTTTGATCCATCCTCTAGGAAGATAATAACCACTATGAATTGCAACTTTCTTGAGTGTGAGTATTACTACACCAACCTTAGTGGTCAGGGGGAGAGTAGAACTATTGATAGGACGAGTGGACCTCTAAGTTGGTTTGTGTCACCACCAAGCAACTCTGTCGCGGAACCAACAGAGACAGTTAGTACTGCCGCAGAGCCTGTCTTGTCAACAGCGGAGCCTCCTCACTCGCCTTCTCCCGATAGTCCTCCTCCAGTGATATCTGAGGTAATTACTGAACCTGGAGTCAATAGTACGAATATTCCTAATGACTCTGTGACAGAACTGGAACCGATAGAGACTGCTGCGATTGATGGAGATACAGGACAGTACATACTCCCTTATCGAACCACAAGGGGCGTCCCACCCAAGAGGTACAACCCAGAACGTATCTCGAAGAAGAGTAGATATTCGGTGGCGAATCTGGCTAAAGCAAATTTGACGGAGATGGCAAAGGCCTTCACAGTAGCTCTATATGATGAAGAGGAAATTCCCAGAACTGCGGAAGAAGCAATGAAAATCAAACATTGAAGGGAAGCAATGCTCGTAGAAATGAAGGCACTAATGAAAAGCAGAACGTGGGAAGTGTGTCTGAGACCCGAGGGGTTTAGACTAGTAGGATGTCGTTGGGTATTCACGATCAAGAGGAAGCCAGACGGTTCAATTGAGCGCTACAAGGCGAGGTTAGTGACAACAAGGCAGCAATAAGCATATCTGAAAATCCCGTGCAACATGATCGAACGAAGCATGTTGAAGTAGACCGCCACTTCATCAAGGAGAATATAGAAGCTAGAATTGTGGACCTTCCATTTGTTCGTTCAAAAGACCAGTTAGCAGATATTCTTACGAAGGCTGTGGATTTAAGAAGCTTCCATGAAGTATTGGGCAAGTTAAAAATGGGTGATCCCATTGTTAACTTGAGGGGGAGTGTTGGAAGATATCACGGAAGATACACCAAGACTAGAAACTAAATTAGAATGATCTCACATTAATTGTAAATTATCTCTTCCTGATTTATAGCTAGGGTAAATCATACCATATGTACATGATTCTCAGCCTATTTAGGCGTATATTCTCCTCTCTATGAAATACACTTTGAATGAATATATGAAACAATAGCATACAATATAGAATGTTCATGTTCAAAAAATCTCCAACGAAGGTCCTAGATGGCGATTGCCACTTGCAAAATTTTATACAATTTAATGTTTTGTTGCGACGCCAATAGTTACAAATTGTCACATTGTGGGCCATTATTATCCATTAATTTGCTATAGTCTTTTGGAAAATGACATGGATTTAGCACTTTGTTTGTTTTGTTTGGTTGGGATGGTACGGTTAAATTACACAAAAACGACAATTAGAATTTGACTGGTTTTAGAAATATACTACTCCTATAAATCAATCTTGAATATGGACAATATTTTGTTTTCTACACAGCTCGAGAAATAGATTACCAAACTGTCAAATTGTAACTGCCGTGTTGTTTAATTAAGGTTGGGAAATGCTGACTTTAATAAATACTCCGCTGTACTTAGAAATTAAATCTCATCTCACTGTGTCACTTGTTTTATGAAAATTTAGTAGCTTATGTTTGGTCTTCTTAAACCATTGTGCTACTTCATTAGCAATTAATGTTCCGTTGCGAATTTGTCCATTTTTGACGAAAACATGATTATATAACAAGCCATAATTAATGGTTATTTCTTAGATTTAAACATTACGTGGTGAAGTTACCGATATAAATATCTATAATCCGGTTAATTAGTCAAAGAAGCAATTTAATCTATCTATCTTGTCCAAATCGTTTTCATGATAAAGAATAGTAAACTTTTGTATTCGTGTTAATATATCATTTTTCTGCAACGTCTTTGTTACTATAATTGAATTATTAGTCTTCTCTATGAAAAATAGAAGAAGATATTTATCATGAGATTCAATTCAATTCCAAAAAGAAGAAGATATTTAATTTATCACGTTATTATACATAATATCAAAGCTCGTTATGTAGATGGAAATTATATCGCCATCTTCGCGTCTTCTTTTAGTTTTGTTTATTTTTGCATACGTTTGTGTTAAAATGACAACCTCTCTTAAAGTGATACCGTGACATTACTTATACAACAATATTATAAACGTTACACAACAATATTATAAACGCTACACATCAATCTATAGATTGTTGTATAGTGTGTTGGATATTGCTGGTCAAGAAAAATTGTTGTATAGTGTACAACATATTGCGGACTGTCTTTTTCAGAATTTTTTTTTTGCCACGTGGCAGCTTATTATTCGTCCACGTGTACAAATGATTAGCTAGGAATGGTGGTATGGTGTTATTTTAAGAAGTGGTGACACCTAACGCTCCCCTTTTTGCATATATATAAAGCCTGTATACATATAATTAATTATGCTTGTCCAGTTGTCCTTATAAGAGTAACTCAAATCGGAAAGAATACACAGTATTTATTTTCAATAAGTAAAATTTGTGAGAAGGTAACAAGAAATTAAAAATAAAAACGTTTATAACTTGAAATGGACTTACGACACGAGCTAGAATATGGGCCTAATAAGCATATTTTCGGCACAGAAATCTAAGATTGGCCATTTGGGTCAGTTGGCTAAGAGCTCAAAATGGGCCTCTGGGCTTATCCTAGTATTAATAGTAGTAGTAGTAGTAGTACTCAGTACTTAATATTTTCTGGATTTATGAATCTTAGTATTTACACCACAATATAATAAATATACTAATGCTCTATCCGTCCTCTGGATGTTCATATTCTTGAGTGACATAAAATTTTAAAAAGAATTGTAGGTAGAGTAAATAAAGAGAAAAAAGAAATTAAATATTTTAATAAAGAGAGGGATTTATTTTTAAAAATGAAAAATTTACATTTTAATTAGAAAGAGGAATATTTTGAGTGAGACGGAGGAATAATAAAATTACATAAATGTGATACTGTTAAAGCTACATCCTTACATCCAAACATTACTAAAATCATGCAAATATGCAACGATTTATGGTTTTGAGAAGCGGCAGTTTTGTTTAGGTATGATTTTTGTTGTTGGGCACATGACATCAGCTGTGATTTCTCTCGGATCACATCAATGTTAAGCACCATAGTCAAATTCTAGAATTACAAGGATGAATACACCAAATTTCATACTCATATAATAAAGTCATGCAGATTTATTGTATTGACAATCGGCAATTTTGTCTTATAGGGAGTAGTACAGTAGTAACATTTTTTCAGTATATATAGTACTCCTTATCGTAAAATATACTTGTATACCAGATTCAGTCCGGTTACAATATAATACTACTAGTTACTACTATTTTCTTACATTGATCGATATTTTTGATAGGAGTATAACATTATATAGTACTCTCTCCATTCAATGTTAATTGTTTAATTTTAGGAAATTCAAACATAATTGAGTCATTTTTCAAAAAATCTTATTTATTGTCTCTTACTTTATTCACCATTTATTTGCATTAATCTCAATTAAGAAGAAAGGAGGAAGTATGATACATAATCCTATAATCCATTTGTTGAGACAGAAAATAGGTGCACTTAAAGGAGTTGGTAGTGATTAAAAGGTAGCGTGGATAATGGATATTATTGGATATAGTGGCTCTGAAATCTTCAGCTTTCAACCACTCATCCATATTCCATTCACACACCGCCGGAAGAAAAGTGAGATTCAAGAAAATGCAAACTCTTCTCATTCTCATTCTGGATTAATGGTCGTTAATCAATCTCAATAAATTCTCGGATTATTCCTTGTCTCTCTCATTTCAGTCAGTCCATGGCTACCTCCTACGGCCTCAGACACAGCACCACCGCCGCCTCTCTCCTCCTCCTCCGCAATTCCCACATCCACCTCCCCCGATTCCGACTCAATACACACCTCTTCATCCCCAACCCTCACCCACCATCATCATCTCTCTCCATCTCATTCTCCAGACTCTCTCCCTCCGCCGCCCTATCCTCCTCCTACGCCGGCGGCGAAAATGAGGAGCTCCCCGGGGTGGCGGAGGCCATGAACATCTCCCCGGCGACGGCGGCGGCGGTGGGGGTGTGCATCGCGGTGGCGGTGCTGGCCCTGCCGCTGGCGATGCCGTCGCTGGGGCGGGGGCTGCCGCTCAAGACTCGCGCGGTGTCGTACGCCACGCTGCTCTTCGGATTCTACATGGCGTGGAACATCGGGGCCAACGACGTGGCCAACGCCATGGGGACGTCGGTGGGGTCGGGGGCGCTGTCCCTGAGGAGGGCGGTCATCATCGCCGCCGTGCTGGAGTTCTCCGGGGCGCTGCTCATGGGGACGCACGTGACCACCACCATGCAGAAGGGGATTCTCGTTGCCACTGTGTTTCAGGGGAAGGAGACTCTGCTTTTTGCTGGCCTTATTTCTTCCTTGGCTGCTGCTGGCACTTGGCTCCAGGTATATCGAATACTAGTACTATCACTCATTAACTGCTACCAACTCTTCTTCAATTTGCCTACTTAGGTTGCATCATACTATGGTTGGCCTGTCTCTACCACGCATTGTATAGTTGGATCAATGGTCGGATTCGGGCTAGTCTACGGAGGCGCTGGAGCTGTTTTCTGGAGTTCCCTCGCTCGAGTCACTTTGTCCTGGGTCGTGTCGCCTTTGGTGGGAGCATTCGCCTCTTTCCTCGTCTATAAATGCATCCGCAGGGTATGTATGTACATATGTTTCAGTCTTGTGGATGCAGCCTCAAATCTAAGCCTTGTCTCTACATCTCTAGTTTGTTTACAGTGCTCGAAACCCGGGGCAAGCAGCAGCGGCAGCTGCACCATTAGCCGTCTTCTTAGGCGTCACAGGGATTTCCTTCGCTGCATTCCCTCTCAGCCAGACTCTATCTGTAGCTATCGCGCAGGCCTTAGCCTGTGGCGCTTGCGGAGCTGTCCTGTTCGACAGAATCATAAGGACACAGCTCGGCCACCTCCTAGACAAGCCTCCTAAAGATGATGCACAAGTGACAGAATCGAGAACAGAGAACGAGTCGAGTAAAAACATCGGTCTCCTGTCTGATATAGCTGGTCCTAAGGGAACGCAGTTGAAGATAGTTTACGGAGTGTTCGGGTACATGCAAGTTCTGTCGGCCTGCTTCATGTCATTTGCACACGGGGGGAACGATGTCTCCAATGCGATAGGCCCTCTGGCAGCGGCCCTATCGATTCTGCAAGGTGGGGCGTGTGGCGGTGAGATTGTGATCCCTAATGACGTGCTGGCATGGGGCGGATTTGGGATCGTTGCAGGGCTTATGGTGTGGGGATACAGAGTTATCGCGACTATTGGGAAGAAGATAACGGAGCTGACACCGACTAGGGGCTTTGCTGCTGAGTTTGCAGCAGCATCGGTTGTGCTTGGGGCTTCGAAGCTCGGACTGCCTATCTCGGCCACACACACGCTGGTTGGAGCAGTGATGGGGGTAGGGTTCGCAAGAGGGCTTAACAGCGTACGAGCAGAGACCGTGAGGGAGATTGTGACGTCGTGGGCTGTCACCATCCCTGCTGGTGCCACTTTTGCTGTTGTTTATACATGGATCTTCACCAAGTTCTTATCCTACTTACTGTGAGTGAAACTCCAATTGTTTTATTATAATGTGCACTGAAATTTTTCAACTGAGATTTATGCATATGATTCGCATCTTCCACATATATGTTATTCACTTATGGAGATCTCATGATAATCAAGTATTATTTCTCAATCAAGAAGAAAGTTCATAATCAAACACAAGAAGCCAATAAACATAGAGGAATCTGATTAAACGGTTTGTGTTCATGGAGATAACTCTCGTATAGAATCGAGGCTCGGCTCCCAGTCGCTTTCCTTCCATAGCTTCGGCTTTTGGATTGGTGGAACGAATGGTCTCTTCTCTTTCACAGATTTTTTCGCTGCAGAATCTGCACGACGCGGACGCTCTGTGGAAACGAAGAGGTCCTGAGCAGAAGAGATGGATTCCTCGAAACTAACATCTCCGGCTTCTTCAATTTCACCGGCCCTCCCTCTGGCTGAGTGTTTACGTTTCAACTTCTCCACAGAAGTACGCCTCATGAGAAAGTATTTCCGGCCAGGTAACAAGACGTCGTCTGCTGTCAAGACAGATTCCTGTGGGCGGTTGAAGACCTGAGGAGTAGTGATGCAGAAATCTGGGTATTTCTGAATGAGTTCGGAGGCACGAATTCGAGTATGATACATTTCTACTCGACCACCAGCATGAACTACCCTCACCATGATATCCTTCATTTGCCTGCTCACACTCTGTGAATGAGACGGCGTCTCCTCTCTCACCTCCTGCTTTCTCTTGCACGTATTTTGCACGGCTGGGCTTGCGGTCGACTGGAAACATGAAAACATCCCTCCAGCATCTCAGACCAGCAGAAGCAGATTGATGAAGCTGTGGTGTGGGGGTAGGTATCTAAAGCTCTAAAACCTATGTTTTTCTTAGTTTCCTAAGCTCTTTCCTTTTTTTAGCTTTATTCTAAAAGTCCAACGGCAAGAACTAAGTTATCGATGTCTACGCATAGGAATTAGCAATGATGCTTAGAAATAACTTTTGGGATTTGTCATGTACCAGCTTTGCAAACACATTCTAGTGTTGATGTCATACTCCCACAGCCCGGACAATACCTGCCTTTCGAGCTTCTTTTTTCTCCCGTTTATCCAGTTGTTGTGTAGAACAAAACAGCCCCTTTCCTCGCAGGCCTTCTTTGTGTCCTCCTCCTCCCACAGACCACGGTATGCACCGTTTGGGAAGAGATCTCGATCCAAGAAATGGACCCGTAGGTTCGTTTCTGGGTCCAAGCACTGGTCATCGCCTAACCTGTAGGAGCCACCTTCCCCGCATAACGTATCGTAGAAGCTTGGTTGTTCGGATAGATTGGAATAGGCTGCGTGCTGCACCACCTTTCCCAGCGCAGCAATTGTTATTCTGTCTGAATGAGCATAATAGAAGCCAGAGTTAAGGCGCCGAGGCAAGTTCATTGCTCCTGCAAGAAACCAGAAGCAAGAAGTTATATTTGCTCTTTCACCATAGGGCAAAATGCTGAAAAAATCAACTTCTGATCCGCTCTGTATCTTTAGAAATTAGCCAGAAACCCATAAGTTTGGAATTTTTTCGCAACCATCAAACCAAACTTCATGAATTTTTTGTGGCAATTTGCCCTATTATATTTACCTGTGACATTAAATTCATCGGACTGTGCGACAAGAACACCCGGGCCGAAAGAAGTGAGATAATCCAATGGATTCTTGAACCAATACACATCCACATCACTCAAAAGCACATTATACCCAAGCTCCAAAATCTGCAGAACCATTCTTGACTTCACTTTAGTTACTTTCTGAAAGCATTCGGATCCGAAATGGCAGTCATCGAAGCTGATGTTGGTTGGAGGAGATGCACATTTAATAACTGGGACGCCCTAACATATGAACATAAAATGTTAGCTAATCTTGAAACCGTCAATCAAGCTATATAGATCAGTAATGGAGGTGAAGCCACCTGCAGGACTGAGAAATCATAGACTTCATCATCGAGGGCGCAGACCAAATAGTTCGGTACTTGGAGGTAACGCAGCCTGCAGACCCAGCTCATCAGCATGTCTTTGTAACTAGATCCAGCAATTCCAAGTAGAATTGTCTTGTTCTGATCAGCCTGCATTGCCAGTAGAGATTCCATGGACATTGGAAGTGTGACTGCTTTCGTCACACTCAACGCCTCTCGTTTGAAGCACCCTTCGTGTGACTTCACTGCTTCAACACAATCAAACAACTCCTTTTGTGTAGATAAAAAGAGGCTCTTGTTTCTCAGGTTCAGTGGTCTGTTGTATCCCTGCCAAAACACAGCGCTGTGATCCGTGTTTGTAAACAGATAGTTCCCACCACATGTAGATAATCTGAATGAATTAGTATAGTTCGGATCATCGAAAGAAAATGATCCATAGTTCCTTCCAAGAAGGGAATTCCCAGCAAGTTCCCAGCTTTTTTCTTGATCAAGCTCGCTTAGGTAGAAACTCGACACAGTCAAGGTTGCATCGATCACGAGCCTGAAATCAGAGATCAAAGCTTCAGTGACAAGCCAATGGTTGTGAACTCCCTTCCCAAACAAGAAAGGGGGAAGAACACCCTTGTGAAGAGGCAGATCTCCATTGTTCCATGCTATAAGCATTTTTTCTCCGCACGAAGCTTCTTGAACGAGCAACGCCTGCAACTAAGGAAGACGACAGTTTTAGCACACACAAGATGAAGATCTGCTTCTCCCACCAGAATATGATGAACCGGCACAATACCTTTTGTATCCTATCGCCACCATCATCAGACTGTAACGGAAAGGGGAAGGTGGAAGCGTTTCGCGATGAAGCAACGAGCAGCCAGTCTTGGTCTAGCTTATGAGCGTATCTCAAAGTGGAGAGAAGGTCTGGCATGAGAATGGTGTCTGGATCAATCAACACAGAAATATCTGATGAGGATGACAGAGATCGAGCAACCATTGAATGGAAAAAGGGGGTGCCCAGAAACCTAGTAAAACGATGAAAATGTAGGAATCCATCCCACCATTAGCAAATCAGTCCACCTTGAGTTAAGATGGTGAAAGAATCAAACTCACGTGAAATCGATTTTGGTCTCCACAGAGATTCGTGGACCAATGGAGGTAGCAAAGGAGGAAACAGAAGGGTCTTGGCTGAAAAGAACGACATTGATGTGTTCCGACAATCCGAGCCATGATCTAACAGCAAGACTCTGTCTTTCACCGAATGATCCAACGAAAGGCCTCGGCGCTGTAAAGATAGTGATGGTGGGGATACTCGAACTCTTCATCTTGATCTGGTCTTTCAGCATTTGGGTGCCGTAGAAGGAGACACCAATCAAGAAGAAGCCACATATCCAGACAAGCCAAAGTCCACTTTGCAGAATCTGCAAAATAAATTGGGGGAAACTGAAAAATGAGAATGCGTAGAAAATGCTCGACGATTTTATTCAACGAAATTGGGAAATTCCACTCTGTGTTTTACCTTCTTGTTATAGATACTACTAGATAAGAAATGCATACCCATATACATCTCCGCCCTTTGATTCACAATAAAATGAATCGTATTAAGCGGTTAGAAATGGATTGAAGGAGTGAAAATAACGCAAGTAATGGCAATACCATGTGACGGCAGCGTAATCTTCACCACTTCCGATGCTCCGGAAGGGAAACGCGTAATTTCAATTTCCTTATTTATATTCAAACCATTTCCTTTTCTTTTTTTGTTCTCCTTTTCAGTTGTCAACTGATTAAAAAAAAGATGAATTCGGTAGTGGAGCATTTGCGAACTCGGAGCTCAAAAGTTGCAGATAAATATAACTGTCTGTCTGTGAATTGTTACTTATTTATTTCTGTTGTGAGGAATTGCACTTATAATTATAAACAATGTGTTACTATATGATTGGTTCATAATTACTACTCTAATTAAGGAGGATAGTTTATGCTATAATCTTTTCAATTAATTGAAGATTTAAATTGTATAGTGCTTAAGTTGAAGCATGTGATGATGTGCATACTATAAAGTGAGTTGACAATTAAGTCAAAAGTTGGTTTGGTACTCCCCCATTTGGACCAACAATTTTCCACTCAAAGAACCCCATATTTGAATCAGTTCAACTATTTTAGCGAACAACATTAGAATGAAATCATTTCAATTTGATTAGAATTTTCAAATAAAATAAATCATAAATTAGGAATTAGTAAGTTATATAATTAAGAAAAGAATTTACTCCATGAAATTTAGGTACATACTAGTTTACAAATTTTGACACACATAAAAATGCTAATGGCTGTAACGAGGGTAAATAGGTAGTAGTGGAGTCACCGGGAGGAGGCTAAAGAGCGCCATTTGTCGGCAAGAATTACAGCTCTATTTCGACAACTTGCTGAGAGTTGCTCAAGCACAGCGTCTCTTGCTGGTGCTGCAGCCATTTCACCGGCCCTGGTAGCCAGTTCCAGGTACACCACACCATTCATTGCGTCGCCTTCCTGTCAACGAAGTAGAAATATCATCTAACTATCTGAGTTTTGAGCAATTACTCACGACAACTGAAAGCAAAGAGTGCTCGTGTTACATACTGAAATGAGGGCCAATCCGTGCTCATACTGAGCTTTGCTATGGCCATGGTCAGCTGCCCTCCTCATCCATTTTCTAGCCAACATATCCGATTGCTCCAAACCTTCACCGAGTGAGTAGCATAGGGATGTATTGTACATCGCACGCGCATATCCCCCCTCTGCAGCTCTTGCATACCAGCCAGCCTATTAAAATTAGTAATACGAGTAAAGGATAACCATTAGTCAGCAGTCTATGAAACTACAAGAGCAACTGTAACCCCTATGAACACCAACAACTTCATTATTTGGGCCATCATCGTTAAAATACAATATAATAGTCGATAATTAATTCTGCTAGAGGGTGAGTCAGGCTTTCTACAATACAGGTGTTTATAATCAGGGATGAGCATTATACAGAACACTGTTAAATTGTAAAACTAAAGAGGATCAAATTACAAACTTGGTTTCTTTTATACTACTCTTATAGTAATAAGTTAGTTCAGTTCCAATACAGAATTATGAAGAATTGGTCTGGTCTAGTTGTGCTTCTAGTCAAAGCTCAATTTCATATGCAACATCCAGATTCCAGCCTTGTACCAACTGATTTATCAACCAACGCAGCCTGAAACTTACAACCGGATGCATTTCTTCTGAGTTTCAATAGGTTGGCATATGTTAAGGTCAAAACAGTAGACAGTTGGATAACATCATACCGCTTCTCGTACACTTTGTTCCACCCCTTTTCCTTGATGAAAAGAAAGCGCCAGTTGGTATTGAGCGCGAGCATGGCCGGCAATGGAAGCCTTGTACAGCCACTCAACTGCCTGTTTGGTATTTGGAGGTTTAGCTGCAGCATATGCACAATCGTCATTCATATAGTAGTAGCTTTGTTTTGTAATCTCATTAATTGGTTTCTCAATTTCGTATGTATAAAATTGATTCTAGAAACATAACTTATGACAAAGATTTCTCATTTAGAAGTACATTAATCATCAATAACAGTCCTAAACATCAAACACTATATGCTGAAATTGATTATTCCCAAACACACACACCCAATCATGAATCACCAAGACCAAACAATAGCCTTTTCAAACACCCCCATTTCCCAATAAATCAAACCCGCATCTACCATAGCTAGAACAGAGCCACGCGCTGCCGCCTGCCGCCTTCAAGAAACAATCCAAAGCCTTGTCCAAGCAGGGCTGGCGGCCGTGCTTGAATTGCTTCCCTCGCTTAAACAAAGCCATGGCCTCGCTGAGCGGCTTGAGCGAAGCCGCCCTCAGATCCGGCAGAGTGAAGGACGCGGCGATCCTGACTAATGCGTCGTAGGGGATGCCGGAGATAGTTGAATTGGGGGGGTTTCGATGTTTTTGCCAAAGCGAGGGTATTCTTTTGCTTTTTGATCAAGGGAGGGGTGGATGATTTATGAAGAGGCCATTGCTTCTGCTTCATCTGGCCGTGGCGGCGGAATCGGCGGTGTTGAGCTCGGTGGAGACCGATAGCTGAACAAAGTAAACGATAGCCTTTTATTACTCATTTTTTTAATGCCATTATTTTATTTTAATCCATGCATAATTATTATTTAAATGTCATAAATTTAAATAAAATGTACTAGTACTATATATTAAAGATTAATAAGAAATGATGAATTGATAAAATATAGTACTACTTCATTATCTCGTGATTAATAAATTAATTGAACATCAATTCAAAAAGCTTATCTAGGGGTGCCGTTTGTCCGGAACGAATCACCTAAAACAAACCCTAAACCCTAAAACACATTTACAAAGATGTGTAATGATTCCACCATATAAAATTGTTCATCTTTATAAAATTATTTTATTTTATTCTGAGTATTTTAGGATTTTGTTTTAGGCGAATCCAGACTTTTTATATTGGGATACGAATTTATGATAAATAAACGTATTAAAAATAAGAGAAATGTTCCGCTGCACTCCTAAAATAAGCGACGGGTGAGCGACGCAGCCACGTCACCAATTAAGTTGTATACTTTTATCTCTCTCTTCAATTTCGGTCTCTCATCATTTTCTTCTTCGTTTTCTTTACACACTCGCTCTCCTCTCTCCCTCCCTCGGCGACTCTGCCTCTAGTTTTGCAACTAAGAATCCGAAATAATCTCTCTGAAAAATGGATCATTGCCGACTCTTTATAGTTCTTTGCATCTCTTTGCAAATCTCAACACTCTATTGTTTTCCCAAATCTATTAATTTCTTCCCCAATTCATGTCTTCTCGATTGGCAACTCCAATTTTTTTTTATTCAAGTGAGTTCTCAATTATCTCAACTCCCCTCTCTCTTTCTCTGCAATTTTCTCTTCAATTATTTTAAAGGAAATAGAGATAGAGAAATCTAGAATTGAGAAATGACAAAATCTTGCATGGTCTGATATAGAAAACAGGCGGAGATAAAAAAAAATGAAATAGAGATTCTGCAAAAATTAGAAAGAGCAGGAGGAAAAAAAGAAGAATCAATCACTCATCATTTATGAGAGAGAAACTAAATTAAAACTGATTGAAATGAAAGAAAAGTGCAGCAATAGAGGAAAAAGGAAAAGTGGAAAACTAAAAAAAATGCTAAGTAAATAAAATCAATAGGAAGAAAGAGGGGTGAATGGGAGTTAAAAACGGAAGAAAATTGGTGACGTGGTAGTGTCGCTCACACGTCGCTCATTTAAAAAGCGCAGCAGAACATTTCTCTTAAAAATAATACTCCTACTATATTAAAATATAAACAAGATAAAATATATTATATTATATATCACCACAAAATAATATAAAAAAAACATAAAATAGACTTCCTAAAATCATCAAGTAACTATCGGAATGTGGATACAAAATAGAAAATTTGAGTAAAGTATACACAAAATAGGAAACATAGGTGATAAACTACAAAATGGAAAATAGTTTGGAAATGTAGAAACAAGTCAAACTCGGGTCCCCACTTCGAGAAAACGCCTCACCAACTGCACCACTAATACTTCTTGCAATATCAATCAGAAAAATATACTACTAAGTAGACAATTATTTGGGGTACAATGGTACCCTTTGTTCTATGTTGGCTTCGCCAGTGGATTTAGGTGATCCCTTCCGCCGTTTGTCATTGAGTGGGTTCGCATCTTGTGGAACTCAAAATTCACTGCACTGCACTAAACGCTACTAATGCATGTTTATTACTCTATTTCTCTCCTTATCAAGGTTTAAGAGTGGAATCTAGGGCCGCTGCTGCCTTCTCCAAACCAGCGATACGAGCAAGCGTGTCATTTGACTAGGAAAATGATGAACGAGTCTCGACCATTGATCACCGCACCAAATTGTTATGGAGTAAAGGCAACTTATAATAAGTATATAAACAACCTGAAGATAAGGAATAGAAAGTACTCTCAAGCGTTTGGAAACAAGAACTAACAAAACTTGGAAATACCAATAGATAATAATCCTCTCACCGAGGCCTCGGTTTTCACCGCCTAATAACTTTAATCTCTCTTGATACATACTCAAAAACCTTCATACTCCCTCCGTTCCACAGTAATAGAGGCATTTCATTTTCTGCACTCATTTTGAAAAAAATGATAATTAAATAGTTAAAGTGGAGAGAGAGTAAAGTAAGAGACAGAATAATGTAGAAAAGAGTCTTATCTACAATATTCTCTCTTACTTTACTTTTTCTCCACTTTAACTATTTACAATTATTTTTTCAATATGAGTGCGCAAAATGAAATGCCTCTATTACTGTAGAACGGAGGGAATAGTATATATAGGAGTTTACAATATAATAATCCCACCAAACTTGCACCTAACTGATTCAAAATCAATTCTTATTTATTCAAATTAAATCTAATTTATTCAAATCCCTCCCATCCTACCTACTTACATTAGTGCATAATCATAGTACTATTTCAATCCTACCTACTTACATTAGTGCATAATCATAGTACTATTTCACAGTCAACTCTTGGGGCTACTTACATTAGTGCATAATCATAGTACTATTTCAATCCTACCTACTTACATTAGTGCATAATCATAGTACTATTTCACAGTCAACTCTTGGGGCTGATTTTATTCCAATCTATTTCTTAAAAATTATTCCATGAATGGGGACTGATATCATATTAAGGATTAATAAGAAAATGATGAATTAATATATATATATATAGGAGTATATATCAGTTGGTACATTTATTGAAAGGTTCCATTCAACCTCTAGCCCTAACATTCTTATGGAGTAACTAAAAACTAAAAGCTACTACAAAAAAGGTGAAACAGACAGAGCACGTAGGGAGATCACAACAATCAGATTTCCAAGAACTGAAACCAGATAAAAGTTATATGCAGCCAGGCAAATTTGGTCAAACCCTACGCTGAGAGCGAAGAATCCAGCACAGGCCGAAACTTAAGTGGGACTTTGAGCAAGGGAGCCTGGATTTCACCCGGCTTGCCAAGCTGGCCACAGGCGGCCATCTGATCATCGCCTCTGCTGGGTCGTACGAAGACCACCACTCTTGCTTTTGCAAGTATGTTGCGGAACTCTATCATCTTCTCGTCTGTGGTTGGCTTAAAGTTTGACCCACAATGGGGATTGAAAGATATTAGATTGACCTTGCAAGGAATGCCTTGGACAAGATTGATCAACCGCTTAGCATCTTCGACACTGCAACCAAATATACCAAATGATCGTCATACGGTCTATGGTTGATTTCCTTGTATCATTCACAGTGGAGTCTATTTGACAAACGACAAAAGATTTGCTATCAAAAGGATATCTGACCTGTCGTTCACTCCAGCAAGCATTACATATTCGAATAAGACCTTGTAGTGGCGTTTCAAGCGAAGTTCCTCCCGAAGTGTACCAAGAAGTAGCTCAAGGTTATACTTGCGGTTGATTGGCATGACCCAATTTCTGACCTGCATATGTTTTAGCAATGTGTTTAATTTAAATCTACTTTATATGTATAACTGTACATTGAGAATAATCAGAAAAAGAAGGCTAGAGGCAGTACCTCATCCGTGGTAGCATTCAAACTGACAGCTAATGCACAGTTGGATTCTTTAAGGAAACGCTTTAATTGTGGAACAAGACCACTAGTCGAGACAGTAACCTTACGAGGACTGAATTGAAGACCTTGCTCGTCTACCATTATGTCAGCAGCTTTTAGAACATTCTCAATGTTGTGAAGCGGTTCGCCCATCCCCTATAATGAGGAAACTTCAATCAGTAACTACAACCATGATGTGATTAGAGCATGAGACGTCTGATCAAATCAGTAGAACCTTCAACGCATGATCTCACACATCTAGGTCAAATGAAAACCATCAAACTCTGAATCTTAACCCATCATTAAGCAGATTTGATAACAGTAGTTGCTCAAAAAGAGTCATAATCAACTCTATTAATGATGAAATAACTCAATTAACACTTACCATGAATACAACATTTGTTATGTTACCAACTTCATGTGAGAACAGTCGCCTTGCAAACACAGCCTGCTCCACAATCTCGGCAGCAGATAAATTTCTTTTCAGTCCCATTCTGCCAAAAAAATCAACAAGAAAATCTATTACTACTTGGATAACAATAAACATTAAACGTAGGTAGCATTCTTCGGTTGAAAATTTGCACCATCCTTTTGAAACTCAAAAGATTTAAGTCCCAAGTTCATCTTCACAGAAGCCACACAAGGAGCCTTTTTCCGCTTACGTTCATATAATAAGAAACTAGAAAAAAAAAAGAACAAAAGAAAAGTAAATGTAGGTTAAAAATCTTGCCTCCCGGTGTAACAAAACTGACAATTCATGGCACACCCCACTTGACTAGAAACGCATACTGTAGTCCGGCCTCTAGGACAAGGAATCACAACGGTTTCAATC
The DNA here is from genome assembly GCF_023119035.1 of Salvia hispanica. Classification (NCBI taxonomy): domain Eukaryota; kingdom Viridiplantae; phylum Streptophyta; class Magnoliopsida; order Lamiales; family Lamiaceae; genus Salvia; species Salvia hispanica. Next base: position 29,845,527 of record NC_062967.1, on the reverse strand, counting down.
ACTAGTCCATCCTCCAAAGTGAACAGTATCTGTAAAATCCTGTGACTCCCAAATGAATGAGACGGTTCTCAAAACTGTTGAAGTGCGTGAAAGTAGTACACATGCAACCTAATACTTCGCGTAGCTAACTAGCTATACAAGGAATAGTGACTAAACCGTCAGTAGACATGTTTACCTTCTTGGTTCCATCTGAAGCTGAAATCATATCCTTTAAGTGTAGTGCCTTGAATTCAGCATGTGCACTTAACATCTTTTTGAAATCCTTGTTCAAACCTAACAGTGCCCAACAAAGCGGGATGGAACTATCAATTAGCCCAAAAAATGGAGTACAAGATGGTTTGGGGAAACAAATGAAAACTAATAAAATGTGTTAAGTTTTTCCAGAGACAGAGTGATAGTGAACTTCGTTTCATCGACAAACTTTCTCGATTCTCAACTTATACAAGGATAAAAATATAACTAGAGCAGTTAAATTCACAGTAGCTATAGAAATAAAACTTTATAGAAAAATTAAAAAAAAAACAGAGACAAAGTCACTTGATCACAGAGCTAAAGAGACCGACCTTCTAATTCTTCATGGCAGTGAGCCCAGATATTGTTTCCGTACAAGCGTTTCCATAACATCATAGCCTGACCAGGCCTGTAGCCATGCGACTGAACCCATTTCTGTTATAGCAGTAAAACATTGAGATACTGAACTTCAATTCAATTCAATTTGGGTCACTGCAAACTCATTACTTGGGCAATTATATCACAAGATGATAGATAGGAAAAAATCAAAACTTGGTAGTAGATAATATCAACAGGAAAAAAGCTACTAGAAAATTATATTGATTAGAAAGAAGAGAGAGCAGGCAGCTAAAGTTATAACCAGGCAATCATTCTTCAACTTAGGATTTTCATCAAAAAAGAAATAAAATTAGTAGGATTAGAAAGGAGAAAGAGCAATACCTCAAGCTCGTGATATCTCATCCCTTTCAAAAGCACCATGGAACCCTTGATTGGAATTTCCATACCTCCGTCGCACTCTAAGTTAACTACAAGTAAAACGTAATCATATTTGGGTGAGTTAAGTGTTAATGTGGATAGAGGAGTGAATTACCTTTAGGGTTGAGGGGGACGTTGGATTGGAGAGTGGCAGCAGCTGAGAAAGAGAGAAATCGGGCATTGGAATTGGCGATGGGGAGAAAGCGGAGTGGTGTGAGAGAGGAAGAGGAAGGGAAGCAGAGGGTTGCGAGGTGCCGCCTCATCCACTGCCCGCGGCTGAGCGTCATCTCCATTGCCTATAGCCGCTCGAGTTCCAGAACACACCCACTATTTTACCACTTTGATTGAATGCACTATCTATATGCTTATGTGATGCCATTGTCATCGAAGCAGCATCAAGCGTTTGTAGTCCAAGGGTTAGGATAATTGCCTTCCAAGCAATAGACCCGGGTTCGACTCCCGGCAAACGCACCCATTAAGTTTTTTTTTTTTTTTTTTTTTATGCAAACTTTAACTTCTGAAAAAGGAAATACACATAACTATGATATTGAAACGCTGGTCTCCCCTCCGCCTCAGAAAAAGAAAAAGAAAAAATAAAAAGAAGAAAATCCAGAAAGAAGAAGTGAAGCAACAATGGCAACTACTCTCCCACCTTCAACTCTCCACCTCCCTAAGCCTAACCCCACATTCCCATCCCAACCCCGGCCTCTCAAATTCCCCGCGCCTCCCCCTCCCCGCGCCGCCCCAGAAGACCCCCCTTCGGAAAGCTTCGAGGAGCGCCTCTCGCAAGTGCGGCTCCGGTACCGCAGCGGATCGGGGAAGAAAGCGGAGGTGCGGAAGAGCCGGAAGGGCAAGAAAACCGGGTCGGGTGCGAGCGTGTTCCTGCCGCCTGTGGCGCTGAAAGAGCCCAAATCGGAAGGGCTGAATGTTGAATTCGGGTTCAGCCCTTATTCGGAGCGGGTGAACGGGCGGATTGCGATTCTGGGATTGAGCGCTCTGTTTCTGGTGGAGCTGGCCACGGGTCAGGGCGTCATTAACTATCACACTCCCTCCATTGTCTTCCTTCAGATTTACTTCGTGGCCGCGGTTTCCGCCATTTATGTCAAATTTGAGAAAGAGAAGATCAGTGTTTGGCCCAAATGAAATTCTATTCATTTTCTTTTTTTTTCTTGTTTCGGATTCCTTTCTGATTTTTATTTTGTGGTGTCAAGAATTATGAATCAACAGATTTTGTGAGTATAACAAGTATTCGCACAATTTCAACTCTCTAAGTCTATGAGGTTTTTTGTTCATGAAGAAGCAGCAGATTCTTCTCCAGATTGGCCGGGATTATGTCGCTCATTCTAACCAAACAAATTAATCTCCTCAATTTTGTGCAAACAAATCATTTAGATACGTCTTTAGCGTACAAAATCATTTCAATTTTGACTACTTATATTATTTATATACATTGTGTTCGTTTTACGGGATCGAATCAAATTCAATTTCACAATTCAATCCTAAACAGATAATCGTAGGATAATTAATCATAGCTAACCTCCTATGACTAAAATAATCACACGACTCAATCTAATATTGTATCTTGATATTATTCATCTAGAAAACCGAACACCACCATACATAGAATTATTTTTTAACTGTTTTATACTCCATTTGTCCCCGATTACGAGTTACACTTTGACCGGGCACGAGTTTTAAGAAATGTAAAGAAAAGTTAGTTCAAAAAGTTAGTGCGATGTGAGACCCACTTACTATTTATGATAAAAATGAAGTATGACTCTTAATTAGGGACAGACTGAAATGGAAAAGTGTGACTCTTAATCGGGGACAAGGGGAGTATTAGTTAGTAGTAGTATAATTTATATTTATGAATAAAGATGAGAAATTGATAATTTTTAAGCAACAAGAATAACATATTTATAAAAAATGAAAACAATAAAGTAATGAGTAGTAGGAGTATATTGTCTAGATAAAAAATATATAACTAAATCTGTTTTTCATGGGGAATAGATGTCGTGTCGACGCAAAGATATGCAAGTCATGCAACATTTGTAGATACGTCTGAGCATGTTATTGTCAATGCCCTAAGAGCACTCTCATTTCATGAGTTTGGGCTAGAACGATATACAACACTATAAGGTATAGATCACATGATGCATCAGTTTGCTTACAAGATGACCAGACCATGTGGGCAAGTCTAATACTGGTGCATTGCGATTTATGAATGATTTGTAATCTCTTAAAAATCAATTTAGTAAAAAAAGAAATTAAGTAGTTATCACTACTAATCTAGGGTTGTTAGATGACTTTTCAAGACCATTAATTGTATCAAATGACAAAAATAGTACTAGTAGATTAAAAAATTTAAAGCTAGAAAGATTAAGGTGTTGTGGGTTGAAATAAAGAGTTATTTAGTTATTTTTATCATATAATTGGGCTTCTTAGTTCTTACGTTTGGGCGTTAATCTTATAAAAAAAAGGACGAGACCTAACCCACGCTGAAACACGCACGCCTACATCTCTCGTTATTCTCTTCCGCCGCGAACCCGCCGCCGCCACCGTCACCGTCACCGTCGACCGCCGCCTCACCGTTCTCTCCCTTCTCTTCTCAGCCTTCTATCTACCTGCACACACAGCGCGCTCCCGCGCACCACCTTACGCATTAGCAATTCCCCTTTTCATCTTCAACCGTTGAACTGAATCGGCATCTACCGCCCCAATCAAGGTAGAATTCGAAACCTAGTTTATTTCTATGCTTTAATATGAGAAAATCTCTTTTGGAAGTTGAGAAAAGGGAGGGTCGGTTATGGCGGGAGGAGTTGAAAGTAGGGTTACGATTTTCGGTCATTGCTTAATTAATGGCTAGATGCGTGACCTATAATTGAATTAAGTTTGAATTGTGAAAGAAAGTTGGAACCTTGGATGAGTATGTGGGCTGGCCGATAATTTTGAGGGTTCAATTTGGGGATTGTTGTCTAATTGCTTCGAATAAGGTTATATGATTGTGCTTGGATATATTTTGATACGATTGAGTAGGAATTTGTGTTAAAATCAAAATCTCCTGATAATTTTGTGGTGGCCAAAAATTTATGGCAGTTCTTCTTGAAATTTATGAGATACTCGTATTTCATTAGTTTGGCTATATGCAGTTATCTTTGATAATATTGGTCATTATTTAAGTTGAAAATGTGAAATAATGATTGAAACTTGGAAGAGTGGTGTATGGACGAAATGCTCTGTTTAGCCTCCTTTTTGAATTTTGTTTAGCATGCTGTGGGTTATTTTTGTTGAATAACTTGAAAGGTAACTAGTGAATACATATTATTTGCATTTCTTGTCTTTTACTTCACTAAATATCTAAATGAATTTCATAAGTAATTGCATATATAAGAATTTTCTGGATGCACTTTGCATCTCCAGTTAAGATATTAATATTGCTGCATATGAGCATTTCAAAAGCAAAGTAAATATTTACATGCTTTCTTAGCTCCAGTATAGTGAATATTCTGCTGTACTTGTACATAATGGTAACATGTAATTGCATTCTTTGTAAAAATGTGCTAGTATTGCTTACAAAATCATTGATTGTTTTCTGGTGCCGCCTTAATGACAGCACTGAGCACTGTTATTGATGATACACCTGCTCTCTATAGTTTTTATGTTTAGCTCTTACACCCAGAGGTACTTGTTCAATTCACTTTGATGTTACTGTTATGTTAATTCTACTCTTTATTCATTAGTTTTATTTTCATTTTCTGAGTGAACATTGATGAATGAAGGTTCACTGAGGATATGAGCATATCACTTTAGACCGGCAGGAGAGCTCATCTGGTGTTCCGTGAGGAATTTTGGTGAAGAAAGGAACTTCTTATGGCTAGCCTGTTGACTGGTGAAACCTCCCATCATGGAGCACCTGTAGAAGATGTTGGTTCACACTGGTACTTATCAAGGAAGGAAATCGAAGAGAATTCTCCTTCTAGACAAGACGGTATTGATTTGAAGAAAGAGACTTACCTGCGCAAATCATATTGCACATTTTTACAAGATTTGGGCATGAGGCTGAAAGTGTAAGTTGTTTTCAGGTGCTTTGCATAGATTTCATATATTAGTATTCTGTTCGAGGTTTTATCATTACATAAAGTTTCTTGTGAGCAACTAGGTTCTATTTTTTTAGAGAACTGCTTTTTGTACATATTGTGTGCTTGCTTCTATTTTTGTTTAAATTCTGAGGAGTACAATGATGCATTTATGTGTTCAAGTCATTTGTTGTATTCACACCATTAAATGTAAATGGACAAAATTCTATTAAATTCTCTGGAAAATGAATAGCTAAATGGGTTTTAGTTTGCACTAGATTTGCCAATTTTGTGCCTTTCTAGGAGTTTTATGTTCAGGAAGCTTTTGGATTGCTGTAAGCTATTTAGCCTGTATATTTTTGCATGCATTCTTATGAACTGTGGTATAGAAGTTTCATGTGATAATATCACATTATCTGTAGTTATTTCTTATCAGAATGTATTCCACCTTGCAACTAAACACCGTATATGTTTATAGTCTTGCAATTTTCTTAGTGCACTGTGCGGATTCTTCATGTTGCAGGCCACAGGTGACAATTGCTACTGCAATTATATTTTGTCATCGTTTCTTCCTTCGTCAATCCCATGTGAGAAATGACAGAAGGGTGAGCAAATTTTCAGTTTTATTCCGACCTTTCTGTTTTCCCTTCACAGTTTAGTCTCAACTTTATGGTGTGTATGCTAAGAGACTGCTGGTGGACATTTATATGTAGATTCCATAAGAGTATACTATCTTTCTGATTGAATGTTTAGATATGGTATTCTGTATTCAGTAAAGAATTACTTATGGTGCTGACTGTTGATGTACATTAAGTAGTTTATTGTTTAACCCTTAACCATATGACGCCTCTGTATAAGGTCTTAATTTTGGCAGCTCATCTTTATTGCATTGTTTCTGCAGACTATTGCCACCGTATGTATGTTTCTAGCGGGTAAGGTTGAAGAAACTCCCCGTCCTCTTAAAGATGTGATTCTTGTGTCGTATGAGATTATTCATAAAAAAGATGCTGCAGCTATGCAGAGGATCAAGCAAAAGGTGATGTACAATACAACTTCTATGAATCAATTATCTCTGGACCATAGAAGTGTATTGATTAGACGTGTCTTATTTTAACAAGTACTGACTTTTCCTTTCAACATGAAGTTGGGATCACAATATTATGACTAGTAAGTAATATATAGTACTCCATGTTAATTTAAAGAAGTTTACTTTACTCTATCTAGTTCACTTGACACTGCTTTATCTTGGTTGTTTTTCTGTTGGATCTGCCCCATTAGACAGTCTATATGCCCATCTCAGAAAATTGTACTCCTTTATGCATGGATATCATAATACTCCCTTTGTCCTTGAAAATTTGTCACTTATTTTCATTTTCATCCTTCCTTAAAAATTTGTCACCTTTCACTTTTACTATTTTTGTTAGTGGACCCCACACTCCACTAACTCATTCTCACTCATTTTTTAATAAAACTAATACATAAAAGTAGGACCCACATGCCACTAACTTTTTCAACCCACTTTCTATTCCATTTCTTAAAACCCGTTCCGGGTCAAATGGTGACAAATTTTTAGGGACAGGGGGAGTAATTTTTAAGAGTTTTGATAATCCTCTTACACATCAATCATTTCATATTTAGTTCTCTGTACACAGGAAGTGTATGAGCAACAAAAGGAACTTGTTTTATTGGGAGAAAGGGTTGTGCTTGGAACACTTGGTTATGACCTGAATGTACATCACCCATATAAGCCCCTTGTTGAGGCAATTAAAAAGTTCAAGGTTGCTCAAAATGCCCTAGCTCAAGTTGCATGGAACTTTGTAAATGATGGGTATGATGTACTCTATATAGTTTCTACTTGGTGCTTATCCAAGGCGATTCTACCTTTTCTCCTTTTGACCAGAGAAAGCCCCGTGCAGGCTTCGGACTTCTCTGTGCTTGCAATTTAAGCCCCACCACATTGCAGCAGGTGCTATTTTCCTTGCTGCCAAGTTTCTCAAAGTGAAGCTTCCATCTGAGGGTGAGAAGGTTTGGTGGCAGGAGTTTGATGTCACCCCACGACAGTTGGAGGGTTGGTGTCCTATCAGCCTTTATACAAAGCGGTTATAATCATTATCATGCTATCATGGGCTATTTCTTATAGAGAAGACATGTATTTAATTTAAATGTCTGTTCAAGGAGTAAGGGGAGGGTTAAGGGTGACTCAGTATAATAGGATTGTATAACTTTCTTCATGGTAGGTAGTAGCATATTATGTGACGTTTCATTTTTTTACTGAAATTTTGTTGTTTGCAGAGGTTAGCAACCAGATGTTGGAGTTGTATGAACAAAACAGAGTCCCACAATCACAGACAAGTGAAGCAGAAGGGAGTGCTGGTGGTAGTCAGCGACCCCCATCAAAGATGACTGCTAATGAAGAACATGTTACCAGTTATAGTTCCCCTCATGGTGGATCTGCTTTGAAGAGTTCGTCCTCTAAGCCTGCACTATCACAGCCAAGTCCTGATGAACAATTTGTCGACAATCACAGTGGACCTTCTAGAAATACTCATGCACAAAACAGTGAGTATGAAAGTTCTGAATATAATAGTTTTCCAGATCGCCGGGGAGAGGATGTGATTCATGAACGAGAAGCCCTTCCACAACAGGGGAACTCGGGGGAGACCCAGAACAAAACTAAGCTCGGGCATGGGGAGGAGGATCAAAAAAAGGACGCTCTAGAATCTAAGGACAAATATCATGGAAGAAATGTGTCCAACAAGGATATTGCACTTAGTCAGTCACCTCATGATGCTACTAGAAAGCTTGACAGGGAGAAGATTAAAGCTGCCTTTGAAAGAAGGAAGGCTCGTGGAGATATTACTCGTAAAGTAGACCCTGTGGATGAGCTTGAAAAGGAATTGGAAGATGTGGAAGTTCCTGGGGACAGTGAGAAGACTAAGCGTGAAAGAAAGCAAAGTTGGAACAAGCCGTCAAGGACAGACCATGAGAACTCCCACAGCACCAAATACGACAATGAGTCTGGAGATGCGCAATACCCCCTAATGAAGGGGCAATCCTCCCACGGAGAAGATTTTGATACTGTAGAAGAAGGTGAACTTGAACCATCTGATCAAGCTGATCGGGCATATCGGTCACCTCGCACGAGCCGCAAGAGAAAAGCCAGTAGCCCGTTGGCAGGTAGCCCGTTGGATAGGAATGGACAGGGGAGGCCTGGGTATTCAGAAAGAGAACACAAACGGCATGGCCATGAACGGGGTTGATTGCTTGTGCGTGTTTGAAGCACTGTGCATGCTGCCCGAGGTCTTGACAGGCTGGTTACTGAAGAAAGAAGAGACATAAAGTCAGAGAATTGGAGAAGCTGGGAGCTGTTTTGACAAGATGAAGGGCCTTGGTATTAAGGTCGATTTTTTGATCATTCTCTGCATATGATTTACCTGTTTGAACATAAGTTCCAGGTTAAAATGTTGAGGAACCAATTAAGGTGATTATATAATTTATCATTGGCCTTGAGTTGGCACATATAATGAGAGAAGATGCAAGATTTGATTTCTGCCATTTAAGGTGGTGACTGAGATGCATTCAAGTTGTAACAGTAACAGTAACAAGAGTAAGAAGTAGAAATTTGTTCAAATTTTTGGTGGATTGTGACAATTTGTTCCCTTTTCCAGCTTCACATTTTCATGCAAAACATCATTAAATTTTCAACTATTTAATGCCGCATTTCTTTACTTGTTCATTTAGGTTAATCCGTCTCAATTGACATTCTCCAATTTAATCCGGTAATGTGTGTAAACATTCACAAACATGTACCTCCATTAGAAATGAAATATTTTTCTTTTTGGGTTGTCATATTAAAAATAAAATGTTTCCAAAAGTGGAACCAACATTATCTCTATTTTTTTCATTTCTCTCACTTTATTTCTTTTAATTAACCCACAAAATAACACTACATAAAATTCCATGCCGGAAACCATATGTTTCATTTTTATTGGTACGAAGGGAGTACAAGTTATTGGCCTCTGTCTCTCGAATGAGAGTCACATGTGCGTGTCACTATCATCCCATGGTGCATCACATTGGTTCCAATTTATGGCTATTTATGTTCCTTAAAAATAGAAACTACTTTTATTTTGGGCTAACTCATAGAAATAGAAACTTTCTAAACTTTCTATTTTAAAACAAGAAACTCACAATCCATCGAAATATTGTTGGAATCGATAACATACATTCATAATCATAATCAAAATTGAAGAGATTCTAAATATAAAAACAAAAATGCACATATGGAGTAGTACTTTGATGCACGTAGGGCATGCACCATTGTAAGCACCCGAAATTAGTCGAGAAAGAGGGGGAAAAAAAAAAAGAAAAGACACGTTGAATTCCACATTTGATGTGGGTCCATCCGTTGAATATTGAGGGAATGGCGTTTTGAATTCTCAACCCACCCTCTTAACCATGGTTACTTCCTAACTATAAGTAGTATTAATAGCACAAGATCATTTAATCGCCGGTCATTTCAATTTGAAGAGATAAACGATTTGGAAAAAGGTCTGTATCACCAATCCCATCCAATTCATCATTCTCTATGATCTAACTAGTTTTTCAATTGCTTTCTGTAGCTACGTTGATTCATTTTTCATTTTTTAAAAATCATAAAAACGAGCATTTAGCATGTGATCGTTGTTTACGATCTGGAATTTGAGAATTTTAAAATGTTGTGTGCACTCACATTTCATCCTAAAACTCATAAGCCTGTTTTGTTTTGTTAATTTGGAGGTGAATTTGCTTAGGCGCACATTTAATTGTAAAAATATGGCATTGGAAGCCATAGCCGGGCTTAAGAAGCTTCTGAGGTACAGTATTATATTTTGCAGTTGCAAATCAAATATATTTTGACCAGGTGTGCTCGCAGTGAGAAGGTGGAATTGGAGGGCGCCGCAGCCACCAAGGTTAATCAGATGTTGACGGAGCTGACGGCAAAGTCGGCCTTGGACCCGCTCGCCAGGCTTCAGGCCGGCTTCCAGCATTTCAAGAAGGAGAATTATGAGTCAGTTGCTTTTTATTTTTGGAAATTTTATTCATACAAAAACTGCTAACTAATTAATCCAACACCTAATTCCGACTTTTTCATAGTTAAGTTAGATACATTTTTTTATCAGTACATATGTGAAGATGCATTGAGTAATAACATGGGATCTTGGATGGGATTGAAACTTGGAAATAAGTGGTCCTCCTCCTTCATACTACTATTAAGTAGTTTTGTTTCGTAATTCAAACCAATTTCCTCGTTAAGTGGAGTACTTGAATTCCCTTGTTTTATCCACCGTTGTGTTAACTGCATAAAATTAGAAATTTGTTACAAAGGTTCAATACACGTAAATCTGGACCATGTCTTCATTTAATTAATGCACCATCTCTAATAAACTCAAATTCGATTTTCCTTTTATGAACCATAGGAAAAATCCTGCTTTGTACGAGGAACTATCCCAAGGCCAAACTCCAAAGGTAAAATAAAGCATATGAAAACTGTATACATACTGATACAGTGTCAAGAATTTTTATTTTTTTTTTATCTAAAACAATTCTTTTCTTAACCATTGATTCATTAAAGTATAAAAATAATTGCAGTTCATGGTATTTGCCTGCTCTGACTCGAGAGTATGCCCTTCCCACATACTGAATTTCCAACCTGGGGAGGCTTTTATGGTGCGAAATATTGCTAGCATGGTTCCACCATATGATCAGGTAACACACCAAACCCAAATAATGTCTCCAGTTGAATTATTGAGGTGCTTTGTCAAGTATTAATTTTCTTTGATTTTTTATTCATTGCAGAAGAAATACTCAGGAGTGGGAGCTGCAATCGAATATGCAGTGATTCATCTGAAGGTGGTTATTATCCTTTACTTTTATATTTTAATTTTAGTTCATAGTTTTAAATTTTATCAGTTACATGGATTAAGTTGCAAAAAATCTAAACTTTGTTTACTTTTTCTTCTTGGCAATAATTCTAATAAGTTGATAGTTGAGAGAAAAAGTAGTGGTTAGTATGTGGGGAAAAAGTCTAGAGACCTTAGCCATAAGCTTTTTTACATCATATATTTGCCACTTTCTCAGCCACACGACAACCTATATTTTTGCTAGTGGATAAAGTGTTTCTTAATGTGGAACTCAAATAGTTATGATTTTCAATTCCGCAAAAGGCTTGTATTTCATTTCTCAATCAAAAAGTTAAGTTTGGCGGTGGGAATCCATCTCATACAGCAAGAATGATCATTAGATAAGTCTATATAACTGAATTAAATGACATAAACTAATGACTAATCATATGCCAGTACCTTTCGTACCGTTCACTGAATAGTGGGGAATTGATTTCCTCATCCTCACAATCATTACTTTGTTCAATGATTTCATTTTGACTAATATAGATAACGCCAACTTACTAATCTTTAGTAGATTATACATTGTTATATGTGATTGGTATTGATGGAAAAATTATGGAATGTTAGGTGGAGAATATATTAGTGATTGGGCACAGCTGTTGTGGAGGTATAAAGGGCCTCATGTCCATCCCAGATGATGGGACCATTCAGAGGTTAGTTAGTGTCATTTTAATTGTAATCCTGCTCAGTCTATTTTGTACTTTCATTTCATTCCCAATTTCTATGTTAGGACATGTGTAATAATCATAGGACTGTAACTTAATCAAAGATACAGACTTTCTGGGTGATTTCTGGAGTAAATGTTTAATCTTATTTCTCCATTTACCTTTTTTTTTTTTTTCCTAAATGAATAGTAGTAGTAGTACATCTTTTGTACCAAATCTTAGGCGAACATTTCCTCTGTTGGTTATGAAAAGTGCATATCTTATGTTTTATTATACCAATGTTGCAGTGATTTCATAGAAGAATGGGTGAACATCTGCAAGGTGGCTAAGGCGAAGGTGCGGATAGAATGCAAAGACTTGGATTTTGGAGAACAATGCAGTCATCTTGAGAAGGTAAGAAGAAACATGTATTTTAAACCAGTCATTCAATGCTGGATTCAATATATGATGTATAAATTGGTTATGGTTATGGTGATGATGAACAGGAAGCAGTGAACGTGTCGTTGGGTAACCTATTAACCTATCCATTTGTAAGGGAAGGTGTGGAGAAGAAAACTCTGTCGCTTAAGGGAGGGCACTACGACTTTGTCAAGGGAGCCTTCAAGCTCTGGAACCTCGACTTCAACCTGTCTCCTTGTCTATCACTATGAGCCATACCAGCATTGTTAATTCATGATTCTTCAGATCAAATGTTGTAATTTCTTGGTGTTGAATAAAATGAGTTTTTACTTTCAAAATGTGTGCATTGTGTAAACTGTAAAGTGACTTGTAATAACAAGGAAATGAGTTTTGAAATGAGATTCAACTTTTATGCACTTTCATCATGAATGATCAGTGGAATGAGATAAACTTAAGAGAGCTTTGAATTCAAGAACAACCTTCTATGGGAATGCCTTGCAGTTTTTCTCCTGACTGCCCATCTCTCTTTGATGTTTTTATGCACATGGTCTTGTCCATTTTCTGTGGGTTCTCCATCATCTCCATTGCCGGAAGCTTGCCTGATTCGGGCAGATTCAGCAAGCAAATCGGTGATCAACATTTCAGTGGTCTTTGTAGTGATCCCTCTGAGGTACCAGGAAATGGGCGGAGGAGGAACAATGGCCGGCTGTATCAGCTGCTCTAGCTTCAACCTTGATGCGATCCTTCCTACGCCATTGCTGAAAGAGACGTACTCCGCCACAGAATTCGGTTTGAAGGGATGGCAGAGCTCTTCATCCACAAATAAAGGCTCCATTTTCCAGCTACCTTCAAATTTTTCCATGAATCCTGATTTTATCTGTTTGAACTTCATCTGGTAGACAGGGAGAACACCTAATGTCTTGAAAAGAAAATATAGAGCTAAAACACATCTATTGAGGAAATGATCATGTCCTTACAGAATGATCTTCTCTGTTTTGGTCGACTAAAACATGAACGGAGATTGTTCCCGACCACCAGAGGAATCTCCAAATTGCTGCTTGCTCCAATTCCACCACCTGCCTTAATCCTTCATCCACTAATACCTTTCTAGAAATTACTTCCTGAATACATCCAAGAAGAAGGCTACAGAGTTGGAGTGCCTTGCAGTAAATGATTAAATAATTTAGAGATAATTAACTTTGTTACCTTGATGTTTTTGAATACTCTCTTATTGTCAGGGTCTGTCACAATGTTGTATACAGCATCCGGAGGCAACCCAACATCAACACTCACACTAAGGCATGAAAGAGAACCTTTAGGGATGGTTACCTGCACGTTGTTGAAAAAAAGCAAACCACGAGATTCAAGAAATTACACATAGTTAACAATAGGGAATATCTAGGCTAGCACATGTACTCTAACAACACAAACATTAAACGACATTGTGGAAAATGTCAAACTTTTGTCACCTTTATACACGGAGGACGTTCCACCCACTCTGGATTGTGTTTCCATGCTTCCATTTGCCTCTCTAAACTCAAACTCGTAGTAGACAACTCTTTGTTGTTTCTAGCAGATAACTCAGAGGATCTGAAATGGTCATTCTTCTTCAATTTTGTAAAACTAAACTGCTGCATCGAAGACAAGACGCATAAAGTGAAATAAAGAACTGAACTTCCATTCTTCAAGTAGAAATGAGGGCAGCCACCCACCTTAACATACTTGGGGAAGTATGAGGTGAAATTACGCAATCCTTCAGTCAGAAAATTAGGATGCTCATTAGCCTTTTCTTCACTTGGATTTGCAGGGCTTGATGCACTAGTTTTCTCCTGAGCCATCTAAACCTGTGTAATTGTCATATTACTTCAACTGAGAAATGGTAAGACAGTGAAGTGAAGTTAAAAAACGGCTTTTCTTATCAAACATGGGACAAACCTATAAACAAGGTCGGTACAACTTAATTGTCCAACCATTTGCTACAAGATATACGCTATAAAGATACTTGGAATTCCAGTTTTGAAGCATAAATGAAATGAAAACATTCTAGCACATGGAGTATGTTCAAGTAATTAAGAATCAAACAATTGCAGAATCAAAAGTGAAATCTTGATTCAAGAATCTACTACTCCACTTATCTACATAACAATTAACAAAGGCATATGATGGAAATTTCAACTTCTGAATAATTGGGGATAACAGTCTTCAAAGAAGTCCAAAATTACAATAAGAAATACTAGTATTCAGAAAAATGATGGGCATCAAAGTATATGCAATTATGAACTCTGAATGATAGATCCATACAGTTATAGAAATTAAGCTGACGGGAAATGTGGATTACCTTAAACAATCTACTACAAGAATCCCAGCTGAGTTCATCCAAACTGAGATTCCTTTGCCCTTTCAGTTCGACTTTCTAACTGATAAATCCATTTTTCCATTATTTATTCATTCACTTATCCCTTTTGTGTAAAAATATTTCCTTTTTTTTGGTGCCAAATTCCAAACAGTAAGGAGCTTAGAATGAGTTTTATATGATTTTCCTTATGCTAGTTTAAGGCCCAATAGAGCTAAGCCCATTAAATTAAATATTGAGGCCTATTAGTTTACCAAATATTGTACTCCTACATTATATGTTCAACTTTATACAGAAGTTCATTTTGACCCTGGACTACTAAATTAATCTTATAACATTTCTTCAATCTCACGTATAAATCTCATCGGTTGATTTCAG